>NW_012100521.1:740072-852940 GCF_000951045.1 Mandrillus leucophaeus | reverse complement strand
TAGTTTTCCTTCTAATAGTCAGGACCCTCATCTGCAGGTCTGTTGGAGATTGCTTGAGGTCCACTTCAGACCCTGTTTGCCTAGGTATCAGCAGCAGAGGCTGCAGAAGATAGAATATTGCTGAACGGTGAGTGTACCTGTCTGATTCTTGCTTTGGAAACTTCGTCTCAGGGGTGTACCTCGCCATGTGAGGTGTGGGGTGTCAGTCTGCTCCTAGTGGGGGATGTCTCCCAGTTAGGCTACTCAGGGGTCAGGGACCCACTTGAGCAGGCAGTCTATCCGTTCTCAGATCTCAACCTCCGTGTTGGGAGATCCGCTGCTCTCTTCAAAGCTGTCAGACAGGGTCATTTGTGTCTGCAGAGGTTTCTACTGCTTTTTTTTGTTTAGCTGTGCCCTGTCCCCAGAGGTGGAGTCTACAGAGACAGGTAGGCCTCCTTGAGCTGCTGTGGGCTCCACCTAGTTCAAGCTTCCTGGGGGCTTTGTTTACCTACTTAAGCCTCAGCAATGGTGGGCGCCCCTCCCCCAGCCTCGCTGCTGCCTTGCCGTTAGAACGCAGACTGCTGTGCTAGCAATGAGGGAGGCTCCGCGGGCATGGGACCCTCCCAGCCTGGTGTGGGATATAATCTCCTGGTGTGCCATCTGCGAAGACCCTTGGTAAAGTGCAGTATTGGGGTGGGAGTTACCTGATTTTCCAGGTGTTGTGTGTCTCAGTTCCCCTGGCTAGGAAAAGGGATTCCCTTCCCCCTTGCGCTTCCCAGGTGAGGTGATGCCTCGCCCTGCTTCAGCTCTTGCTGGTCGGGCTGCAGCCGCTGACCAGCACCCATTGTCCAGCACTCCCTAGTGAGATGAACCTGGTACCTCAGTTGAAAACGCAGAAATCACCCATCTTCTGTGTCTTCTGTGTCACTTGCACTGGGAGCTGGAGACTGGAGCTGTTCCTATTCGGCCATCTTGCTCCGCCGCCTCACATTTAGATCTTTAAGGCACCTGATTTATTTATTTATTTTTGCATAATGAGTGAAGTAGGTCTCTGCATACGTTTTCTTCCATATAGATAGCTAATAATCCCTGCATTTTATTTGTTGAATAATACTTACTTTTCCCACTGAATTGAAATACCAACCTTATTAAGTAGTACATTCATAGACAGACATATGTGTTTGTTTCTAAAATGCTTATTCTCTTCCACTGATTGACTAAACTCTTTCTGTGCTGGTTCCACAATGTTTTCATTAATGAGACTTTAGTATATATGTCCTCTCTTATTATTCTTCTTTTTCAAATATATCTTACTTATAATTACATTAAGAAGAAATTTAGAATCTATTTGTAAAGTCTGAAATAAATCACCACTGATACTTTGACTGAAGTCACATTTTTATATTAATTTGCAAAATATCTACATCTTGGTGATGTTAAGTCTTTCTCTCCAGAAACCAAGTATGTCACTCCATTAAATCAGGTCTTATTGTGTGTTATTTGCTAAAATTTGGGTTCCTCTCTCTAAGTCCTTCTTGGTTTATTGTTCATCAATCCTCCATTATAGTGTTTGCACCCATCAAGATAAAATAGATGACATTATTTTATTAACCAGGCATCTGATATGCAGATCAGGGACAGGGAGAAGGAATGATTGTCTCAGTGTTATATAGTGAATTAATGACAGGGCTGGGGCCATGAGGGATGAGAAGGAGAGAGAAGAATGGAAGACATTTTGAGCAGAAGATAAATAATCTTTGAAAAAGGAACTGTGATAAACCAACAAAGTGGTTGGAGGGGTAAGAAGTGGAAAGAATGGTAAGAGTGAAGAGTTGGGGGATGGTCGTGCCTAAGGCCCCTCTTCTGCTCATAGAACTGAGCTGTCAAAGGAGAAGAGAACATGGATAGGGTGCTTAGTTAATACACAATTATCCTTAGTAGGTCTGTTATTAAAAGCTCAGAAACTCTGGGTGGGAGCTTAAGTCATTTAGAGACTCTTTTTTTTTCTTTCTTTCTTTCTTTCTTTCTTTCTTTCTTTCTTTCTTTCTTTCTTTCTTTCTTTCTTTCTTTTATTATACTTTATGTTCTAGGGTACATGTGCACAATGTGCAGGTTTGTTACATATGCATACATGTGCCACGTTGGTGTGCTGCTTAAATGTAACCAGGTCCTCAATTTCTCAGTGGCAGACATGGTCTGGGAAATGAGGATTATTCATAAATGGTTGGTCTAAGTCAGAGATTATTTGGCTAACGGATTGTGGCAGCATCTGCTAGACAGAATACCCACCTAAGAACCAGGATGCTTGAGTCATAGTCTCGCCCCTAACAGCAACTCACCAAGGGACCTTGGGTCAGTCATGAAATCTCTCTGGGCTTCACTTTTCCCAGATGCAAATTTGAGATGCTATCTGATCCTGTCTTGTTTACCCAAAAGGGCATCAAAAGGTTAGAACAAGTGTCACTTGTGAGTAAATGGTGAATACTGGGAAGGAGACAATATGGCCACCTTTACAAGGAGTGTGATATCTCTGAAGAAGTAGCAGTTTAGGCTGCCAGGCCCAGATGAGGACAGAGGGAGACCAGGGTAGGCATAAATAACAGATGGGAGGGTAACTCGAGTACAACATCTACCTGCTTTGGAGCCAGCTGCACGTGAGAACCCTTTAGAACAGGGATGCCAAAGAGAAACTCAAGAACCGGGTTAGATGGAAAGGAGGGAGGGAGGTAAATGTGGAGAATTACGAGGATGAAGTGAGAAAGAAAAGCAGTGTAATATTTCTCTGCCTGCAGTGTTTTAAGTCTGGTTAATTGAGAGGAGGAAAGGACAAGCAGAAGTGAGAGGCAACTTTCCAGTTTCCTCAGGATGAGTGAAACAAGCTGGAGACCCCTGCATGGGAAGATTCATTCGGAGGATGAGAGCAGTCGCTCAATCAAAGAAAATCTGGTGGGGATCCTGCTTATTAATTTGATTGCAACTGACTCACGAGACCGATTAACAGTAATTCATATCCTGGCAAGTAAGAGGTTTGATGGGAGCGTCAGATTGAGTAGATAAATTTGATTTGTGGTGGAGATCGTATCAGAAGAAAAGGGGCCAGGGTGGCGGCAGGATGATTCCACTTGGCAGGCCATGGCCAGGGAATCTGTTCATTCTCTGCAGGAATGAAACACTGACCTGATCAGGGGAGCCATTGTAGATGTATTCGCAGTCATAGGACAAAAACCAGACATCTCTGGGAGCTGGCCTAAGTGTATAAGCATGATCCAAAGAGCTGAAGGACAAGCAGGGCTCTCCAGCTTGGGTCAGGCAAGAGTTGAATCTGGGAAAGGAGCACTGCTTCTTTGGAGTACATTTCCTGGGACATACACATGGAATACATTATGAGCAGAACGCAGTGAGATGTAGTCTCTATCGCTTTCTTTAGGGGATGTTTCATGACAAAGCCCAAGTCAAAAAAAAGCTGTCATTGTTCTGATTTTGGTTTGGAAATTGCTTCCAGTGCAGGCATTAGGGAGGGCCAAAGATAGGACATGGGTGTAGCACAAGAAATCACTGGCAGGACAAGGGGTTTTAGTGGCTCTGCAGTGCTACTGGCAAAGGACACTGTGTATTAACTTTGTCTTGGGAGAGAGGTAGGAGCAGAGGGAAAGGAGAAAAGGAAGAAGGAGCGGCCCAGGTATCTCTTAGTCTGTAAGAGAAGGAGAAAGGAGGGCGGAACCAAGGGAAGGCAAACAAAGAGGCTGAATTTTACGTTTCAGTGGGGTAGAAAAATAACTCAATCAGAAAATGGGCTAGGGAGGACAGAGAGGTGTTTGAAACGGAGCTGGGCTGGACTGAAGACAGTGGACAAGAAGGCAGAAGCCTTCCCTGGTCAAGAAGAGAGCACTTTGCAAGAATCCACTGAGGAGGAAAGGATTGGGTGGAGGGGGTGGCAGAGGTTGGGAGGAGGGTGTCCAAGGTCCAGTGAACGGAAAAGAGCCAAGAGAATGAGCTCAGCAGACCCAGCCTGGATAGAATCAGAATACTGGAGGTGGGAGGTCGCCCCCAGCGAAAGAGCTGGAGCAGAGGGAGGGGGAGGGGAGTGCAGACAGTTCAAAGACAGCCTCCAAGGACTCATTCAACGGATACAAACACAAATCACAACTTAGCATAGGAATATGTACAACAAGTGGACTAAGAATGCCGGAGGCCAGAGAGGTAGCCGCTGGGGCCCTGGGAGAAGAAAAAAGAGATGTCTCTTCAGTATAAGATGAGGCTGAATACAAAGAGGACAGTGTATTGTAGGGAAGGCCAAGAGGGCCAGGGGCTCTTCAGAAGGGGAAGCAGGGAGCAGAGCCAGAAGGGGGAGGCTGGATTTCTCATGCAGTTTGCATTTTCTAGGACCTGTGAGATGTGGGTTTCAAGATATACAATTGTGAAGGTGAATTAGGGAGGGAGAAAGCAGCATTGTGACCATGAAAAGCAAGAGAAGCATGAAAGGGGAACATTATTTGAGCAAGCCGCACATTTCCCCCAAATGAGGAAGAATGTAGGACTGGAAGGGGACTCCCACTGTATCTATGCTGCAGAGATAGGGTTGAAAGCAACTAGAGAGCGATCCATCACAGCCAGGAGTTAAAATTAGTTGTAATGACGGGTACACAGTTTCAGTCTGAGAAGATGAAAAAGCTCTGGAGATGGATGGTGTTGATGGTTGTATAACAGTGTGAAGTGCTTAATGCCACTGAACTGTATGCTTATAAATACTTACAGTTGGTAAATTTTATGTGATGTATATTTTACCACAATAAAAGGATTAGTCTGTACAAGAGCATGTCGGAACCACTCTGTGGAGAGCTGTTGTTACTGACCAAACTAGCTCTGGGAGAGGGGAGATGGCAACCAGAAACTGAGGACATCTGACCACCAACCAAGGTGCTTGGCCATGTCATCTGGTGGTCAGATGTGATCTCTGGAGCCAAATGCCTAGGCTTAATCCCAGCTCTACCACTCACTTGCTGTATGACCTCCAGTAAAGGTCAATAAGAAAACCTCTAATAAAAGGTTTTCTTATTTGTAAAACTGGCATAGTCATAATCGTAGTGCCTACTCAATGAGTTGTTGGAGAAATTGAATTAACACCGGCTATGTCCTGACACAGAAGAAGCACTCAACAAATGCAGGCTTCTGTCACTGTACCCATACTGCCCCCACAATAAGAAACTCTTAGCTTGGAAACCAATTTCTGTAAAGTACTATGCACATTGCCTAGGATGAAATATGTGTGTACTCAGTAAAATGTAGTTTTCTGTCAGCTTTTTCACTTACAAAGTATATCATATTCATTTTCTCCTCAGTCATGTCAAGTTAAAGTTAACACTTTTCAGTCACATTATGGAAAGAATAGAAATCAATTATATAATAAGATGGGGGTGATCAAAAGGAAGGAAGGCTCTATCCTCTGTTGAAACTTAGAGCAAATTTTCTCTATGAATGGTCCTGGCACCCTGTTCTCCAGAATGACCAGGGTCAATGACTCAAGGCAAAGACTCCAGGGCCCCTTCAAACCTACAAAACCAGAGTCCCTGAGGTGTAGGTTAAGAATCTGCACTAGGGTGCTCCTCATGTGATTATTCTGAACGCTCAAGTCTGAGAATAGCTGCTTTAGGGCTTGTATTGGTTTTTGCAGCTCTACATCTCTTGTGAGTGGTCTGTCATATGCTAGGTCCAATCTGCCTCCTTTCTCTGTAGCCACCATCATTTGATGTCTACTCACAGGTTGAGCTTTGTTTCTAATTTGGAAGCCCAGTTTTGATTTTGATTGGAGGCACATATATGGAAACCTGTAGTTCTAAATTTTTAAAGACAAGGTTCCTGTTCTTCAAAAGCTTCCAGTACCTCCAGCTCTCTCCTGAGACTGGCCTTTGCCTTATGGTGGCCAATATTCCCTCCAAGGGACCAAAATTATTCTCAAAATGGGAACTGAGTCCTACTAAGCACTGAAACCTGCCTGTCAGATTTCCCAAGGAGCACCTCCCCCAAGATGCCTTAATTCTGATCCCCCTCCCCACCACTGAAACATCCTAGTACTTCATCTTGCACTTGGGGCTAGTCACTTGTGTAGACTTCCATCTTCTCTTACTGTTCTCCTTGGCCATAATGGAGATGCATCCCCATCCATCTCAATAGCCAGCACCTGCACTTGTAGCTATTAAACCCTCAAACAGCTGTCCTGCCCTCAGTAGATGGGTCAAGTACTCTGGCAACTCCATGCTGAAGTGTGATGCAGGAGATTATCTTTGCTTTAAAATATTTGCTTTACAATATTTCAGAAAAGAGAAAGGAGAGAGGGGATAGATGACATAAGTTTGTCAAAATATTGATGGTTGTCAAAGCTGAGTAGTGGATGCATAGAAGTAAATTATACTCTTCTGTCTCCTTTTGTGTATATTTGTGAGATTTTATTATGACACACATGTTAGGTTACTCACCTAGAATTCTGACTTCCTGAATATGGAGTTTATATGACTGTAAGAAATTTGCGCCAGCTTATACTGGCTCATGAGAGCTGACAATTAAATTTTCAGGAATTTCATGGTTGTTAAACATGGTCATTATTAAAAATTAAATTTTATGAGCTCATAATTAAATCAATTATATTAATAACAAAGGGAATGAATACTTCAAACTCATTACTATTTATTTCAGTATGCTTTCTAATTACATATGACCTTGATGTTATTTACTTCTGTTGTATCTGTGTGATGAAATGCTGTATACATCTCTTCTGAAGCCTATGTTCAGTAACATCACATTGGTAGTTTAAAATCAGCCATAGCAGGAATATTTACGCCATGTGAATTGGAAAACACTATAAATCAGGACTTAATTCAACGCCTAGACTTGAAGAAAGAGATTGTGAAAATATTAATAATTCAGGTGAAATAAAAATGTGTTGTGTCTGTAGTCATTACATTTATGCACAAAAAATTAAGAAAATATTATTCCGGGATTTGAAAACTGTTATTTGGCTCAGCAAAAGAGTCACATCTATCATGGATAAACAAGTGAATTTTTGCCTTACATAATGCTGAAGTAGAAACATGTTTCAGTTTTTATCATACAAAATGAATGTAATGTGTACAAAGGTGAAATATAGTTTATCTATAATCATATATCAGGTTTAATGACAATAAAGTTATTGAGAAAAATGTTAGTAGGCTGGGATGCAGTTATATTTGTCAAGTTATGGTTAAATTGAAGCCAGACATTAGCTATGGATACAAGAGCTTAGGAAAAATTTATTAAAGTATTCTGGGAGAATCAATTAGCCATATGGAATTTATAATAGAGTATTGTATATTTTATCAGTATTTGTAACTTGTGTGCTACATATTATTTATCAATAAAAATATTCTATATAAATATGCTAGCATGCCACTACTGTGAGAGAGAAAGCATTTCCTGCAGATAAAACCATTGTTAAATGACTCCAGCAAACAAACGCAGAGTAAATGTTTAAAGACTCAGGATTTATTTTTATTTTAGACATACTTCTCCAGTTATCTCAATCTTAAAACTCAATTTTTAGGTCACAAAGTCAAACTCTTGTCTTTTATGTATCCTTGTTCTGCTTACTCAATGTAGATTCCATGGAAGTAAGCAGAGAAACATCAGTGCCTCACTGTTAAAGTAAACTTCCCCTTTGTGACTCTCTCAATGTCTGAATTCAAAGATGATAGATGAAATATTATGGTCCTTTGGTTAAAAAGTAATCAAAGTTGAAACCATTATTAAAATTAGAAACATACCGAAGAGGCCAGGCGTAGAACACAGTGGAAACTAGAGTCTAAAGCCTATGGCACAGGATGCCAATAGGCCTGCACTGTCACACCCCCAAGTTCCCAATGGACTTAGTGCCTCAACAGTTTCTATTTAAGTAGCTGATATGTGTGTTATTCCTCCTCTGAGACCACACTGACTCCTGATCTATAAGAAAAAAAAATTGACTTTTAATATTCAAATTGGAACTTGCTTGGTTGGAAAACTATTATTCTGCATTAGTGAATATTAATAAAATGTTGGTCAATGATACAAATACATACCTACATACATATTTATTTTCATATGAAAACCTTAAAACGGGGAGGAGCCAAGATGGCCGAATAGAAACAGCTCTGGTCCACAGCTCCCATTAAACTCAACAGAGAAGGCAGGTGATTTTTGCATTTCCAACTGAGGTACCCAGTTCATCTCATTGGGACTGGTTAGGCAGTGGGTGCAACTAACAGAGAGCAAACAGAAGCAGGGTGGGTCGTCACTTCACCCAGGAAGCACAAGGAGCTGTAGGACCGCCCTCCCCAGCCAAGGGAAGTGGTGATGGACTGTGCTACCCGCCCTGGGTACCATGCTTTTTCCATGGATTTTTGTAATCTGCAGATCAGGAGATTCCCTCTTGAGCCTACACCACCAGGGCCCTGGGTTTCAAGCACAAAACTGGGCGGCTGTTTGGGCAGGCACCAAGCTAGCTGCAGGGGTTTTTTTCATACTCCTGCGGCACCTGGAACCCCAGCGAGACAGGAGAACTGTCCACTTTCCTGGAAAGGTGGCTGAAGCCAGGGAACCAAGTGGTCTTACTCAGTGGCTCCCACACCTACAGAGCCCAGCAAGCTAGGAACCACTGGCTTGAAATCCTTACTGCCAGCACAGCAGTCTGAAGTTGACCTGGGATGATAGAGCTTGGTGGGGAGAGAGGCAACCACCATTACTGAGGCTTTAGTAGGCAGTTTTCCTGTGACAGTGCTAAGGAGACTGGGAGGATTCCACCACAATGCAGCAAAGTGGCTGTGGCCAGACTGCTTCTCTAGATTCCCCCTCACTGGGCAGGGCATCTCTGAAGGAAATGCAGCAGGCCCAGTCAGGGACTTACAGATAAAACTCTCATCTCCCTGGGACAGAGCACCTGAGGGGAGGGGTGGCTGTGGGCGCAGGTTCAGCAGACTTAATCTTCCCTGCCTGTTGGCAGTGAAGAGAGCAGCTGATCCTGACAAGGGTGATTCTCCTAGCACAGCACACCAGTTCTGAAAAGGGACCAACTACCTGCTCAAGTGGGCCCCTAAACCCCATGCCTCCTGACTGGGAGAGACCTCCAAACAGGGGTCGACAGACACCTCATACAGGAGAGCTCTGGCTGGCACCAGGCTACTGCCTTCTGGGGCAAAGCTTCCAGAGAAAGGAGCAGGCAGCAATCTTTGCTGTTCTGCAGCCTCCACTAGTGATACCCAGGCAAACAGGGTCTGGAGTGGACCTCCAGCAAACTGCAGCAGATGGGCAGAAGAAGGGCCTGACTATTAGAAGAAAAACTAACAAACAGAAAGCAACAACAAAAACATCAACAAAAAAGACCCTCACACAAAAACCCTATCCAAAGGTCATCAGCCTCAAAGATCAAAGGTAGAAAAATCCATGAAGTTGAGGAAAAATGCTGAAAATTCCAAAAGCCAGAATGCCTCTTCTCCTCCAAATGATCGCAACACCTCTCCAGCTAGGGTGCAAAACTGGACCAAGAATGAGACTGATGAATTGACAGAATTAGGTTTCAGAAGGTGGGTAATCAACTCCTCTAAGCTAAAGGAGCATGTTCTAAGCCAATGCAAGGAAGCTAAGAACCTAGATAACAGGTTACAGGAACTGCTAGCTAGAATAACCAGTTCAGAGAGGAACACAAATGAGCTGATGGAGCTGAAAACCACAGCATGAGAACTTTGTGAAGCATTCATAAGTATCAATAGCTAAATCGATCAAGTGAAACAAAGGATATCAGAGATTGAAGACCACCTTGCTGAAATAAGGCATGCAAGACAAGATTAGAAGAAAAAGAATGAAAAGGAATGAACAAAGTCTACAAGAAATATGGGACTATGTGAAAAGACCAAACCTACAATTGATTGGTGTACCTGAAAGCGATGGGGAGAATGGAACCAAGTTGGAAAATACTCTTCAGGATATTATCCAGGAGAACATCCTCAACCTAGCAAGAAAGGCCAACATTCAAATTCAGAAAATACAGAGAATACCACTAAGATACTCCATGAGAAGACCAACCCCAAAACACATAATTGTCAGATTCATCAAGGTTGAAATGAAAGAAAAAGTGTTAAGGGCAGCCAGAGAGAAAAGTCAGGTCACCTACAAAGGGAAGCCCATCAGACTAATAGCAGATCTTTCTGCAGAAACCCTCCAAGCCAGAAGACCATGGGGGCCAACAGAATTTTATATCCAGCCAAACTAAACTTCATAAGAGAAGGAGAAATAAAATCCTTTAGAGACAAGCAAATGCTGAGGGATTTTGTCACCACCAGGCCTGCCTTGCAAGAGCTCCTGAAGGAAGCACTAAATCTGGAAAGGAAAAACTGATACCAGCCACTGCAAAAACACACCAAAATATAAAGACCAATGACACTATGAAGAAACTACACCAACTAATGTGCAAAATAACCAGCTAGCATCATGATGATGGGATCAAATTCACACATAACAATATTAACCTTAAATGTAAATGAGCTAAATGCCCCAATTAAAAGACAGACTGGCAAATTGGATAAAAAGTCAAGACCCATTGGTGTGCTGTATTCAGGAGACCCATCTCATGTGAAAAGACACACATAGGTTCAAAATAAAGGGATGGAAGACTTATTTACCAAGCAAATGAAAGGGGAAAAAAAAAAAAAAAGCTGGGGTTGTAATCCTAGTCTCTCATAAAACAGACTTTAAACCAACAAAGATAAAAAAAAAAAGACAAAGAAGTGCATTACATAATGGTAAATGGGTAAATGGATCAACACAAGAAGAGCTAACTATCCTAAATATATGTGCACCCAATACAGGAGCACCCAGAGTCATAAAACAAATTCTTAGAGACCTACAAAGAGACTTAGATTCCTACACAATAATAGTAGGAGATTTTAACATCCCACTGTCAATATTAGACAGATCAGTGAGACAGAAAATTAACAAGAATATTCAGGACTTGAACTCAACTCTGGATGAAGTGGACCTAATAGACATCTACAGAACTCTTGACCCCAAATCAGCCAGATATGCATTTTTCTCAGTCCCACATGGCACTTATTCTAAAATAAACCACATAATTGGAAGTAAAGCACTCCTCAGCACATGCAAAAGAAAGGAAATCATAACAAACAGTCTCTCAGAGCACAGTGCAATCAAATTAGAGCTCAGGATTAAGAAACTCACTCAAAACCACACAACTAGATGGAAACTGAACAACCTTCTCCTGAATGACTCCTGGGTAAATAATGAAATTAAGGCAGAAATCAAGAAGTTCTTTGAAACCAATGAGAACAAAGAGACAATGTACCAGAATCTCTGGGACACAACTAAAGTAGTGTTAACAGGGAAATTTATAGCACTAAATGTCCACATGAGAAAGCTGGAAAAATCTCAAATAAACACCCTAACATCAAAATTAAAAGAAGTAGAGAAACAGGAGCAAACAAATTCAAAAGCTAGCAGAAGGCAAGAAATAACTAAGATCAGAGCAGAACTGAAGGAGATAGAGACATGAAAAACCCTTCAAAAAATCAATGAATCCAGGAGCTGGTTTTTTGAAAAAAATTAACAAAACAGATAGACTGCTAACTAGACTAATAAGAAAAGAGAGAAGCATCAAATAGACACAATAAAAAATGATAAAGAGGATATCACCACTGATCCCACAGAAATATAAACTACCATCAGAGAATACTATAAACACTTATATGCAAATAAACTAGAAAATCTAGAAGACATGGATAAATTCCTGGACACATACACTCTCCCAAGACTAAATCAGGAAGAAGTCAAATCCCTGAATAGACCAACAACAAGTTCTGAAATTGAGGCAGCAATTAATAGCCTACCAACCAAAAAAAGCACAGGACCAGATGGATTCACAGCTGAAGTCTACCAGAGGTACAAAGAGGAGCTGGTACCATTTCTTCTAAAACTATTCCAAGCAATAGAAAAAGATAGACTCCTCTTTAACTCATTTTATGAGGCCAGAATTATCCTGATACCAAAACCTGGCAGAGACACAGCAAAAAAAGGAAACTTCAGGCCAATATCCCTGATGAACATAGATGTTAAAATCATCAATAAAATACTGGCAAACCAAATCCAGCAGCACATCAGAAAGCTTATCCACCATGATCAAGTCGGCTTTATTCCTGGCATGCAAGGCTGGTTCAACATACGCAAATCAATAAACATAATCCATCACATAAACAAAACCAATGACAAAAACCACATGATTATCTCAATAGATGAAGAAAAGGCCTTTGATAAAACTCAACTTCTCTTCATGTTAAAAACTCTCAATAAACTAGGCATTGATGGAACATATCTCAAAATAATAAAAGCTATTTATAGCAAACCCATAGCCAATATCATACTGAATGTGCAAAAGCTGGAAGCAGTCCCTTTGATAACCAGCACAAAACAAGGATGCCCTCTCTCACTACTGTTCAACATAGTATTGGAGGTTCTGGCCAGGGCAATCAGGCAAGAGAAAGAAATAAAGGATATTCAAATAGGAAGAGAGGAAGTCAATATGTCTCTGTTTGCAGATGGCATGATTGTGTATTCAGAAAACTCCATCATCTCACCCCAAAAACTCTTTATGCTGATCAGCAACTTCAGCCAAGTCTCAGGATACAAAACCAATGTGCAAAAATCACAAGCATTCCTACACACCAACAATAGACAAGCAGAGAGCCAAATCATGAATGAATTCCCATTCACAATTGCTACAAAGAGAATAAAATGCCTAGGAATCCAACATGCAAGGGATTCGAAGGACCTCTTCAAGGAGAACTTCAAAGCACTGCTCAAGAAAATAAGAGAGAACCAAACGAATGGAAAGGAACCTGCTCATGGATAGGAAGAATCAATATTGTGAAAATGGCCATAATGCCCAAAGTAATTTACAGATTCTATGGTATTCCCATCAAGTGACCACTGACTGTCTTCACAGAATTAGAAACAACTACTTTAAATTTCACATGGAGCCAAAAAAGAGCCCGTATAGTCAAGACAATCCTAAGCAAAAAGAACAAAGCTGGAGGCAGCATGCTACCTGACTTCAAACTATACTATAAGGATACAGTAACCAAAACAGCATGGTACTGGTACCAAACCAGATATATCTATATCTATATCTATATCTATCTATATCTATATCTATACCAGTGGAACAGAACAGAGACCTCAGAAATAACACCACACATCTACAACCATCTGATCTTCAACAACCCTGACAAAAACAAGCAATGGGGAAAGGATTCCCTATTTAGTAAATGGTGCTGGGAAAACTGGCTAGCCATATGTGGAAAACTGAAACAGGACCCCTTCCTTACGCCTTATACAAAAATTAAGATGGATTAAAGACTTTAATGTAAAACCCCAAACCATAAAACTCTAGAAGAAAACCTAGGCAATACCATTCAGGACATAGGCATGGGCAAGGACTTCATGACTAATACACCAAAAGCAATGGCAACAAAAGCCAAAATAGACAAATAGGATTTAATTAAACTAAAGCGCTTCTGCAGAGCAAAAGAAAACTATCACCAGAGTGAACAGGCAACCTACAGAATGAGAGAAAAATTTTGTAATCTAGCCATCTGACAAAGGGCTAATTTCCAGAATCTACAAAGAAGTTCAAAAAATTTACAAGAAAAAGCAAACAACCACATCAAAAAGTGGGCAAAGGATATGAACAGACACTTCTCAAAAGAAGACATTTATGTGGCCAAGAAATATATGAAGAAAAGCTCGTCATCACTGATGATTAGAGAAATGCAAATCAAAACCACAATGAGATACCATCTCATGCCAGTCAGAATGGTGATTAATAAAAAGTCAGGAAACAATAGATGCTGGTGAGGCTGTGGAGAAATAGGAGTGCTTTTACACCATTTTGGGGAGTGTAAATTAGTTCAAGCATTGTGGAAGACAGTGTAGCGATTCCTCAAGAATCTAGTACCAGAAATATCATTTGACCCCGCAATTCCATTATTGGGTATATACCCAAAAGATTATAAATCATTCAACTATAAATCATTGTACTATAAAGACACATGCACATGTATGTTTATTGCATCACTATTTACAACAGCAATGACTTGGAACCAACCCAAATGTCCATCAATGATAGATTGGATAAAGAAAATGTTGCACATATTCACCATGGAATACTATGCAGCCATTAAAAAGACTGAGAACATGTCCTTTGCAGGGATATGGTGAAGCTGGAAGCCCTCATTCTCAGCAAACTAACACAGGAACAGAAAACCAAACACCACATCTTCTTACTCATAAGTGGGAGTTGAACAATGAGAACACATGGACACAGGGAGGGGAACAACACACACCAGGCCTGTCGAGGGGTAGGGGGCAAGTAGAGGGAGAGCATTAGGACAGATACCTAATGCACGACAGGATTAAAATGTAGATGATGGGTTGATAGGTGTAACAAGCCACCATGGCACATGTATCCCCGTAGGTAACAAACCTGCACATTCTGAACATGTATCCTGGAACTTAAAGTGGAAAAAAAAAAGAAAAAAAAAAGAAAAAAGAAAGAAAAAGAAAACTTAAAACGTGTGTAACAATAGAATAATATAATGAATTCCCATATATCCATCACCCAGATTCAACACTTAACAATTTTGCCATTTTAATCTCAGGTGACTTTTTTTTATTTTTTATTTTTTAATTTTTTTTTGAGACGGAGTCTCGCTCTGTTGCCCAAGTTGGAGTGCAGTGATGCAATCTCGGCTCACTGCAACCTCCACCTCCCAGGTTCAGGTGATACTCCTGCCTCAGCCTCCTGAGTAGCTGGGAATACAGGCGCATGCTACCACGTCCGGATACTTTTTTGTATTTTAAGTAGAGATGGGTTTTCACCATGTTAGCCAGGACGGTCACGATCTCCTGACGTCATGATCCACTCACCTCAGCCTCCCAAAGTGCTGGGATTATAGGTGTGAGAAACCACGCCCAGCCGGGTTACATTTTTAGTATAATAAACAGCTAGCTATTTACAGGAATCTCTTACTGAAGGTTTTTAGAAATGAAAAGATTCTTCTCCTTCTTCCCTATCACCTCTCTATGTGTTCCCATTCTATTCATCTTCAGAGTGTAGCTCCATTGGCACATCTTGCCGAAAGTCCTCCCTGAGAGCCTTTCCCCACTTCTCAATAACTGTGAAGTCTCCACTTCCTTTGAATTTCCACAGTCCTTCTTTATACTACTCATATAGCTCCGTGCATTTTCCAGTGATGTGTATTCCTGTTTCAGCCCTTCTGTTAAGTTGACCCACTCACTTTTGTTTCTATGATAGCCCAACCTAAGGCATTATCTCTTTCCAAGAATCTTGTAACCTATAGCAAGTGTATTAGTTTGCTAGGGCTGCTGTAACAAAGTACTGCAAATTGAATCTGGGTGGATTAAACAGCAGAAATTTATCATCTCCCAGTTCTGGAGGCTGAAAGTCAGAAATCAAGGTGTTGGCAGGGTTGGTTCCTTCTGAGAGCTGTGAGGTGGAACCTGTTCCAGGCTTCTCTCCTACCTTCTGTTACCTTCAGAAGTTCCTTGGCTTGTAGATGGCATTCTCCCTGTGTGTTTACATTGTCTCCCTTCTGTAGGTGCCTGTGTCTAAATTTCCCTCTTTTATAAGGACACTAGAAATATTGGATTAGGGGCCCACCATAATAACCTTATTTTAACTTGACCACTTCTGTAAAAACCTTATTTCCAACTAAAGTTACATTCTGAGGTACCAGGGGTTAGGACTTCAACATGTCTTTTCTAGAGATACAAGTCAACCCGTAAGAGTGGGCATCCAGGCTGGGCACAGTGGCTCATGCCTGTAATCCCAGCACTTTGGGAGGCTGAGGCAGGCAGATCATGAGGTCAGGAGACCAAGATCATCCTGGCTAACATGGTGAAACCCCGTCTCTACTAAAAACACAAAAAATTAGCTGGGCGTAGTGTCATGCACCTATAGTCCCAGCTACTTGGGAGGCTGAGGCAGGAGAATTGCTTGAACGCAGGAGGCAGAGGTTGCAGTGAGCTGAGATTGCGTTAGCCGCATGACTTCATGGATGCAAAAAGTCTTCTCTTTTGGAGTTACATCCTGAAGTAGTTGCTAGTGAAAATCTAAAATCATTCTCCTGTCCAAAATCTCCCTTCCAAGTTTCCTCAGATTAGCACACTTCTGTATGCTCCCTTTCTAGAAAAGGGGGTCAAACTACAGTGACATGATGACATATTTCTGTTTTCTCTTTTACTTTCTAATTTTCCAATCCTTTAAGCCAAAGCTATTTAGAGAGACTATATGAAGCGTAAACTTTTTGTTTGTATTATATAACCCAGAAGAAAATATGATAGTGTGTCAGTGATCAAAGGATTTTGTTTTATTCAACACAGAAATACCCTTCCCATTTTCTCTTTGGGAACCCATTCACTCATTTACTCACTAATTTAACCAATAACTATTAAGCATTTACTATATTCCATGTTCTAGGTTAGCACTGCAAGTACAGTGGTGAATAGACACCATTATTACCTTCATGGGGCTGAGTTACAATCGGAGGGTCATGCAATTTCTCAAGTCCAATGTACCCCTCAGAAGTTGGCTCCTTCTCCAGAGTTCCCTTCTGCTGATCTGGCCAGATTTCACAGCATAATCATCAGGCTATCAACATTTGATATTGCCAATGACTTCCAGTCACTAATATCTTGTCCTCTCTCTCTAAAAAAGTGGCTTTCAAACGCTCCTTTCTTTAGGGTCTTGGCCATTTCCTCACTCTTCTTATAAGGTATTAGATAGTCATCATGCTTATCATTTTCTTACAAATTAGAGTTCAACTTTCCCTTGAGAGTTTTCTTTAGATTGTTCCTGAACTACTCACTTGCTTTTTAAACCAGTGTCTCCAATTTTAGTGGTAGGCAAAACATTTTAGTGGCTAGTCTGACAAGCCAGGCCAGAGATTAGAGTAGCACAGACTTAAATGTTGGTGACAGAGAACTGGAGAGTAGGTGGTTTACAGGAGTAGTTCACCAACTTTAGTATGTATAAGAATTACTCAGGGAGCAGATTTAAAGTACGTATTTTCAGATTTCACCCTGAGTATTTCTTTTTCAGTAGGAAGACAGTAGTCCCAGGATCATACTTTGAGAAACACTGAACTAGAGCACAGGGTGCTTGTAGGGAATGTACATTAAGGCCATGGAGGACGGGGCCAAGCCACGGGGGGCCTTCAATACCAGGGGTAGTAATCAGGGCCTTGTACTTTCTGTGCTAAGTGATTAATGGAAAGGCAAGGGAGGCTGTATGGCCCAGGGTAGAAGCATCATAAGAACTTTGGTGTGGTGGGAGCATTTACCTCATCAAAGAGGAGAAGAGGAATGAACCTGGGGTTGGGGAGGCCAGCAAGGGCACTGGTACAAGAGTCCCAGGGAAGGTGTGGTGATGAATGAGGGCCTAATCTGTGATACTCTCCATCCAAATGCATTCCTACTGGATGCACATGGACAGAGTGGAGAGAGTCACTTCCAAAAACCCAGGCCAGGAAGGAGGAAAAGAAGTTGCTTTTTCCCCTCATGGCATGTGGAATTTTGCTGATGATTTATTGGAATTCTTCCCAAAGCTGGAATGACCCAAATAACTCACTGAAGCCATTCGGAAGGCATCTGATACTGGAGTTGGCTTTAAGAAGTCAACTTTGCAGAGAGTACCTGGAGGTAATTTGTAGGGGTTGGAAAGACAGATAAAGACATTTTCCAAAATTTTATTCTGGGAGCAGAATGTGTCTGTGCTGAACAGGCTCATAAAACTGGTATAGATCATTCTTCTCATTTTATAGATGTAGAGACTGAGATTAGGAGTGGAGAAGTAGTTCATCTGAGGTTGGAAGGAAAAATGTAGAAATCCAGACTGAAATAATATCCTCTTTCAATCTTTACCTTTAGGCAGGATAGTGAATCCTCAAGCCTCAGCTCCTGGGCTAACATAATGGCTCAATGTAAGAGAACAGGAGAAAGGATTAATGCATCTGTTTATTTCCAGAAAGCTATGGAAATTCCGGCTGTGAATAAAAATATATTGGGGTTTTGGACTCTTTGTAGACTAATCATGGAATTGGTTTTTAAAAACAATATTTTAACATGCAAGTTACTACACTTCTGCAGCATATTTTTATCTTCTTTTACACCACTGTCTAGAACATGTTCTAAAAGACAGCCATGCAATCCTTATCTTATGTTGGCCACCTTGTCAAGCACAGAAGGAGCAAGAAAACATTGGGCCAAACACTGACCAAACATTTGCCTTGTGGGTACTGTACTCAGCTCTCCACTGTTATCAGGAATCAGAGCAAACACTTGCATTAGGTCAATTGTTGAAAAGCAGAGAAACACTTCTATGGATATCAGGTGCATCTTTTGGGACTTGAACATCTCTCAGGTGGGCCACCTGCACAAAGTTGAAGATGATCCTGCACCATGTTACCTCTGGGAAAATGTATTCCCTATAACCGGCAAGGAGTTAGTCATATCACTTGATAATTACAGTGAATTTCATCAGTAAATGTTTAATACATGTATTTTACAGCATGTGTATTGTCCAACCACTACACTTGAGAGGATGGTTACAGGACTCACAACATGTAGTACTAGGGCAACATCGGAAGCCTCCAGAAAACAGATTTGGGCTCAATATAAGGAACAACTTGCTAACTTTTAGGTTTGTCAAATAAATAGCATAATTGCCCTCAGGATTAGTGAGTTCCTTTCCTCTGGATGTGGTGAACCAGAGGTTGGCCATACCTTGGAGGAAATGTGGCAGTGATGTCCCTCAGGCACCAGAGGGGTGTAGCTACTATGGAATTCCCTGAAGGTCCTTTCCAGTCTTGCAATGATATCAATCCATGAACTGGTGACAGATCACCTAAATGCTCCTAACCTTGAGACCTTTAAAACTGTTCTCTCACTTCTCATCTTTGTGATACACATCTAAACTTAGTAAATCCTACAGAAGATTAAGGAGTGACTCAGAATCTTAACTTCCACCGAAAGATCAATTATACATGTCTGATTTCTTGAGGTGAGAGAAGGAAGTCTACTCCCATGAAAGGAACTATTTACAAATAAAATATGGCTCTTGAAAACTTGAAAATAAATTATTGAGAATTCACTTTATCTCAAACTTATCTTGTCAAGTTTGAACACCTTGCCTACAGAATTTGATAAAATCTGCCTGCCCTACAAGTATACAACTGATAAGCTGTAATACATTTGAACACTGAATTTTTCAGAAACATGTCTCCCCTTATTTCTAATCCCTTAAGGCCATCACATTTGGCAAGCACATTGAAGATGGAGTATAAAGTTTGTTTTTTTATTAAATAGAACACTGTTGGCATTTTCTTCCAAGATAAAATGACTACATAACTAGATATGTCAACTAACAAAGATGGAGATAACAGAACACAGGGTGATATGGTTTGGGTCTTTGTCCCCACCCAAATCTCATGTTGAATTGTAATCCCTAGTATTGGATGTGGAGCCTGGTGGGAGGTGATTGAATCACGGGAGTGGTTTCTAATGGTTTAGCACCATCCTCCTAGTGCTGTCTCGTGATAGAGTTCTCAGGAGATCTGGTTATTTAAAAGTGTGTGTTACCTTCCCCTTCACTCTCTCCCGCTCTGCCATGTGAAGAAGGTGCTTGCTTACACTTTGCCTTCTGCCGTGATTGTAAGTTTCCTGGACCTACCCAACCGTGCTTCCTGTATAGCATTTGGAACTGTGGGTCAATTAAACCTCTTTTCATAAATTACTCAGTTTCAGGTATGTCTTTATAGCAGTGTGAGAACGAACTAACACATGGGGGAAAACCACAGAAAGACAGGCAACACAGGGAGGGCTCTGAAAGTAACATTTCATCAACACTTTGACTCCCAATAATTTCTTTGCTGCCACTTGCGTTTATGACCACTGTAATGTTGACAAAAGACATGTAGGACTTGCAGCAAAGATGGGACAATGGAAGTTGAATATATAGTTGTAGTGCATAAAGATAACATGCATAAGTTAAAATCAAAATAGGAAAGTGACATAGCATTAGTGGAACTTAGCCACTGTAATAGTTTCCTGCTGATGCTGTCATAAGTTTCTACAAATTTGGTGGCTTAAAACAACAGAAATTTATTATCTTAAAGTTCTGGAGGTCACAAATCTGAACTGGGTCTCATTGGGCTAACGTCAAGGCAGGACTGTGTTCCCTCTGGAGGCTCTAGGGGAGAATCTGTTTCCATGCATTTTTCAGCATCGCGAGACTGCCCACGTTCCTTAGCTTGTGCCCCCTTCATCTCCAAAGCCAGCAATGGCCTGTTGAGTCCTTCTCTCATGGCATGGCTCTGACCCTGATTGCTGTCCCGCCTACTGCTTTCATTTTTGAGGACCCTTGTAATGCTATTGGACCCACCTCAATAATTCAAGATGATCTCATCTCAAGGTCATCTGATTAGCAACCTTAATTCTATCTGCTACCTTAACTCCCATTTGCCACATAAACTCACATATTCCCAGGTTCCAGGGATTAGGGTGCAGATATCTTTGGAGGCCATTCTCCTGCCGACCACAGCCACTAACAGAAGAGAGATGAAAGGGCTGTTATTTTACTTCAGAACTAAGGTGCAATGTCAGAATTAAAAGGCTCTGGTTGTTGCATAGCAGCATGATCTCTCCTTCCAAGGATGGAACTGCCTGCAGAGGCTAGCAATGTAACCTCCATGATATATTTCTCTTTCTTTCTTCTTCTTCTTCTTTTTTTTTTTTTTTTTTTTTTTTTTTTGGAGATGGAGCCTTGCTCTGTCATCTAGTCTCAAGTGCAGTGGTGTGATCTCGGCTCACTGTAAACTGCACCTCCTAGGTTCAAGCAATTCTCCTGCCTTAGCCTCCCAAGTAGCTGGGACTACAGGCACACACCACCATGCCCGGCTAATTTTTTTGTATTTTAGTAGAGACAGGGTTTCACCATGTTACTCAGGCTGGTCTCGAACTCCTGAGCTCAGGCAATCTACCTGCCTTGGCCTCTCAAAGTGCTGGGATTACAGGTGTGAGCCACTGTATCCGGTCATTTCTCTTTCTTTATCCTTCATCAGCCCAGTCAAACAACACTCACATTTGAATACCTACCAGTTCCAAAATATTGTAGCGACTACTGTATGGAATAACCTGGTAGACTGAAAGTACCCTACATTTGAAAAACATTTTTTTTTTTTTTTTGAGACGCAGTTTTGCTCTTGTTGCTCAGGCTGGAGTGCAATGGTGTGATCTCGGGTCACCGCAACTTCTGCCTCTGGGGTTCAAGTGATTCTCCTGCCTCAACCTCCCAAGTAGCTGGGATTACAGGCATGTGCCACCACACCTGGCTAATTTTGTATTTTTAGTAGAGACGGGGTTTCTCCATGTCGGTCAGGCTGGTCTCAAACTCCCGATCTGGTGATTTGCCTGCCTAGGCCTCCCAAAGTGCTGGGATTACAGGTGTGAGCCACCGCACCCAGCCTAAAAATCTTTTTTCTTGTGGAAAATTCCCAACATGTACACTAGAGAGACCATAATGACTATGTATTTATACATCATCCAGTCTCAACAATCATCCATGTGTGCCAAGCTTTCTTCCTCTCCACTGCCAACTCTCTTTTTCTTGCCCTGGATTGTTTGAGGCCAATCCCAGGCTTCCAATCATTTCATCTGTCAATCTTTTAGTTCGCATTTTTAGCAGGTAAGACTGCCTGAGATTTAGTGAGGCCTGGCGTTGCCATTAACTAGTTGTACAATATTGGACAAGAAGAGCCCCCTTGGAGCCTCAATTTCCCTTTTCTGTAAAATGGGAGGTTTATATTATGTGAGTCTGAAATTTTTTTGAGTCTGAAATTTCTACCAGTTCTTACTTCTGAGAGTCCAGGGTTATTATTTTTCCTGTTTTCAGGTTTATATTATAAATTCATTATTAAACATATCTCTTACTGAAGAAACATCTTTCTATATAGGAAAAGAAAAAGCAGTTTCATGCCCTGTGGCACATATATAATGTTACACAATGGAATGAATCTTCTCCCTCAGTTCTAAAGTATCTTATAGAGAAGAAAATCTGAACACAGTAAGTCATAGAGAATAGTAATAGCCCAATTCTGTCAACTCTGACTCTCTGAAATCAAGTGACATATAATTTCTGTGGTGGAATAGAGTCAAAACTTTAAATAAAAATGTTTGTTATTTAAATTGTTTAAATTAAACAATCATTTTTGAGATAGAATGAAGCAAGGTAAAGACTTGTTGGAGCAAGCCCTAATTGTCTGGATGACACCTCACTTAATCCCTAATCCAACAACTTCAACTTTCCAGAACATAGTCAAGAAAAAACAAAGGAGAAAAACAAAAATACTTAACAATCTCCACCTCTCTTTTTTTTTCCTTTTTTTTTTTGAGATGGAGTTTCACTCTTGTTGCCCGGGCTGGAGTACAATGGCTTGATCTTGGCTCACCGCAAACTCTGCCTCTTGGTTCAAGCTATTCTCCTGCCTCAGCCTCCCGAGTATCTGGGATTACAGGCACGGGCAACCATGCCCAACTAATTTTGTATTTTTAGAGAGACAGAGTTTCTGCATGTTGGTCAGGCTGTTCTTGAACTCCCGACCTCAAATGATCTGCCTGGCTCAGCCTCCCAAAGTGCTGGGATTACAGGCGTGAGCCACCACGCCCAGCCTGATAATCTCCACCTCTTTAAATCAAATATCTCCCAGTAAAAAAAATGAATGCTGCATAATTCATGCGCCAAGGTGCAGGTACTTCCCTTTCAGGAGTGCCTCAGAGGTCATGGCGCTGTTCTGTATACAGACTGCACCAGCAGGCTCAGCCTCTCAGGCTGTGAGACCAAGCCAAAGCCAAAGACAGTCTGCTTGGGGACCATTTGGACAGTCTGCTTGGGGACCATTCAGAAAGAGGCTGCATGGCAGGGCCCATAATGCCAGCTATGATAAGTCTGACAGAAAGGCAAGCTAATTAAACACACACACACACACACACACACACACACACACACACACACACAGAAAGAAAGAGAAAAAGAGAGACAGAGAGAGAGACCTCTTGGTTTTAGCTTGGTTACTACTATAGAATAGTGGTTCCCTTAGTCAGTGGGACCATGACAAAGTGCTCATTTGCATGTTCACTAGGAAAAGTTTTGGTTAATCAGCTAGAGAAGAATCTTTCTCTCCATGGGTCTATATATGAGAGGAAGCTCCAAGAATCAGGATTCTTGTAAATGAAAGTATCAGTGAGAAATGAAAGTTAGGGGTAATCTAGAGCCAGGGACACACACCTGAAGAGCAGATCTCAATGCAAGACCTGATTTATGGGCCCACCACATCTGGCAGATGCCATAATCTGAATCTACTCTAGGTTACTTGGTCAATTATTTTGGTCCACTCACTGTCCTCCAGCATCCAACCCAAAGAAAAGGGCCTGAGGGGTTGAGTACCCTCATGAGCTCTTCCAGACAAGACTGGGGGCAAATCACTAAAGTTAGAATCAGACACCTGCCTTCTGTGAATTCCATTGTTGCTCTGCTCTTTCATTTGGTCTGCATTATTTTCTTTAAGTTACCTAGTTAGCATCTTTCTCTGAAAAATCCCATACTTCTTTCAACTGACCCTCAGTCAGGATGGAGGCACTGGCAATGGATTGGATCATTCCTCAGTCCAAATCTAAGGGCCTTCTAGACAGACATGAAGGTATTCTGGCTTGGCACTTTTAGGTCAGCGACTAGACTCATGAGGTAGAATAGGGGTTTTGAACATGAAAACCTATGGGGTGAGGCAAGGGGGAGAGTAGATGCAAGTCAATTTAAAGAGAGCCCTGTGTACCAGGTTAAGAAACGTATATATCATTCTCTAGGCAATGGGGGAGCTTTCAAAAGTGACCCTTGGGAAGTAGCTCAAGCAGGATGCACCTGGTGGATGGAGAGAGGGGCTGAGAATGGAGAAGAGTCATCCAGTTAGGAGGCCACTGCAGCAGGCCAGCCATGAGTGCCCTAATAAAGAGTGCCAAGACTCTGCTTATTCAAATAAAACCCCTATCGTTCCTGGAGAATTCTTCATAAGCCCACTTGGGAAGTGACACTGGAGTGTAACTTTGAAGCTTAGAGAAAGAACCTATTTGGACTGACAACTACAAATTTGAGGGATTTTGTACCTAATCCACATAGGAAATATCAGACCAAAATAATGATGAATCATTTGCTTTTATAGGATATTAATTACTGGAAAACACAGAACAAGAATGGGAACGCCTTGATAAGATGCTAACAGTGCAACCACCCACCTGCCTCATTCCCCTCCCCACCGCACAGCTCTTAAGGAATTCCAGTCTATTATCAGCAGGGTTTAAAGGCTAATGAAGAAACAATCTTTTTGTAAAGCAACAAAGGATAGAGTTTGAAAGCAGGTCCAGGGGAATGTAAGAGGAAACACTTGGTTCAGTGAAAGGCAAACTTTCCTATGGACGTGCATTTTTTTTTTTTTTTCTTCTAAATGCCATACGTTGCTTCGCAACCTCTAAAGCCTGTGCTTTCAATGCCTGATCTGTGGGCAGCACTTTGCTAAATGCACCATGTGTGGTTAACTGGGGTGGCTTAGGAGGGGGAAAAAAACTAAGAAAAATGAGACTCAAAGCAAGAGAGTTCAGGGCAGTTTTATTATGTGTTTTTTAGACTTCTGAATGGAGGCTGAGGTTACTCTCAAATGGAACGTGCTGTACTCCTTTGTTTAAAAACTCCTGGGCAAAGTAACTGTGGGAAGTGTTTGAGAAAATTGCTTTACAGAGGAAAAGAGGAGAGGGGACCCAAACCCAGACAGTCCTTCCCACAGTGTGATGTTCATGCTATTGAGAAAGAGATATTTCATGGGGGTGACAAAGCAATGCCAATTAGGCAAATGGCAGGAAGCGAGAACTTGGAATCCTGCCTCTGATGCTTATGAACCCTGTGGCCTTGGGTGAGTCACTTCATGTTTCTGAACCTGTTTTCTCATGTGTAAAATTTAGATAATAATCCCTGGCTTGTCTACAGTGCAGAACAATATGGTACAGGAATACACTCTGCACATGCTAAGGTCTAGATAAATGTGAGCCATTATCTTTTTTCTCTTCTACTACACTGTGAGCACCTTGCATCTTGCTATTTTCTTTAAACTGTCAGCACTGCGAGAGTGCCTGATGTTTATTTTGTCGTTTCACAAGCATTTAGTTAGGTCCCTGCACTCAACAAACACAAAATCAAGTGGGAGAGAAATGATAATGCCTTGTTTATATATTTATCTTAGGTACTTTATAAATGCTTGTTAAATGAGTGAATGGAAGGTAGTATCTTCTCTTTAGAACCATTAACCTGGGGCTATGAAACTTGGAAGCCCTGCTGCCCTCTTCAGTGCCTCCTCTCATTCCTTAACATATTCGGCCTCTTTCTTATAGTCTTCTTCTCCATCCGAAACATTGCTCTCATCTTGAATGACCTTGGCATCTATGAGAATGAATCCCCTAGCACCTTGGCCTCTGCTTCCTGACCTCAATCCAATGTCCTCATATACTCCATTACAGCCATGGTGGCTCTGGAAGTTGTCATCACTTATACCTGCTGTACTTTTGAAATCATAAATTCATATGGCTTATGTACTACCTGATCTCCTCAACTTCCAGCTTGCTAATTTATTTATCCTCAGCTTATCAGTTATTCAACTATATCAGTATTTTAAACCAATGACACTTCAGTTTTTCTATCCATTGGTATCCTCCTGTCTTCCCTTCCCTCCTTCCCCAGCTTAGACCCCACATGGTCCATCACTTCATACAGTACTGTTCTTAGTGGCAAGAGGAACCCTGCTCTGGCCTCATGTTTCAAGAAGCACCATACTTTGGAGAGCCCTCAAGACATTTTCTGAGTCCCCCTTGTCCCATGCCTTGGAGTACCCAAGGATAGCAGTGCTGACCAGGCAGAGCACCTTGAGCCTGAACCAAGACCCTCATGGACCTCCATCCCCATTTCTTCCCTTTCAAGGAACTCTCAGACCCTATATCCCACATGTGCGGTTGATCAGATGCCACAAGGAGCTCTGGACGTCCACACCTATAGGGTTATCCCAAGACTCAATGGCTGCACCATTGTTCCAGGTGGTAGACCTGGTGAGAAGATTCAGTCAGTGTGCCATGTGTTGTGCCATTGAGTGTTGTGCCATTGCAACACTCAACCTGTTGACTGGTGCAATATTTTCTTGGTAGCATAGGGCAAAGATAGGCTGCTAGAATAGGGATGACATGCTGATTTGGTGTGATTCTTACTCACAATGGCTCCGAATCATTCACCAATGACCCCTGGGCTTGTGCCACATATGCACATCAGAGGGTGGTCCCACTTTCTGTCTACAGCACTTAATGGTTGGGGGAGGTGGTGGCAGGTATTATTTAACCTGTGTGCCTCCTCCACCCCCAGTTACCACTACTGGCACCCAGGGTGTTATTCCACCCCTCTGCAGGCTTCATGCCACTTGTCAAGCTGTCTTCTGAAGGTCAGTTGTCTCCTCTGAGAGCTTTTGAGATCATTGCTTTGCATCACCAACAGAACTCTCTGATTAATATCTTCTCTTGCCCCTGATCAATATGGTGATGTTATGCTCTCCAAAGTTGGTCTTAATCCCTGCCAGAGATGGATTGGCATTCCTTACATGAATGGTATTCCTCTTCTCACTCCACTAATGAGCCCCTAGTCCATCCTCCCTGCTGGTGGTGGTGTGTAGAATGTAAGGGTCCAGTCAACATGGAAGGAGATGCATGTGATTATGGCCTATGGGGTTCGAGAGAGAACATGGTTGGAAGATGTGTCATTCTACATGTATGCTATAAAGTGCCAAATGGTACATTGAACATGACCATAAAATGACATATTGTTCACATTTTTCTGCACACTCTGTTGAAGGTGTGCCTTTGTGCTCATCAACAATGAAGCACAGTAACAATGTCTGAGAGTCCACAGGGAGCTGATATTCACAGGCAGCCTGGTGGATAATAGCAGTGTCATGGGTCTTGGTGTAGCCAGCACGAACTTAAGGGTATCAGGGGCCTGTAGAGGTAAGAAGATCTAGACTGTTTCAGTACAAGTAGGGGCTCAAGAGCCATGGCACACTGAACAACAACAGTGATGCTCCCTTTTCCTCTCAGTGGGAGATATCACCTTAACCATGTGTGGTGCATTAGACAATAAGGAACATAAAGACATGCTTGCTGAGCCTGAGCAAGAAGATGTGGAACCTGAACCCTACGGGGAACCTTCACAAGGACTAATGGCACAGTAAACAGACAACTAAGTACCTCCTCTGCCCTTATTATGCTAAATCTTCATCAACAAATTTCATGTGAGCCCATGAATTTTGCAATATATGTTTTCACTAAATTGTTTGTATAGAGAAGAGTCCACAAAAATATTTGCCTAGTGCTCTGCACACCCTAGTGGCAGCCCTGAATTCACCTACTTTTTACCAACTTTCTCAGCTCCCTCACTCCATAATTGATCTGTTGCAGTACACTGAAAAATTCTAGACTTAGGTGAACCCAACTATAAGTTTTCTCTGGGCTTGCCTTTAAGCCGATGAGTGATACTGGGGAAAAAACCCACATCATACACAGATGGGTACTGGTATATATTCACCAACCTCAACCAGGACTGTTGTTCTTCTAATGTCCTTTGCTCTTCCATTCTTTATAATTATCTCTTTAAACATTCATATTTTTTTTTGAGCTGGGTGTGGTGGTATATGGCTGTAGCCCCAGCTACTTGGGATGCTGAGCCAGGAGAATCACTTGAGCCCAGGAGTTCAAATGCAGACAGGGCAACATAGTGAGACCCTGTCTCTAGAAACAAAATGAAAAGTCCATCTTTTGCAATCCTTCAACCACTCCCCTCTATTTCCTCTTTAGATTACCTGGCATCTTACTTCACAGAGAAAATAGATGCCACTGGGTGAGAATTTCCTCAATTTCCAGCACCTAAGCCTACAAGCATGTGTACCCACCTCCTTCAGTCCACTTATAACAGAAGAATGTTCCTTCCTTCTGTCTAATTCAATCCTGGGGCATATTCCCTGGATCCCAGTCCTCAAGAACTCACTCATTGAATCATCTTTACACTCTTGTATTTTCTCTTCTTTCTACCAGATGTTTCCAAACAGCATTTAAACATGCTCAAGTCTCTCCTGTCTTATGGAAAAAACCACTCTTCTTAATGTTACACATACTTTTAGCTACTACCCAAGCTCTCTCTTCCCCGTTCACAAACTTCTCAAAAAAATTATATACAGTCATCTTCTCTACTACCTAAACTCCAGTTCCTCAGCCCTGTACAATCCCATGCAGTTGTTTTAGACAAGTCACCAATGACGTCCATAATTATTAACTTTAAAGGACACTTTCATGCCTATTTCACTTGATCTACACTGACTACTGTTGACCTCGTTTTTTTTCTTCTCAAGACACTATTGTTTTGGTTTCTGTAAGAGCAGTGAGCGGGTGCTTGATGCATGAAGAACAGTAGCATTTTTGGGAGGTCATGGGAGAAGGGCAAAGGGGCTCGTATATCTGGCAAGATGAGGAGCTGTGAGGTGAGTGAGGTAAGGCTAGGCCACCATAAGGGACCAGGAGGGAAGATGGGGAGAAGGAGAGACTGAGTCAGGGGAGAAGGGATGAGTATAGCTGTCCCAGCTGACACAGGCCAAGCCTACTCAGACTGATCTTTGAGAGAACTCCTGGCAAGGGCCTGACTGAGGTTTGGGCAGGAGTCATCACTGCTCCAGAACCAATTTCCTTCTGGATGGCATCTTAATTGCCATAGCAGCAACGGGAGCTTTAGGGAGCAGAGTATAATCTGGACTTAATCTGAAGACTAAGGACATGGAAACTGTTTTCATTACTTCTTCAAGCTTACAGGAAGAGAGAGTCACATGTGGAAATGTATTTGGTGTTGAGAAAGAGTAGATTTTCTATATCTCTGACTATGGCTAGATATTTGAATATTTCAAGATAACTCCATTCTCCTCCATGGCAATTTATTCAAGTGGTGATAAATTAGTGCTGTTCAATTACTTGTTGACTGTCATTTTCCCCCAGTATAACAGAGTTGCATGAAGGGGAGGGACCTTATTAGTTTTCTCTTTGTCATATTTGCTGTACTTGCAACAGTGTACACACTGGGCAGGGCCTTCTATAAATGCTAGGTCAAAGAATGAGTGCCCAGAAACATAAAAATATTGAGAGTAAAAATATGGAAGGAAGTAGAGATGGAATGCTCAAATTATCTTATGAATATAGACACTTCAGAAGACATGGAATGTGGCATAGAAAAGGAAAAACAATTACAAAGATGCTCAATAATTCTTAGGGGAAAATAATTTAAAAGGTGGTAAAGAACAAAACATGTAGTCTCAGATGTCAATACACTAACGGAGCATGGGGGCATAAACAAGGTGGCACTAATATTTACTTATTCGTAATTAAAAATTAAAAGAAAACTTTGTGGGTACATAGTAGGTGTATATATTTATGGGGTATGCATATGTATTTAAATACAATCTCATAATTGTCAAAAAGATTTGCAGGGATTGAAGCAACTTTGAAAATGTATACTTTGGCCTAAAGGAGTAGCTCTTGTAGACAAAGAGGCAGGATAGCATTTCAATCAAGAAAGCTGGGTGTGGTGACTTGCACCTGCAATTCCAACTATTCAGGAGGCTGAAGTGGGAAGAAAACTTGAGCCCAAAAGTTCAAGACCAGCATGGGCAACATAGTGAGACTCTATCTCTGAAAAGAAAATAAAACAAAATAAATTAGCTGGGTGTGGTGCAACATGTCTGAGATCCCAGCTACTCAGGAGGCTAAAGTGAGAAGATTGCTTGAGCCCAGGAAGTTGAGACTGCAGTGACCTATGATTACACCACTGCACTCCAGTCTGGGTGACAGAGAGAGACTCCATCTCTAAATAAAATAAAATAAAGCAAGCAATTAACTAGGGCCCTAACGCTAAAGCTCAATGAAAAGCCAATGAGCAGAAACAAAAGCCAGATAGTGCCTTGCACATGCTGCCTCAGTCAATGTTTACTTCATTAATGAATGAGTAAATAAGTGATGAAATCCTCTTGTGGGAGAAAAGCCTCAAACACCTAGCCTGCTGGAAAAGCTGGAGGTGGTAGTCATTATGTGTACTTCAAAACAGACCCACAGGTAAAGTACATATATTTGATCCAATTGATTGCTTCTTTCTTATTCCATCCAAATTCCTCCCCACACCTGCTCTACCTACCCTCCTATCTTTCTGGACTTGAAGAGAGACCCTACTCAGTTTTTGTGCTAGATAATTCCAGAAGGTCCAACTTCTGGAAAATTTTAATGTTCCTCACGATACTCAAGAAATATGAACAAAACAATCCTCATAGAGTTGCTGAGCTGGAAGAAATTAGAGTTAAACAAATACTTAGAATTGTGTCTAGCCCATAATTGCTATCCAATTAAATGTCCACTGAATTGAATCTAATCAACCCCACACACAACCCCTACACACACCCCTACACTGCTTTACAGATGGAGAAATCAAGACCTAGGGAAATGGAGGATGCATGTCTGAGCCACATGTTGGAAGAACTGGGACCAGAATTCCAGATTCCAAACTCCTGAGTTAATACTTTTCAGTATTTCTACATCATTGCTTTTGGCAGTTGCTGGACTCTATTCACTCTGGCCTCTGGTCCCAAGGTAAGTTCTAAAAGCTCCCTCGCTTGTCACTCATTTCTTTTTTACTCCTCACCTACTACCCATGCTAAATTTTAATAAATCGTCCTTAGCCATATGATTTGTTACTTGCACTCCTTTCCTCTCTGCTCCAAAACATTTCCTTCTTAATAAAGAGGCTGGCTGGGTGCAATGGCTTATGCCTGTAATCCTGGCACTTTGGAAGGCTGAGGCAGGAGGATCACTTGAGCCCAGGAGTTCAAGACTGACCTGGGCAACATAGTAAGACTCTGTCTCTACAAAAAATAAAAAATAAAAAAATTAGCTGGGCATAGTGGCATGTGCCTGTAGTCCCAGCTACTGGGGAGGCTAAGGTGAGAGAATCACTTGAGCCCAGGATGCCAAGGCTGCAGTGAACAGTGATCATGCCATTGCATTCCAACCTGGGCAACAGAGTGAGCCCCTGTCTCTAAATAAATAAATAAAAGAAGCTCGGTATCTTCAGTAGGAGTGATCAGCCAAGTCGGAAAAAAAAGTCTTCAAGTTGGTGAAACTCTTTGTAAATGAAGGTGAGCAGGCTCTACAATCAATAGTAGCATTTAGTATTTAGTGAAGGAGTAGCTCTGGTAGACAAAGAGGCAGAATAGCATTTCCATGAAAAGAAATGCCATTCTGAGAAAAGTACCATAGGTCTTTGAAAGGTAGGCTCAGATGCTAGTCAGTTTCTATATTACACTTTTTCTTCAGAGATACAGAAGTCCTCATTTTTCCTCATTCAAATAAAGAGTATGTTAGAAATTTAATGTCAAAGATTTGAAGGGTTGGTTTAAAGTCCCTGGAAATACACCATGGCAAATTGTAAGTTGGGCAGAGATTTAAATGTGAAAAATAAAACCATAGATATGCAGAAGAACATATAAGTGAATATTTTTATACTCTTGAAGGGCAGAAAGCCCTTCAATTTTTTTCCCTAAAGACAAGAACTATAATGCAAAATATTGACAGATTCTGTTAGACATAAATCCAAAACTTTTGCACAGCCCACTGAAACAACAAATTGCCAAAAAAAAAAAAAATTGCAGTATACATGACAAAAGAGTTAATCATTTCAATATAGAAAAGTTCTTAAAAATCTGTAAGAAAAAGAAAAATGAGCAAAGAACATGAATGGAAAAGAGATCAAAAGTTAATAAAGATTTAAAAATATATTAAATCAAACTATTAATCAGAGAAATTTATTGTCCATTAGAATGGTGCAAACTTTCTGCAGGGTGATCTGGAGAAATGTATGAAGGATGCAAAGAGTTATACAAGGAGAGCTTGTTTTTATCAAGGCTTTTGTTACAGTCTTGTTTATAAAAACAACATATTAGAAATAATTGAAATATTTATCAGTGGAATTTAGTTAACTATACTATTGGTGTATCCATACAAATGAATATTATGGATGTGTTAAAAATGATAATGTAAATCTGTATTTATTGGCATTAAATGATGTCCTCAGCATCTTACTGTGAGAAAATCACGATACAAAAACAATATGCAAAAAACAATCTTTCTTTTTCATTAAAAAAGTTTCTTTGTACATGATAAAGAAACCTACACCTGCACTTACATCAAAATTTTAGTTATGGATTTTCTAGTGTGGAATTATATGTGATTTTCTTAATTCTCTTTATATTTTTGCATTATCCGGAATTTTTAATGATAATGTTTACTTAACAAACATTCTTACAGTAATTATATATGTCAGGTACTGTTCTAAGAACTTTATAAATATTAACTTATTTTCTTAGAACAGAAAAATGTGAGTAATAAGTATTTCTGTGTGTGGGGTCGAGTGGAGGGGGAGGGTCTTGGAAGCAAGAGGATGCTGGATAAAATGAGACTCATATAGAAGAAACCCACAAAGTTTTGACTCAAAGCTATCTCCTTTTAATGACACAACAGGGTCAGCAGGTCATGGGAGCCCCATTCCTTTGCCTTTCTCTGATTCCTTTTAATGATGGGACAACCAATTAGCCATTAAGGATTAGTCAAAGAGGGCTTAAGCAGAGGAGCCTGTTGAAGCTGAGAGAGAGGGGGCTTTCAGTTACACAGGCCTGGCTTTAATTCTGGGCTGCACTACTGTGTGATTTGGGGCAAGTTGTCTCACTTTTCAGAATCTCAGTTTCCTCATCTGTAAGGTGGGGGAATAATTTTCATATCATAAGGCTGTATATCTTTTAAATTTGAACTCCCTTATTTCCCCCTCTTCTTTAAGGAGCTAGGAAAGTTAGCCTCCATCTTCCCTAGATCGTTCCAACACCCTCTGGCCTGCGCCAGCTGGACCCCAGAACTTTGCCTCCCTCTCTGAGTCCCTAGGGGGCAAAGTCTTCTATTCATTTGATTGTTAGGCTAACCCCAGATCAAGCTGCGAGGCAACTTTGGCTTATCTTCTGGGATCTGGAATGATTGATCATTGGTCTTGGATTTCTGAATGTTTTGCATTTCAAGTGTTTCTTGTCCTTTCTGCTATACCTGCCTTAGAAGCACCATTAGTATGCAGAGTATTTGATTACCATATAGGTAGAGTCTGCTTGATAATTTATTCTCTGGCCAAAAACACCTCTGAGGATGGATTCTTTTTGCAAATGACCAGCAAACTCCAAATATTTCTTGATCCTCTTTCTCTATCTCCAAAAACTCAAGAATCTTTCCTTTTCCCAACTTCCCACATTTTTAACCTCTTCGTCTCTCTCCTACCTACTTTATTATCTCATACATTTGAACATAATACCAAGATTTGGGGCATACCTGAAAGGGCTCAGGGCCATGGGCAAGATCATGCCATGGGTTTGGCTTGGCCTTATTCAAGAACTGCCTGGAGGCTTGGATTTGGTGATGTTAAAGAAGATTCTAGACTGTCATATACGGTAGGTCCCTTAGAAAGCACCACCTTTATTCTTCAGACGTCAAGACTGAGGTCCTGAAACGGAAGGTTATAGAAATTAATGGTGAAAACGGACTGAGTCTCAGGTATACTGGTTCCAAATACAGTACAGAAAAAAATTTATCAGTGTCAGCTGTTCATTCATTTAACAAACATTTCTTGAATGCTTATTTTTTGTCAGATGCAGGAAATATAGCAGTGACCAAGACAGATATTGTTCCTGTTCTCCCAGAGGTTACAATCTAGTAAGGGAGACAGACTTGAGTCACAATAGAAGTAACACAGCATGGTGGATATAAGCATGGGCTTTAGGGCTGCCTTGCCCAATGCATATGCTAACTAGCTTGGTTTAGACAGTCCACAATGCATACATAAGTTAAGACCACGTTGTAAGCCATAAATGTATACAATATTTATTGATTTTCAAAATAATTAATTAAAAATAAATAAGAGTAACATGAATATATTAATAGGGTTGTGAGGAGTATATAAAAATCACTTAGATCAATGCCTGGCACCTAGTAAGTGCTCAAAAGTGTTAGCTTGTACAGTATCACCACTATAAAACCACACAGAGAAATGTGCTATGGAGAAGTGCTTTTTGAGTACCTAAAGTAGATATTCAGTGTCCTAACTGGAGCCATTAGAAGATGACAGAGAGCAAGAGACTAGCAGGAACAAGGTCTGTTCAAGTTCCTTCCTCCCCTGGCCTGTAGGAGCTGGGAAAGAACTCTGGCACCTGATCCTCAGTCTAGATGACCTGGTTAGGGGCTTTCATCTCTCAGGCTCCATTTGCCACAGCTATGGATGGAAGTCAAAGAAGGTTATTTCTGTGATTGCTGCCAGCTGAGTCAAGGAGAATTATTGTGGCCCAGGGTTATATGCAGTAGAGGAAACCACTACACTGATTTACTCTTTGAGTTGCCCATGGGCCATTCTTGTTCTTTCTTATTTAATGAGCTCTCATAGAACTTGGTGCTTTTCAAAGGATGCCTGTGAAAGGCTTTGCTAAGGCATAGTCTGCATTGCTTTCAACAATTATAATAAGTCTCGTTATTTCTCTACCTCTAGACTACCTCTGCAGCTGGTCTCATAAAGGCAATTGGAATAGTAAATAAGCTCTCTCACTTCCTTGAACCAACCTGGCATTTTTTTTCCTGCCCATTTTAGAGCACTTGACACTCTCTCCATTGAAATCCAGCTTTGTGCTTGCCCAGCTCACCTCAGAGACAGTGTGAGTATAAGGACTCAGCTTCTGTACCTCTGAACCCTTCAAAGTGATTAATCCAGAACCTTGAAAAGACAAAGACCAAGATAACTGTGTGTGTATGTGTGAGGGTTGAGCTTTATATGGTAATGATTTTTAAAGCTTGGGCCTTGACTACTTGCATCTGAGTCTCCTGGGGGAGGGACTTGTTTGGAAATGTAGATCTCAGACCTCTCCAGCTGTAGGAATTAGAATCTTGGAGGAGGAGCAGGAGTCTGCCTTTTGCCAGATACTTCAATTGATTTGGATGCATCCTACAGTCTGAAGACCATTGGGTTAGAAGTTGTAAGTATTTAGTTAAAGGCTCCGTGGGACAGCAATTCATTTTTCCAGTTGTCAGCTAGAGAACTGAGTTTTAAGTGCTATTCAGCACTAATGCACTTTGCTCCCAGAATAAAATTTTGGAAAATGTCTTTATCTGTCTTTCCAACCACAACAAATTACCTCCATGTACTCTCTGCAGAGTTGACTTCTTAAAGCAAACGCTTGTATCAGATCCCTTCTGAATGGCTTCAGTGAGTTATTTGGGTCATTCCAGCTTTGGGAAGAATTCCAATAAATCATCAGCAAAATTCCACATGCCATGAGGGGGAAAAGCAACTTCTTTTCTTATTTCCTGGCCTAGGTTTTTGGAAGCGACTCTCTCCTCTCTGTCCATGAGCATCCAGTAGGAATGCATTTGGTTAGAGGGTGTCCTAAGCCAGGCCCTCATTCATCACCACACCCTGCCTTGGACTCTTGCACCAGTGCCCTTGCTGGTCTCCCTGGCTCCACACTGGTTTCTCCTCTCCTCTTTGATGAGGTAAATGCTCCCACCAAACTAAAGTTATCATGATGCTTCTATCCTGGGCCACAAAGCCTCTCCTGCCTTTCCATTAATCATTTAGCACAGAAAGTCCAAGACCCTGATTGCTGATTCTGGCATTGAAGGCCCCTGGTAACTTGGCCCTGTTCTCCCTGGCTCTAATGTACATTTCCCTATAAACAGCCTATACTCCAGTTCAGTGTTTCTCAAAGTGTGGTTCTGGGGCTGCTGTCTTCAGAGTGTCCTACAAGTGCTTCTGAATTTGACCTTGCACCATGGCATTCACACTATCAGAGTTCTAAAAATATGCAAGTCCTGGCTACTCCAAAGCTTCCTCTCTTGCTAGACACTTATGGTGTACTTGCCAAAAAGGCTTCATCATATTTACACAAACTTTGGGAAGCCTTATTTCAGTTGTACTGCCTTTACTTTTAATCTATTTTTCCTGACACTTTTAAGTGGAATCAGTTTATGGTCAAGGGACCAGGGCTAGTTAAAGCTTAATATTTTATCCCAAATGGTCTAAGACTTCAATGTCAAGCCAGAGAGGCAAGTCCAATACACAGATAGTATAGGAGAACAGAGAATCTTAATTCAAGAAGATCAGCTGTAAATGTCAGAAGCAGGATTATATATAGAAAATGGAGAACAGAGTCAGAAGCCAGGATAAAACAGGACTGGAAGGGACATATTGGGAAACAATGAGGAAAGTTGCCAACATTAGAAGCCTACAGTGTTGGGTCGCACTTGAGTCTCCTTTGCGGACCATTAAGTTGGTGATTCCGAACAAGTCATCCCTCCTGACTTAGCACCTTTCAATGGCTTCCTACTCCCTACAGAATAAAGATCGGCACTCTTACTTATCCTTGCTCATAATGCACTGAACAGCATGCTCCCTTCCTGCATATTCATCCTCATCTCCTTTCACTTTCTCTCTCTGTGACCCTATCAGTCATCTGGCCTTACTAGGCTACTTATAGTTCCTATACAGACCCATGTCTTTCCATTCTCCAAGTCTTTTCAATGTTCTTTTCCCTGTCTGGATGCCATTGCTTCCTCTTGTCTGTCTGTTTTTTTTCTGTTGTCAGACCTCTTTCTGTGCATCTTTCCCTAACTCTCTTCATGGAATAAATATTCTTTTTTCTCGGCCCATGGCATCCTTCTCCATCCTCCAATTGATTTGGTGGTGGCTTTTTCTGTCTCTCCTCATATATTGTGAGCAGCTTGGAGACAGCCTAGTCCTAGGACCTTGAGCTTTGTCAGTATCTCCTGAAGTATTTATCTAGCCAAGGGCTTTGTATGGAATGGTCACTCACGAGACACCTGTTGAATGAATCTATGCATGAAAAATGTAAAAGTGAGATGAATTGAGATGAGACAAAAGCAGACCAGATTAAACCAGACAAGATGAAACGTGATGCTAGGGAAGGTTAGGAGAACAGAAAGAGATGAAATATAAGGCCCTCAGCCTCCTTCCTCAGGGATGTATGTGTCACTTCAAAAATGTTGCTTCTGCCTGTGACTCTATCTGTGAAAGTGGCTCATCCAATTCCGCATGATTCCCCTACATCCTCAGGACTGGAATCTCAGGTGTGCCTCAGGGTGGAGGTGGGTTGACAGGGTTAAGAGAACCTTTGCAGTGGAAAAATACGCTCATGAATGCCTCACTGCTGTGTCCTCTGCTTTCAAGAAGGTCCCCTAAATGGTCAGCCATCCTAATGACTGGCTGTTCCGTCATTGATGGCTGTGCTGGTCACAGCCTTCATGTGGCGTTGGAACCATATCAAGTCTCAGCTTTCATGTGGCGTTGGAACCATATCATGTCAGTCTACTAGTAAATGTCTTACCTTGTGTAACCTGAGAGTTGTGACAATCCAACTGGTATTTCATAAAAGTCTTTTACAAGTTCCATGTTTGGAAGAAAATGGATTACAATGGCATGTATAGGAGAAAAACAACAACAACAACAACAACAACAAAACTTGGCTATATGGGTGCTTGCTTTTTTAAAATCTTGACCAGTGACAATCTCACATGGCTTCAATGATCATCTTTATAGTATTCATTCCCAAATCTTTTTGGCAGCCTCAGTATCTCTAAAGAGCTCCAACTGCCTGCTGAGCAGAAAATGCCACCCAAGTGTTTACCTTGAACTCTCAAATTCAATGTACCCAAATTGAAACTCATTCTTCTCCTATCACACCTTCCTGACCAACCTGCCCTCCTTCCCTGAAATATCTTTATTTTCGTTATAGTTAAATCAACCTCAAAGCTGAATATTATCTTTTTAAAAATATATTTATGGGGTACATGAGATCTCCAAATGCTACTTTTGACTACTCTCTATGCCTTATTTCCTACATGCAATTGGTAGACACCTCCTATCAATTCCACTTCCCTAATATGTCTCTTCTCAATTCTTGGTACATGGCCATTGTTCAGATCTTATTGACAATCACCTGAAATAGTAATTTTGATTGCCAAGTCCTTTGCTCAAAATCTTCAATTGTTCTCTATGTCGTGGAATAAAATAGTCTTAATTCTTCAGTCTGCCATACAAGGACTTCCATTATCTAGTTCAACTTTCCAATTTTATCCTCCCTTTACTCTAAGTAATACGACTTCCTTGCAATTCTCTGAATATACCCTGAGACTTATTGCCTATACGATTTCATTCAATTTTTAAAAATTCTACTTTTATTTTAGATTTGAAGTACATGTGCAGGTTTGTTACATGGATATATTGTGTGATACCGAGGTTTGGGATATGATTTATACCATCATCCAGGTTCTGAGTATAGTACCCAATAGCTTATTTTTCAACCCTTTCCATCCTTTCTCACCTTCTCTTAGTAGTTCCTAGTGTCTATTGTTGCCACCTTTATGTCCATGAGTACCCAATATTTAGCTTCCACTCATAAGTGAGAACATGTGGTATTTGGTTTTGTTTCTTTGCTAATTTGCTTAGGATAATGGCCCCCAGCTGTATCCATGTAACTACAAAGGACATAATTTTATTTTTTTTCTGGTTGCATAGTATTCCATGATGTATATGTACCACATTTTCTTTATCCAGTCTACTGTGGATAGGCACCTAGGTTGATTCCATATCTTTGCTATTGTGAATAGTGCTGCAATGAACATGAAAGTGATGTGTCTTTTTGGTAGAATGGTTTATTTTATTCTGAGTAAATACCCAGTAATGGGATTGCTGGGTTGAAGGGTAGTTCTACTTTAAGTTCTTTGAGAAATCACCAAATTGCTTTCTGCAGTGGCTGAACTAATTTACATTTCCCCTAATAGTTTATAAGCATTCCTTTTTCTCTGCAGTCTTGACAGCATCTGTTGTTTTTTGACTTTTTAATGATAGTCACTCTGACTGGTTTAAGATGATATTTCACTTTTTTTTTTTGGTCTTTTTTTTTCTCTTCCTTTTTGTGGAGAATGGGGTCTCACCGTATTGCCCAGGGAGGTCTCAAACTCCTGGGCTCAAGCTATCCTCCCGCCTCTGCCTCCCTGAGATCTGGAATTACAGGCGTGAGCCATCACGCTCGACCTAAGATGATATTTCGTTGTGGTTTTGATTTGCATTTTGCATATCTCTAATGATTAGGGATGGTGAGCATTTTTTCATGTTTGTTGGCTGTGTGTATGTCTTCTTTTGAGAAGTGTTTGTTCTTGTCTTTTCCCCATTTTTTAATAGGGCTGCTTTTTGCTTATTCAGTTGTTTCAGTTCCTTACAGACTCTGGATATTAGACCTTTGTTGGATGCATAGTTTACAAATATTATTTCCCATTCTGTAGGTTTACTCTGTTGATAATTGCTTCTACTGTGCAGAAGCTTTTTAATTAGGTCTCACTTGTCAATTTTTGATTTTGCTGCAATTGCTTTTGAGTAGTTAGTTATAAATCCTTCCCAAGGCTGACGTCCAAAATGTTGTTTCCTAGATTTTCTTCTAGGACTCTTTCTTTCCCTTCCTTCCTTCCTTCCTTCCTTCCTTCCTTCCTTCCTTCTCCTTTCTTTCTGTCTCTCTCTCCCTTCCTTCCTTCCTTTCTTTCTCTCTCTCTCTTTCTTTCTTTTTTTTTTTTTTAGGCTCTCCCTCTGCTGCTCAGTCTGGATTGTAGTGGTATGATCATAGATCACTGCAGCCTCAAACTCCTGGGCTGAAGTGATCCTCCTACCTTAGAATCCTGAGTAGCTGGGACTATGGCACACATCACACCACTGGGCTAATCTTTTTATTATTATTATTATTAATTATTACTATTACTATTATTGTAGAGATGAGGTCTCATTCTGTTGCCCAGGATGGTCTCGAGCTCCTGGTCTCAAGCGATCCTCTCACTTTGACCTCCCAAAGTACTGGGATTAGAGGCATGAGCCATCGCTTGTGTTTGTTGACTTTGTTGAAGATCAGTTGGCTGTAGGTGTGTGGCTTTATTTCTGGACTCTCTATTCTGTTTCATTGGTCTATGTGTCTGTTTTTGTATCAGTACCATGCTGTTTTGGTTACTGTAACGTTATAGTGTAGTTCGATGTCAGGTAATGTGATTCCTTTGGCTTTGTTCTTTTTGGTTAGGATCGCATTAGCTATTTGGGCTCTTCTTTCGTTCCATGAATTTTAGAAAAGTTTTTCTAGTTCTGTGAAAAATGATGTTGATAGTTTGATAGGAATAGTGTTGAGCTTGTAAATTGCTTTGGGCAGTTTGGCCATTTTAATGATATTGATTCTTCCAATCTATGAGTATGGAATGTTTTTCCATTTGTTTGTGTCATCTCTGATTTATTTCAGCAGTGATTTGTAGTCGTCCTTTTAGAGATCTTTCACCTCCTTAGTTAGATGTATTCCTAGGTATTTTATTTTTTGTGTGGATATTGTAAAGGAGATTGTATTATTGATTTGGCTCTCTGCTTGAATGTTATTGGTGTATAGAAATGATACTGATTTTTGCACATTGATTTTGAAAGCTGAAACTTTACTGAAGCCGTTTATCAGTTCTAGGAACCTTTTGTTGGAGTCTCTAGGGTTTTCTAGATATAGAATTATACTGTCAGTGAAAAGAGATAGTTTGACTCCATATTTTCCTAGTTGGATGCTTTTCATTTCTTTCTCTTGCCTGATTGCTCTGGCTGGAACTTTCCCATTCAACTTTTAAAAAAAATATATTAAGCACCTATTATGCGTTATGCCTTGAGATTTTGCTTGTACTCCTCTTTCTGCCTGAAATGCCCTTCTCTCCATCTCCATATTTCCAGCCCCATCAATTTTCAAGACCCAACTCAAATGCCACCTCCTCCAAGAAGCCTTCTCTGAACCTTCAGGTGTTGATGATTCACCCCTACTCAGAACGCCCGTGGCACATTATCTGCACTGCTCGTACATGCTTTACTTTCTGTTCAGTACATATGTACACAGCTTTTCTCCACCACTGGATCAAAAGCAACTTGAGCATGGGCTCAGTGTCTGATTCCTTTATGTTGTCTCTGCTTTGCACATATTGGGCATTCAATAAATGCTTAATGAGTGAATCAACGAATAAATGAGGCTTGCCTCTTTGTTTTCGCACCTATGACACCATAGAAGCAGGGAGTGGTGCTTGAGGAGGCAAGTGTGCTGAGAGTTGTGGTGGCTGATAGATTGGTTAGGAGGAAAATTACAGAAAATCTACACAAAGCTGAAACAAAAACTCAGGAATTAATTTGAGAGAATTGAAAACATGGACCAAATAGGTTCTGATGGCAGCTTTGTGTTACTGCCCAATGCACTAATTTTATTTCAGAATGATGAATCTAGGGCATTGCAGAAACGTGGGACTTGGAATATTACTCTGTTTAAAGAGAAGGCAAGTTTGTAAGCCATCTTGCAAGATTTCATCAGAAATGATTAAAATGGTTTTTAAAGCGTTCTTGGGTTACAAGGGGTTATATTATGTGCAAAGTTCACATCTAAAAAATCCCTCATTTCCAGCAATGCTGGATAAGTGAAGCATTCTAATAGATTAAATCATGTATTTTGTACATTTAATTTCTCTTTTCATTCCCTTTTCTTTACAGTATGCTCTGCATTAGTGAAGGAAAAAGAGAAAGATGCATTTTAATCCTCTAATTAAATGTTAAACCGTTACCCAGGTAGCCACAGGACAGTGTCCTCAGCACATCTGCCAGAACTGCTATCCATCAACCATCCTTTTCTAGGCAAAAATGTGATTATCTCTTGAAACAATGTCAACAATTTCTAACTGCAGAAAGTTGATCTGGTTTGATATTATTCACGAAGGGACATATTACTGGAAACACGATGAAGTGAAAAAAAAAAACCCTATATTCTGATTGTATTTTGGTTATGGATCATAAATCAGTACTTGAAAATGCTGACCTTTTTTTCTTCTTTCCAGACATCAGAAGTTAAATTTAATTAATTAAATCTTTCTGTATTTAGTTAATACAATTAAGTTATATTAATTGTGTTGATCATAAGTCTCCATTCATGGCACTTCATCATCCTCAGACCATGATGGGCCTTATTTATTTTTAAAGATCTAATAAGTACCTGTGAACCCACCATCCAACCTAAGAACTATGAAGAACTCCCATCTGTCTATGTGCTCATCCCCACTCCAGGTACCCTGCCTTTCTACTCCTGCATGAGAGAAAACCTTAATTGTGAATTTTCTGGTTACCATCCCCTTGCTTTTTAATATTTTCCTTTGCTTCTCTTGTAGTTTAATTCCATATGTATGTACTCCTAAACCAATACATTGTTTCATTTGGCTTATTGCATTTTAATAAGGATATCAATGTCAAGTAGTGCTCTGGAATTTGCTTTATATTGTTAGACTTTATGCTATATGTATCCTTATTGTTTTTTGGTACCTGAAGGCCATTATTTTTCACTGTTATAGAACATTTCAGTGTTTAAATCATCATTTATCTTTTCTTCTATTGCTGGAAATTGAGGTTATTTCCAGATTTTTTCTTCTTGTTTCTTTCTATTATAAACACTGCTGTTATGAATATTTTTATGCATGTCTCCATGTGCACATACGCAAGAATTTTTCTTCTAAGTCTTGGCTATGCAAATTTTACACTTTACCAGTAAATATCAAATTGTTTTCCAAAGTGGTTTGACCTATGTACACTAGCAATTTAGAACAAATTCTACTCTTAATATTAGTGGTCAAATTTATTGATCTTTCCTTTTATGGTTAGTGCTTATTTTTGTTCCTTGTTTAAGAAATTTTTCCTTACCCTAAGATCAGAAAAACATTGGCCTCTATTTTCATCTAAAATTCTTTGTTTTGTTTTCTTTGTGTGTATTTTTATTTTAAAACATTTATTTGACAAATAAAACTTGTATATATTCAAGGTATACAATGTGGTGATTTGATATACATTATCAAATGTATATGATTTGATATTGTATATTATATTTGATATTGTATATTTGATAATGTATATGATTTGATAATGTATATCATCAAATGTATATCAAATGATATACATTTGATAATGTATATCAAAATGTGTTTAATTGTGTTATTAAATAAACACAATTTATTTAATAAATAAAAGAATGTTTATTTATTGTATAATAAAATAAACAATCACATCCATAGCCACCCATGCTGTACATTAGAACCTCAGGACTTATGCACCCTGTAACTGAAATTCTGTACCCTTTGACCAATATCTCCTGATTCCTCCAGCCGCTGGTAATCACCTTTCTACTCTCTGCTTTCATGAGGTTGACATTTTTAGGTTCTACATATGAATGAGATCGTACAGTATTTGGTTTCTGTGCCTGCCTTATTTCACTTAGCATAATGTCCTCCAGGTTCACCCATGTTGTCCCAAATTACATAATGTTCTTCTTTTTATGGCCAAATTATCTTCTGTTGCATATGTATGCATATTAAATTAATAAAATCATTCTGTGTTTAATTAATACAATTAAGTTGTATGAATTGTGTTAATCATATGTCTCTTCTCATGGCACTTCATCATCCTCAGACTATGACAGGCTGTACGTATTTTTAAATACATAATAAGTACCTCTGAACCCACCATCCAACATAAGAACTAGCTAAGAACTATGAAGAATTCCCATCTATATGTATAATATACATATATGCATATAACATTTTCTTTATGCATTCATTCATCAATGGACACCTGGGCTGTTTTCATGTCTTGGCTACTGTGAATAATGCTGCAGTGAATATGGTGATGCAGATATCTCTTTGAGATTCTGATCTTATTTCCTTCGAATATATACCCAGAAGTGGGATCGCTGAGTTATGTGGTAGCTCTAATTTTAAGGGTTTTTTTTTTCTTTTCTTTTTTCCTGAGATGGAGTCTTGCTTTGTTGCCAAGGCTAGAGTGCAGTGGCATGATCTTGGCTCACTGCAAACTCCGCCTCCCAAGTTCAAGTGATTCTCCTGCCTCAGTCTCCCAAGTAGCTGGGATTGCAGGCATACGCCACCACGCCCAGCTAATTTTTGTATTTTTAGTAGAAACGGGGCTTTACCATGTTGGTCAGTCTCATCTCGAACTCCTGACCTCAGGTGATCCACCCACCTCGGCTTCCCAAAGTACTGGGATTACAGGCGTGAGCCACCATGCCTGGCCATATTTTTAAGTTCTTTGGAAACCTCCATATCGTTTTTCATAACAGCTGTACCAATTTATATTCTCACCAACAGTGCCCAAAGATTCCGTTTTCTCCACACCCTTACCAACGATTATTATCGCTTGTCTTTTTAATGATCACTATCCTAACAGTTGTAAGGTGAAATCTCGTGGCTTTGATTTGCATTACTCTGATGATTAGTGATGTAGAGCATTTTTTTCACATACCTGTTAGCCATTTGTACGTCTTTCTTTGAGAAATGTCTATTCAGATCTTTTGTCCTTTTAAAAATCAGATTATTTATTTATTTATTTTTGCTGTTGAATTGTGTGAGTTCTTTCTCGCTCTTTTATATATATTATATATTGTATACATAATATAGTATATTGTGTATATAATGTATATATTGTATATATAATATATAGTATATTGTATATATAATATATGTATTTATATATATATATATATTAGAGACAGGGTCTCGCTCTGCCACTAAGGCTGGAGTGTAGTGGCACAAACATAACTCACTGTAGCCTTAAACTCCTAGGTTCAAGTGATTCTCTCACCTCAGCCTCTCAAGCAGCTAGCACTACAGGCATGTGCCACCGCACCTGGCTAGCTTTTTCAAGTTTTTATTTGTAGGCTGACTGTGGTGGCTCACACCTGTAATCCCAGCACTTTGGGAGGCTCAGATAGGCAGATTGCTTGAGCTCAGGAGTTTGAGACCAGCCTTAGCAACAAAGCAATACCCTGTCTCTACTAAAAAAAAAGCACAAAAAACAAAATTTAGCCGGGTGTGGTGGCGTGTGCCTATAATCCCAGCTACTTGGAAGGCTGAGGCATCAGAATCACTTGAACCCAGGAGGCAGAGTTTGCAATGAGCTGAGATCATGCCATTGCACTCAAGCCTGGACAACAGAGCCAGAGCCAGACTCTGTCTCAAAAAAAAAAAAAAAAAAGTACTTGTATAGATGGGGGTCTCACAATGTCACCCAGGCTGGTCTCAAACTCCTGGCCCCAAGCAATCCTCCTGCCTCGGCCTCCCAAAGTGCTGGGATTAAAGGTGTGAGCCACTGCACCTAGCCCCTTATATGTTTTGAATATATCAGAGGTATAGTTTGCAAATATTTTCTCCCATTCTGTAGGTTGTCTTTTCATTTCATTGTTTGTTTTGTTTTGTTGTTGATTGTTTCCTTTGCTGTGCGGAAGCTTTATAGTTTGATGTAGTCCCACCCACCTATTTTGCTTTTGTTGTTTATGATTTTGGTTTTATATCAAAAAATTCATTGTCAAGACTAATGTCAAGGAGCTTTTCCCCTATGTCTTCCAGGATTTTTACAGTTTCAGGTTCTTACATTTAAGTCTTTAATCGATTTTGAGTTAATTTTTATATATGATTGAAGACAAGGGTCCAATTTCATACTTTTGCATGTAGGCATCCAGTTTTCCCAAAGTCACTTATTGATGATAGCCTATTGTGTGTTCTTAGGACCTTTGTCACAGATTAGCTAACAATATATATGCATGAATTTATTTCTGAGCTCTGTATTCTGCTCAGTTGTTCTATGTGTCTGTTTTTATGCCAGTACCATACTATTTGGTTACTATAGCTTTGTAATATAATTTGAAATTAGGGAGTGTGGTGCCTCCAGCTTTGTTTTTCTTTCTCAAGATTGCTTTGACTTTTCAAGATCTTTCACGGTTTCATGTGAATTTTAGGATTGGTTTTTCTGTTTCTTTGAAAAATGTCCCTTGAATTTTGATCAAAATTGCTTTGAATCTATAGATAGTTTTGGGTAGATGGGCATTTTAACAGTATTAATTCTTCCAATCCATGAGCACAGGACATCTTTCCATTTATTTGTGTCTTCTTTGATTTCTTTCATCAATGTTTCACAGTCTTTAGTGTACAAGTCTTCCACCTCCTTGGTTACATTTCTTCCTTTTATTTTTCTTTTTGATTCTATTATAAATGGGATTGTTTTGTTAATTTTATTTTTTTGATAGTTTGTTGTTACTATATAGAAATGCAACAGATTTTCTTTGAGTTTGTATCCTGACAATTTACTGAACCCATTTATTTATTTTTACTTATTTTTATTTTTATTCTTATTTGTGAGACAGAGTCTCATTCTTTCTCCAGGCTGGAGTGCAGTGGCGTGATCTCAGCTCACTGCAACCTCCACCTCCCAGGTTCAGGTGATTCTCCTGCCTCAGCCTCCCAAGTAGCTGGGACTACAGGTGTGCACCACCATGCCCGGCTGATTTTTGTATTTTTACTAGAGACAGGGTTTCACCATGTTGGCCAGGATGGTCTCTGTCTTTTGACCTTGTGATCTGCCCGCCTCAGCCTTCCAAAGTGCTGGGATTACAGACATGAGCCACCATGCCCGGCTGAACCCATTTATTACTTTTAATTTTTTTAGTGGAGTCTTTAGGGTTTTTTATATATAAGATCATGACATCTATAAACAGAGACAACCTAACCTCTTCTCTTACAATGTGAATGCCTTAAGTTTTGTTTTTGACATTAAAGTCTTAAATCCGTCTAGATTTTTTTTACTGTATGGTGTGAGCTGAGTCCCAATTTTTTTCATATTGGTAACCTATTTTTTTTTAGCTCTAGTAATTGAATAGTCTTAAATGCCTTCATATCTACCTTTTTGAATTTGCTGGGGTTTTTTTTTTGGGAGGGGAGTCTTATAGTAAACATTTATCTCCAAGAATGTCCACTTTGTCCTAGCTAAGTTAAGGAAAGTAGGATTTTCCACACCTAGAAGGTCATTTTATGAAGAATAGGCAGTGGTTGGGTTAGTTAATGGGTAAAACAAACAAACAAACAAAAACCAGAAAGAATAAATAAGACCTAGTATTTGATAGCACAATAGGGTGACTATAGTTAATAATGACTTAATTGTACATTTTAAAATAACTTAGAGTGTAATTGGACTGTTTGTAACTCAAAGGATAAATGCTTGAGAGGATGGTTACCGCCATCCTCCCTCATGTGCTTATTTCACATTGCATGCTTGTATCAAAGCATCTCTTGTACCCCATAATATATACATCTACTATGTACCCACAATTTTTTTTTTAAAGAGTAGGCAGTAGTGGTGGTAAAAGTGTATGACCACAACCACTTTTCTTGCTGTCTGGTGAGACTGGGGCTAGTACAGCTTTAGAGCACTGACTCAACCACACAACTCTGGATTCAAAGTCCAGCTCTTCCACTTACAAGATGTGAAATCTTGGGAGGGTATTTCACCAATTGAGTGTTGGTTTCCTTCTATGAAAAATAAGAGTAGGGATATGTTTACCTCATAAAACCACTGTAAGAATTAAAGGAGAGGACACATGTGAAGGGCCAAGCTGAGGGTTCAGCATACGTAGTTGCCTTGGGTAAGGAGAGCTGGGAGTATTGTTAAGTCCTTTAGCCCAAGTTGGCTGTCCCCACCACTTCCATTCCCATTTGCAAGTGTGGTCATGGTGTGGTAGAAGAGCATCCTTGATATATAAACCTATATAGCTTTATATACCTATATACCTCTTATATACCTATACACTTATATATGCCTGTTGATACCTGTATCCTTTATATCCAGTGCTTGGGTAGAAGAAATAAGGTGTTAGTGACTGAGATATTGCATGATAGAGTGTCAGAGCATGGTTGCAGCTACTGTTGGGGGTAATTCATGCGAATTCCTTTCAGGTTTTGCCAACTCCCATTGTTTATATTTTATTCTTTATTAAAGCTTCTGAACCATAGTCACTTTTAAAGCAAGGATGGTCTTTTCAATTGCCACTGAGGCCCTCAGACTGATTATTTCTCACTTTCTCAGTATTATTCTAGCACTGTTCACTTCTCTTTTATGGGGTACATGTGAAGTTTTGCTATAAGCATACAATGTGTAATGATCAAATCAGGATAATTGGAGTATCCATCACCTCAAGCATTTATCTTTTTTTGCGTTAGAAATATTCCAATTCCATTCCTTTTGTTCTTTTGAAACATATAGTAAATTATTGTTAACTATGGTTGTCCTATTGTGCTACTAAACACTAGATGTCATTCCCTCTATCTAACTGTATTTTTGTACCCATTACCCATCCTTTCTTTATACCTCCTCCCTATTACCCTTCCCAGCCTCTAGTAATCATCATTCTACTTTCTATCTCCATGGGTTCAATACTTTTTTAGCTCCCACATTTGAATGAGAATATGCGATATTTGTCTTTCTATGCCTGGCTCATTTCGCTTAGCATAACATCTTCCAGTTCCATCCATGTTGTTGCAAATGACAGGATCTCATTCTTTTTTATAAATGAATAATATTCTATTGTGTATATGTACTGCATTTTCTTTATCCATTCATCTTCTTTTGTCTTAACCTTTCATTTTCTTTCTAGTTCTAAGGTACTTGATCACTTTATTTCTCACTTTCCTATTATGAGTGTTATTTTATTTTTTACAACTTGAGAAATAGAAATTGGACTTTATAATTTATTTTATGTCTTATGCTTTCAAAGCTGAATTGTGAAACTCATTTCTCTGAGCGCTCATTTTTCTTTCCATTGTACATGGGATTCTGTGTATTGGTGAATATATATATATAGCATTTTTTCTGGCACTGTTCACTCTTTATACGTGTGTGTGTGTGTATATATATATATATGACTTTGACTGAAGTATATATTTCCATGGTCATTAAAAACAGATCTTATTAAGCCATGTAGAAACGGATGCTCCTCACTCCTTGTTTTCAGGGTGCCATAGTACAATTTTTGACTGCTGAGGTCATTCTTAATATTATTTGCTTGATTTTTATCTCTTGAATTTCCTTAGGAATCATCCTTTCAGGAGCCAGCATACAAGGAAAAGGACCATGGGACTCTGTGGCCTTCTTACCGTCTGCCCATATACTTTTCTGGAAGGGTTTTGCTGTTTCACATGTCTTTCAGATGAGAAATAAAGTCCTTCCTCACCTATATACTTTCTAGATTTATTACTAATATTTTTCCTTATTGCTACAAAGCATATTAGTAGATAATTATATATTTTTACAAATTCAATTTGCATCTCTTGCAGGTACATGGAATTTGTAAATCATCTTTTTTGTTTTTTTGGTCTAAGGATATCAGTGACCAATGTCCCCAGGGAAGAGCAGGGCTATTTTCTTGCTTTTGTAAACATTACACTTTGTTAGTGAGCATAGGAATGTGGTTTTGATAGAAAAACATGTTTGGCTTGTAGATGAGACACATGTAGGTACTCATTCTCACTGGGTGATAGTAAGGTACATTGGAAAGAACACTGGGGGGCTGGGTACAGTGGCTCACTCCTGTAATCCCAGCACTTTGGGAGGCCGAGGGGGGCAGATCACCAGCTAAGGAGTTCAATACCAGCCTGCAACATGGTGAAACCCTGTCTCTATTTAAAATACAAAAATTAGCTGGGTGTGGTGGCATGCGCCTGTAATCCCAGCTACTTCGGAGGCTGAGGCAGTAAAATCACTTGAACCCGGGAGGTGGAGGTTTCAGTGAGCTGAGATCGCACCACTGCACTCCAGCCTGGGTGACAGAGCAAGACTCTGTCTCAAAAAAAAAAAAAAAAGAAAGAAAGAGAAAAGTAAAGAACACCAGATTGAGAATCCAAAGCCCTGGGTACCAGTGCTCCTGCCACCCTCATTAGCTGTGTGACCTTGGGTAACTCTTCTACCCCTCTTTACCTTAGTTGGCTCATGAACAGAACAGGAATATGGATCCTTGCCTGGCTAACTCATAGGGTCAGTATGTGAGTCATGCAACACAACGCCAAGTGGAAGCATCTTGACACTATTATTTGTGTCACCATCACCACTGCCAGCACTACCAGCATCATTATCATTAGTGGATACCCAAGTATTGAACAGGGAGAAAGTCTCACAAGGATGTCAATAAACGATACACTGAAAATATAACAATAACACCCAACATTTGATGAACTGTTACTATGTGTGCCAGGCACTATGTGCTAAGTACCTTACATGTTTCATCTCATATAATGCTCACAACAATACCATAAGATAAGTGCTTGTATTTTCCACATTTTACAGGTAAGAAAACTGAGGCACAGAGTGGTTAAGCATCTTGCTTAGGTCGGAACTGAGACTGAATCCAGGCAGCCTGCCTCTAAGCCTGTACAATAATACTCCACTCTATTAGGGTTCTCCTGGATCCCAGTAATACATAATGAGAGCTCTGCACATGTGAAGAATACCTTTACAGCTTGCAGAATATTTTCCTGTTATCTCATGTAAGTCTCATATCTGACTCATTTTATAGATTGAGTCAAATAGCTTCAATATCTTAGTCAAGGTTATCCAGCTTGTCAATGATAAATATTACCTAAACTCCAGCCAGTTCTCTTTCCACTGTCTGTCCTTGCGTCTTCAGGTGATTTGATGGATTCTTACCAGTAATCTCACTCCCCTGAACTCATTGTCCCATCTTTGCTTTCTTTAAAGAAAGAGGAATGCCAAAACCATAAAGTTATATTCCTGATGAAAATCTTCTATAAAAATCAGTGTCTTGTTCGATCTTTTTAGTAGCTGGTTTCTCAGAGAATCCTAAATCAATACAGCTGGGAGGGGCCCTAGCCCTCTCCTGCATAAAGACCACTGGGTGCTTATTGAATGATTCTGCAAGTCCCCATGTAAGAAAACTGTAACATAGCCTGTGGCTAAAAGGAATCCAACCGAATACTTCAAGCATATTAAAGACATAGTTATCTAATTATTCGTTTGACACATGCTTGTAGCCATGTTGTACTGATATCCACAGTGTGTTTATTTGTGAGAGACTTGGCATTTGGTAAAGACACTTGACTAATTAGATAAAAAAGATATTCTGTTAATGCAAAGGCTGACACTTTACCCGTGTCAGGTCTCGGCAGTGATGGTCTCTATCAAAGAACTCATTCAGTGTTGTTTCTAGTTCTCCAGCTCCCCCAAAACAACCTGCAATATGAGGACTTCCAGTGCCCTCTCTTCTCCCACTCCTGTTTTTTATTTGTTTACCATTCTTTGCAAGGTGGATGTTTTCAAATACAACTTGAAATTCAAGTGGAAAAAGCAAGACCTCGGGAGTTGTGTGTCTGAAGCAGGTTAATGAAGCATCTCTAGTCGATAATCAGACAGTGAAAAATTAATCAGTCACGACCTTTCTGATCCTTCAGAACACACCCTTAGGTCACTGCCTCATTAAGATCTTCAAATCATTTATTTTATTCAGGAAATATCTTTACCTTTTAAAGTAGGCTGCATGAGGTAAGAGGATGTTCCTCCCCAGAGCAAAAATTGGCACCATTTTAGGGTTTTATTTTTTTTGTGCGCTTTTAAAAAACTTTACTTTTTATTTTAGATTCAGGAGGTACCTGTGAAGGTTTGTTAAATGGATTTACTGTGTAATGCTGAGGTTTGGGCTTCTAATGATCCCATTGCCCAAGTAGCAAAACATAGTACCTAATAGAATCAATAGGTAGTTTTTCAACCCTTGTCCCTCTTACCCCTCTCCCCGCTTTTGGAATCTCCACTGTTTATTGTTCCTATCTTTGTGTCCATTTGTACCCAATGTTTAGCTCCCATTAAACATGACAACATGTGGTGTTTGGTTTTCCGTTTCTGTGTTAATTAGCTTAGGATAATGGCCTGCAGCTGCATTCATGTTGCTACAAAAGACATGATTTCATTCTTTTTATGGATGCATAGTATTCAATGGTGTATATGTACCACTTTTTTTTTTTATCCAATCTATCATTGATGGGAACCTGGGTTGATTCCACGTCTTTGCTATTGTGAATACTTTGACTCTTTTGATTCTCTCCTTGCTTTTAGTGAGTTTTCCCCACAGAAGTTCCAAGCTGTTAGTGATGGCTCAAAATGAGCTTTTGGAAATTCAAATCTGAAAACAGAAAGGGCTCTCAAAGGCCTGTTCCTGGAGCCCTCCAGGAACAAGGCTACTCAGTGTGTATCCTCAGTCTTCTTTTTTCCCTCAAAGAAAAAACTACTGTGGTATTAAAATGCTAAAGCTCCATTGACTCAAGAGCCACAGTTTGGAAAGACTGTTTCAGTCAGCACAGGATTATAGTGTCCAACTCTTTGCAAAGAGGAGCTCAGTAGCAGTTAGAGTGTCCAGGGCCTAATTTAAAAGACTATTTCAAGAAGTGAGTTCCAATTATCTCTGGAGATGATCAAATAGGGGTTGGATTACCTCTTGGTTGAGTGCTGTCAGAGGTGTGGAGTGACAGAGAGTTGAACTCAGTGGCTGTTTAAAGTCTCGAACAGCCTTAAAATTCTAGGACTTCACACTTTTTACTAATGGAAGATCTATACAGGAAAGCAAACCTAGCAAACAATTGGATAATTTGCATGGTGAAAATAGTCTATGATTTTTTTCCAGGCTAAGTTCCCCTAATCTTACTTTTATGAAATTAAATTTGGATAATTGCAGTAGTTCAGGACTGGTCAAGACCCTAACCTCAGGGAATATCTAGGTAAAGTGAAGTTCCATAAGAAAGTGTTAAGTAATTGAAATCCAGATATCTTGCTCACTTGTTTTTTCCCATCCATTGGACAATTTCATTATCTTTGTGTCCCTTGGATCTTCTTCCAAGGAAGAACGTGCCTTGGTTTGTGAACCAAGGACATGTTCTCCTCGGCAGCTTTCAGTCAATGGTTGTGCACAAGGAGCGCACTAGGGCCTGGCCAACTTTGTTCAATGTGAGACTCCTCTAAGGGGTAGTCTTTGCTCTGGAGGTCTCCATTGGTTTGGTCAAGATTTTGTCATCTCTGCATCCCAGTCCTTGGATCTCCCTGCTCAATCCTGCTTACTCTTCCCGTTCCTTTCTTAGGAGTTTGGTACAACCTAAACAGCATTTTTCCATTTATTAGGTTGCACCAACCTAAATGGCATCAATGCAATGTACCTTTTTACTCTGCCCAGAGTTTTTTGCCCTGTCTCTCTACCCCTTTTCTTAGCTCAGGGAACTAGGTCAATGGTGACTAAGAGATGAGCTTGTTCATCTTTATTTCTGGACCTTGATGAATGCCAGTGGAGCATTGTGGTTAAAAGGATAGGCTTTGGGGGCAAGCAAACCTCTCTGTGTTCAAGTCCTTAACTTAAAGGATCAAGGTGAGATGAAAAGAGATAACGTATGAAAAACAAATGGTAAGCACTCAATAAATGCCAGCCAGTGTAGGGGACAGCTGTCAGCAACCTCCACCCATGGGGCTTCTCCTGTCTCTCTTTGCTCTGTAGAACTGAAGAGGCTTCCTGAGCAGAAGGCAGTCACACTGGGGAAAGCAGAATGGAGTCCTTGGATCTTCCAACAGGTCTCACTTTTACAATACCTTCTAAAAGCATCTCATCTCATTTTATCAAACTTTAAAGTGGAGAGGATTCATGTCTGTCATTCTCTCTGCCCTAGGGCAGAAGATTTCTTCACCTCTTTCCGTTCTTTCCCTGTCTTTTACTGTCTGATGATGAATTTGCTGATACTTTGTGATCATCACCTCTTCAGTGTTGTTCAGATGTTCTATCCAGCATCTCCCCAGCATTTCTTTGTGCCTTCTTCCATACCTTTTACCACTGTGGGTCCCTCTAAGGAGAAGGCTGGGTGAGAGAATTCCCTCACTGCTCTTCAGAGATCCCACTGGTGAGGCCATTTGGACATATCCAATGCTCCTTCATGAAAAATTCATGGGCTTCTCCTCTAACTCATTTCCATCTCCAAGGGTTGATTAGAAAAGAAAAAGGAGAGAAGAAGATGGTAGCATGAAAGAGTCATGTGCCCTTCCATTTCTTCCATTACTCTTTGACTGCTTCCCATCTCAGAGTTCCCAAAAGAGTGATGGGAGATGTAGACAGGGGGTCTTTACTTTCCTCATTGTTGTTGCAGCCCAACCTGAGGTCAAGGCTAAAGAGTCATTCAAAACCTTTTTTTTCTTTTTGAGTTTGCAAGCTATTCTGATCCTGCAACAAACACAAATCTCAGAGCAAACAAATCCCATAACACAGTGTGATAAGGCAGCAACGCGATGAGGAAGAAAGAACATCTGACTCCTGGTTTATCTGCGGGCCTGCTCCTGAGTAGCCAGATAACCTTTGGCAAACCCCTTCTGCTTTGTGGACCAGTATTCCATGTGTGGAATTAGGAAGTTGGACTAGAAAGAGGCTGTTAAAAGAAAACTTTAGACAAATTAAATTTAACAGAGTTTAGTTGGGCAAAGAATAATTCATGAATTGGGGAGCCCCAGAACCAGAATAGGTTCAGAGAGACTCCAGCACTGCCTTAGTGTGGAAGAAGATTTATGAACAAAAAAAGGAAAGCAAAGTGCAAAAATGGAAATGAGAAACAGCCAGATTGGTTACAGCTTAGTGTTTGCATTTTTTGAACACAGTTTGAAAAGTTGGCCTCCTGTGATTGGCTGAAACTTGGTGATTGGCACAAGAGTAGTTAGTATACATCCAGTTAAGTTACAGTTCACTATGTATGGAGCAACATTTAGGTTGAATTTAACATACATCAGGAGGTAGATCTGGACTAAATTTAACAAGGCAGGGCCTATGCTTCATTGGTCTTATACTTTTCCAGAAACTAGCACATATCTTGGCACATGGTAGATACTCATGATATATTGTCTCACTTTGAAAGCCCTTCCAGTGCCAACATTGTATGATGATGGATCAAAGATATTCCCTGTGATATTGAGTTAAGGGAGTCACTTTTAACCAGGGGGAGGATGGAGGAGTAGTTGATGAGTGTCCCAGGATCACTGATCCATCCTTTGAGGGCTCTTATCTCTTTCTTGGGATAAGGCAATAGGACTATGAGACTGTTGCTAATGCCTTTGCTACCCCAGGCCTGTCCTGTCCATCCTTTCTTTCCCTCCACCTTGCATGATCCAGGTGTTTATGCTTTGAAGTGTACCTAAGTATTCAGTTGATATTGTAAATTAGTGAAAATTCTAATTTAAGGAATCAATTTGGCACCCAGAGTATATCCATTCTAAACACATTCTGGCTAAAGTTTGGTTTCTAGCTAAATCTTTGTGAAAAAGCATCCTTGCTTAATACTCCAGAAGCCCTGGGAGATTTCACAGGCAAGCATGAAGGCACTCTAAATAGCTCATTTGGGGGCCTATTTGAGGGGGAAAGAAAGAAATCCATCCTAAGTACCCATCAGTGATTCACAAAAATAGGTCACATTTCTTAGCACATTTTTCCAGTGTTATTTTTAGAAATTATTGTTTACAAAATGAGTGAATCTATTCAATACAGGATCTTTTAAAAATCTTGCTACATTATAAAATGTGTTTTTGAGAACAAATTGTTTTCTTCCTAACAGGAGCACTTATTTATATTTTTGCAGTGTTAAGCAATGGGAAAATATGGTATAAACATCATATAATATGATATAATTCTATAAACAGATTTTCCCCTTAGCACAACTCTTTATGACAAGATCAGATATATCAAGCAAAGAAATATTAATGAAGATGTTCTTCTGTGCAAAATGATTTAATTTTGAGCTTTTTCTACATGACTCACAGATATTTGTTGCCAGTGTTTTAATTCAAACTCTATTCAAAGGCCTCCAATAGTTACAAAAAGTCATTAACAATATTATTTCAAGAGAAACATGAAAGTCAAAGCATCAGGATTTATGTTTCAGTTGCTATTGGAAAGCAAGTGCTTTGAAGGGGAGAGATGTCTGGAATTGTCAGGAAGTCTAATTAAATTGACAGAGTTTTGCCAATTATTGCATGAAATGTGCTGCAAATGGTAGAAAACTGAAAGGGGTTTCTGAGAAGCAGAAAAGGAGCAGAGTCCAAGACTGCTAATGGGGTTGATCCACCTCTAAATAGAAACTATTGGAGGCAGAGAATGAGAGAATAAGAGAAGATGTGAATTTGAGAGAGCTTGGCAAATGCCTAGGCCTGGGGCAACATACTTTCAAATAACAGTTTAAGCAGAACAGAAACAATTGGATTTTACCTCACACGTTTAAAACAAAAACTCAGACATACGTTTTTCTGAAGCTTACTCCTACTTGCCCCCATCCCTTAGGATGATAGAAACTTCAGATATCAGTTAGATGACAAGTCAGTGATTCTTGTCACATGCCAGTAGGTCAAATCTAGTTTAAGGAATAAAACTTCCTAATTAGGAAGACAGACATAAACACATCCTTTATATTTAAATGATCATAAAGAAAGAGGGCCTGCAGATGCCAAGGCCTTTTTCCCCCTCTTCACAGTAGCTACCTTCTTTAAGAGCCAGCTAGGTATCAGGTTGGGGCATTTGGGGCCTGGACATCTTTCTTATTGCTTAGTGCATCAGTCTGTTCTCAAACTGCTATAAAGAACTACCTGAGACTGGGTAATTTATGAAGAAAGAGGTTTAATTGACTCCAAGTTCCACAGACTTAACAGGAAGCATGACTGGGAGACCTCAGGAAACTTACAATCATGGGAGAAAGGCAAAGGGAAAGCAAGCACCTTCTTCTCATGGTGGCAGAAGAGAAAAAGCGTGAGCAAGGGGAGAAGTGCCATACACCTTTAAACAACCAGATCTCATGACAACTCACTCATTATCAGGAGAACAGCATGGGGGAAGTCCACCCTCATGATCCAATCACTTCCCACCAGGTCCCTCCCCCAACATTAGGAATTACAATTCAAGATGAAATTTGGGTGGGGACACAGAGCTAAACCCTATAATTCCACCCTTGGCCCCTCCCACATCTCATGTCCTTCTTGCATTTCAAAACCAATCATGTCTTCCCAACAGTCCCACAAAGTCTTAGCTCAATCCAGCATTAACTCAAAAGTCCAAGTTCAAAATCTCATCTGAGAAAAGGCAAGTCCCTTCTGCATATGAACATATAAAAAAAAAAAAAAAAAAAAAAAATTCGTTACTTCCAAGATACAATGGGAGTACATGCATTGGGTAAATGCTCCTATTCCAAAAGGGAGAAAACAGCTGACAAAAGGGGCTACAGGCCTTTTCCCATGCAAGTCCAAAACCCAGTAGGACAGTCATTAAATCTTAAAGGTCCAAAATAATCTCCCTTGACTCCATGTCTCACATTCAGGGTGTGTTGATGCAAGAGGTAGGCTCCCAAGGTCTTGTGCAGCTCTGCCCCTGTGGTTCTGCAGGGTATAGCCCCCATGGCTGCTTTCATGGGCTGGCATTGAGTGCCTGAGGCTTTTCTAAGCCCACAGTGCAAGGTGTCAGTGGATCTACCATTCTGGGATCTGGAGGTCCACTAGACAGTGTCTCAGTAGGGTCTCTGTGTAGGAATTCCAACCCCACATTTCCCCTCTGCACTGCCCTAGTAGAGGTTATCCATGAGGGCTCCACCCCTGCTGCAGACTTCTGCCTGGACATCCAGACATTTCCATCCATCCTCTGAAATCTGGGTGGAGGCTTCTGAGCCTTAACTCTTGTCTTATGCACATCCGTAGGCCCAACACCACATGAAAGCTGCCAAGGCTTGGGGCTTGAGCCTTCTGAAGCAGTAACCTGAGCTGTACCTTGTCCCCTTTTAGCCATGGTTGGAGCTGGAGTGGGTGGGACACAAAGCGCCATGTCTGGAGGCTGCCAGAGCAGTGGGGACTTGGGCCTGGCTCACAAAACCATTTTTCCCTCCTAGGCCTCCAAGCCTGTGATGGGACAGGGCTGCCACAAAGGTCTCTGACATGACCTGCAGACATTTGCCCCATTGTCTTGGCTATTAACGTTAGGTTCCCCTTTACTTATGCAGGTTTCTGCAGGCAGCTTGAATTTATCCCCAGAAAATTGGTTTTTCTTTTCTACCACATGGTCAGGCTGCAAATCTTTCTAACTTTTATGCTCTGCTTCCCTTTTAAATACAATTTCCAGTTTCAGATAATTTTCATTCATGCATATGAGCAAACACTTTTAGAAACAGGTCACATCTTGAATGCTTTGCTGCTTAGAAATTTCTTCTACCAGATACCCTAAATCATCTCCCTCAAGTTCAAAGTTCTACAGATCTCTAGGGCAGAGTTAAAATGTTGCCAGTCTCTTTGCTAAAGCATACCAAGAGTGACCTTTACTCCTGTTCCCAACAAGTTCCTCATCTCCATCTGAGACCACCTCAACCTGGACTTCGTTGTCCATATCACTATCAGCATTTTGGTCACAACCATTCAACAAGTCTCTAGGAAGTTTCAAACCTTCCCATATCTTCCCGTCTTCTTCTGAGCCCTCCAAACGGTTCCAACCTCTGCCTGTTACCCAGTTCTAAAGTTACTTCCACATTTTCAGGTATCTTTATAGCATTGCCCCTCTCCCAGTACCAATTTTCTGTATTATCCGCTCTCACACTGCCATAAAGAACTACCTGAGACTGGGTAATTTATAAGGAAAAGCAGTTTAATTGACTCAACATTCCGCAGGCTTAATAAGAAGCATGACTGGGAGGCCTCAGGAAACTTACAATCATGGCAGAAGGGCGAAGGGGAAGCAAGCACCTTCTCATGGTGGCAGGAGAAAGAGAGAGAGTGAGGGGTAAGTGCCACACACATTTAAACCATAAGAGCTCATGAGAACTCATTCGCTATCTTGAGAACAGCGTGGGAGAAATCTGCCCCTGTGATCCAACCACCTCCCTCCAGGTCCCTTCCCCAACATTGGGAATTATAATTCAACATGAGATTTGGGTGGGGGTACAGAGCCAAATCATATCACTTAATATCATTGGCAGCCCCAGAAAGCATTCACTGTGTTCTGTGTTATTTCATACATTTGTCAAGGAAAACAAACCAGAATCTTCACAGATTTTGTTCCACAGCATCCTCAGACCAGCCCTGCAGTAGAGCAGAAATGGCTGTCCTGATTTTTCATATGATGCAACTGAGGCTCAGAGAGGTTAAGTGACTTGCCCAAAGCAAAGAGTCAGTTAGTGGCAAAAATTGAACTTGAAAGTGGCCCTGATTCCAATCTCTCCTTGACAGCAACTCTTGCATTAGATTTATTTTTCCTGATTTCATTGACTTCATCCTTGGCATTGGACCCAAAATAGACCAGCAAATAAAATGGAATCAATGGAATTAGAAACTTTGTTAAGATAACTGTAATGTTGAGTCTATTTATAAACTGTCCCGATGCCCTGTTTCTACAACTTTTGTTCAAAGTTTAAAATTGAACATTTTCTTTATAGCTCCTGTCTCATACACCGGAAGTTCAGGCCAGGAAGAGTCATGGAAAACTCCAGAGAAAGATAGAGAGGAAAAAAGTACTTGTTCCCAGAACACCTTGTGTAATATGAAGGGGAGAAGGCTCACACCAAGATCCATGGAGCACAAGAGATTGGTGGCTACAGACCCTCACCATGAGTGGGTAGGTATTATTCTGCCATTTAAGCATTTAACAAAGTGACACTCTCCCCTTGACAATATCTATACATGGCAAATAGGAATCAATCATTTCAGGCCCCTTGGGGCTATTTGCTAAGTAATCCATCAAATAGCTGAAAGGTTAATCCAATTTGGTGGGTGTGATGATGAAATACAGTTATTTGAATCATTTGCATCATATACTCAAGTGGATAACTGAAGAGTTGATCAGAACCAAACTGCCAAAATAATTGAAAGAAGACAGATTTGCTGTGGTGTGACCTTTGGGTGCAGCAGGTGGTGGGCAGAACAAGGGCTCACAGACATGAGGAAGGCAGATTCCTAACCCAACCCCAGAAAGACCTTCCAATCAACAGGGCTGCATACATGGGCACAGACTGACTCCATGAGAGAAGAAGTACCTGCCACGTCCAGGACACTGCTTGTAGACAGTGAGACCCTTTGGCAAGGACTCTGTGGAGGAGATTCCTAGGTCTGGTGGGAGGCTGATCTGAGTTCCTTACCCTTAAAGATACTAAGGCTTCTATGATTACAGCACTACACCAGCTTATCCTCTATACTGGGGACTGCCAAGGACAAGACCATTATGAGGGTTCCAGAACATGGAACTGGTTCTACAAATGGCAAATATGTTCCATGTAGATAGGGCCTGAGTTTCTCCTTGCACGTGAATAATGTATTTAAGATGGTGATTATAAATTTATTGAGGGGAGGGACGACATCTTATTCACCTACTTTGTGTTAGACACTCTACTGGGCACTTAAGGGAGCTATGAAGGTGAGGAAAGTACAGCCTCTACCCTAAAATCACTATGGCCAGTGTGGGGAGGTGAGTAGCACACTCTATAAAATGTTTGTAAATAGCACAAATCAAAGACAAAATATGAAAAGTGCCATAATAGAAGTTTGCAAAACTCTAGGAGCACAGAAAATGGAGGCTGATCAACAAGGAGGATCTGTGAAGATATCGTGAAGGAGGCAGCATTGGACCTCAAGAGATGAAAGGAATTTTGACAACTAAGGGAAAGCACTAGAGGAATAGAGAGCACTATGAGCAAAGACTTAGAGGTAGACAACGGAGGTACAGTAATGCCAAGTTGGAACCAGGCTGCCTGGATTTGAATTCCAGCTTGGCCACCTGGTAGCTATGTTTTTTAGCAAGTTGCTTAGCCTCTATGTGCCACTGTACCTAATCTTTAAAATTAGGATACTAATAGTATCTCCCTTATGGGGTTGTTTTGAAGATCACATAAGTTAATCTAGGTAAAGCATCCAGAACAGTGTCTGAGACTCAGGAAGCATTATCCATTATTTCTTTGTCATGAATGCAGTAGTCAAAACCCATTTATAGTTTTGCTCTTATCACATTCTGAGGTAATAAGTGTCTTGCTTTTAATTGTCTGCAGCTTAATGAGGCAGACAATGAAAATCAGACCACTGTTTTTCCTAATTAAAGTGTTGGAAGAACATAAGTCATCCCCAGTTTACTGATGAATAGGCTGTGCACCAAAAGCTTATTTGTACATCCTACTTTTGGAACTCTGAGGACATTTTTCCATAGAAACATTGCATTCAGTTATGTATGACTGCACTAGTCCTCCAAAGCTAGGTAAGACACAATGGAGGAAAATACCGGGTCTAAGGGCACCAATGGGAGTTCTAGAGTCTTCAAGCAGAAATTTCCTTTTATGGAGTGGTAGGCAAAGGAGAGACTTACTCAAAGTTGGTAATGGAACAAGTCACTTCAACTCAACTACCATTTCCTAAACAAACCACTGTGCCAGGCACTGTGCTTGGTGCTACAGGGGGATTTTGGAGATGAATTTTGTGTTTTTTCTTTGAGTGTTGTAATTGACTGAGTCTTTTCCCTCCTCCCCATTTCCTGGTCTTCAGTTCCCTCAGGCTATACTAATGCTTTCACTCCAGCATTTTTTTAGGTGTGTTTCCTAACCCACTTCAGTAACAAAGGAAAAAAAAAAGGTTGCCGGGGGTGAAGGGTTAGTTTATAAGGCAACTAAGTGTTAGAAGGAAAGCAACTGAATTAAAAACATTCACCTTGAAGTTGGAGCTACAAAGTAGGCAGGTCAATCCAGTCCTCCATCCATCCACTGGATACTCTACTTACTTTTTTATTCTGCCAAACCTGTGTGCTCTGAGAAAGCAACAAGTTATTTGCACAAGAATTTCCCCCCAGTTAAATGACACTTCAGCTAGGAAACAGGGGCAAAGATGGAGTGGGAAAGTGCTGAGATGATGATCACTTTTAAGTCAAGAACTGGATTTGGCCTGACTCATCCATCATCTTCATTCGTTTTCTTGCAACTTTTGTGTGTGTGTGTGTGTGTGTGTGTGTGTGTGTGTGTGTGTGTGTGTACTTGTTAGACTGAGGGAGGGAGATGGTCTGAAGTTCATATAGAGAGAGCCCTCATAGCAACATCCCCTACCTTGATCACATTGACCCAACATCTGGCTGATAGGCCTAGCAGCTGACCCAATATCATTTAAGATCTGGAAAGGTGGAATTGGTGACAAGCGTATAGCCCCAGGTCTGTGATGTATTGGCCCCACTCCCCACAAGCCTCAGGTTTGTGATGTATTGCTCCCTGCTCCCCACAATGTGCTCAGTGAGGGAAAAAAGTCTTCTCCCAGAGGTGATGAAAAGTTTGACATGGCCAAGAAAGTTTCTGTTTAAATGAATTTTCCATAACAAAGGTGTTGAAATTAAAACCTAGCCTCTAGGGTTTCTGATTTCAAAATAAGCAAGTCTCTGGTTATTGTCATATATCAAGGCCATGTCACAGAGAAAGGCAGAAATATTTTTCTGCAAAAGCTAATGCAGACAGGCAGCAAGTTCCCTTTTAGCTAAACTTATTTAAAAACTCTCAAGAGAACAAATCTGAATTGATCATGGAACAATTGATCAATGATGACTAAGTGTGGCTCCACATTGATTTGTCTTGCATAGCAATAGACCTAGCTAAATGACAAATAAATCCCAAAGCCACTCCCTTCAGCAATATGTGAGTGCAAGTCCCACCTCGATACTTTTGACTTGTTTAACCTCTATATTGTATTAATTTTTTTCTGAAGAGACTTTTCCTCTTAGAACAGAGGGAAAGTGACGCATAGTGAACAGTCAATGCGCTTCCAAATTTAACTGGTAATTTTTTAAAGGGAAACTTATATTGACTTTTAAAATGTAGAAAATTGATGAAGGCAAATGAATCCTCAGATCCATTAAATGAAATCAGTTTTTGTTTTCCAGTTTGCTAAGATAGAATCTCGGAATAAGACAGATATAATATTGGGGACAGCCAACAAAAATATTTGAGGTAACAGAAGGAATGAAACTTTTTAATCAAATGCCTAATCAAAGTTTTAATCAAACATTCTCTGATGGCTCACCAACGGAAACATTAAATGAACGTAAAATATGCTTTATTAACGATATCTCTACTGTTTGGGAGCAGGTATGTGGGATGGGGGCCTTTACTGGTCCCACAGTTCCTGGGCCTATCTTATGTACTGTTCCTGGTCTGTGGTTTTCTGTCATAGTCAGTGCTTCCCTACTGCTGACCTCAAAATGCACACACTGTGCTCCTGCTGTAGTGTGTGGAGGTCACGATGGAAGGATTGAGAGTAAATTTCTGCTTTATAGGCTTCTTTTCCTCTGCTCAACTCTTAAAAGTCAGTGAGACTCAGGGTTCTTCTGCCCTAGACTGTCCTTTTTCCCCAGACCACATATTCTCCAGGATAAGCTCAGTCAGTTTTGTGGCTTCAGTTACTAACTACACATATGATGGTATAGACCCAACTACCTACTGGTCATCTTTATCTGAATGGCCTTCAAATTCAGCATGTCTTTCCCGTAAACTTTTGTATTTCTGATGCTAAATGATATCTTCATCTGCTAATCACCCAAGCCAGAAACCTGAAAGTCATCCTAGACGCCTTTGTGTCTTCCAAACTCACATACTATCTATTATTAACTCCTGTTGATTCTATCTTCTGAGTACCCTCTCTAATCTGTGAATTTTTCTCCTTGTCTACTATACTACTTGTAGTCCAAGGCACCCTATCTCTTGCCTGGACCTCCTCTTTCCCTTCACCCACTTACAATCCATTATCCACACTGCACCCAGAATGACGCTGCTAAAGTTAACTAAACAAAGCAAAATCACAATCTGATCCTGTCACTCCCCTCCCCTTGAGAAATAGGCATTGCTCCCCACTGACAATAGAATCAAGTTTAGCTTTGTCTTCCAGCACTGGAGGCCTCCTTATTTCTGGAGCAAACCATCTTGCTTCTTCCAGCCCTCTGCACTTCTAGACACTCTATCCTCTTTGACTAAATTCCCAGTATAGCATAGTGGTAATTAAGGTAACAGGTTTTGGTATCAGATAGATCTAGGTTCAATTCCTGGCTCTGCCTTCTACCTGAACTAGCTGTGTGGCCTCAGTCAAGTTAATCTCTCTGAACCCCAATTTTCTCATCTCTTAACTGGAAATAACAAAAGCACTTACTGCACAGAAATAAGTGAGCTAGTACTTGTGACACACATTATTATTCCCTGCTTTCTCAGCTGAGTGAGTGCCCAGCTGGGATCCAACTCAAATATCACCTCTTCTGTAAAGGTTTTCTTGGCTAATGGCACCATAGTTGGTCTTTTTCTCCTTTGTATTCCATTGGACACTTTTGTGCACTCACAGTTTTTGCCACTTGCCCACTTGCAGTGTAAGTATTTGTTTGTACCTCTGTGCCCTCCTTAGCACCTGGCACAATAACCAACACAGTGAGCATACAGTAAAGCATTTGTTAAATGCCGAATGAGTGAGGTTGATTTTGGAATGTTAGATTTGTCCTCTAGATTTGAAGGCATAGTATATCACAGAGCAACCTCAGCAATGAGGAGGAAGGGATTCTCTTAGTGCTGCAGTTTTCCTTCAGTATTTTTATTTATGAAATAGAACTGTTTTCCAAGTTTTCGTTTATCTGTAATTCTGACTAGTTCTCCCTCTCTGTCCTGTGAGGGGAGAGTTTCAGTGATAATTCCACCTAAACATTCAGAGCTGTCAACATTTACCTACACCCCTCTGCTCTGCCAGAGATTGCATCTGGAGATGCCAAAGGCAAAGCCATACTCAGCCCAGACCATTTTTCCTTCCCTCTGTGATGATTATCCTACATGTGGCCCTTACCCTTTCTGGGCCTCAGTTTCCCCCTCTGTTACCCAAAGCCTCACTGGATAATCTCGAAGGCCCTTCTCAGGGAGGAAGTTACCTGATGATAACTAACATTTGCCTGTGTTATGATTATAAAACACATGTTATCTCTATGAAATAAAATCCATGAGGTATTATCATCTCTATTTGTTCAAATTAAACTGAGGCTGGAATAACTAGATCAGTCCTACAACTCCCACAGAAGTTGCAGGCAGCTCCTATGAATCCACATCCCTTGCTGTAGCCTGTTGTTTAAGGTCTTCCATGTAGACCAAGCTGAGCAACATGTGTGTCTGTGGTGTGCAGTTGAAAAAGCCATATCTTAGCTGGGCGTGGTGGTGGGTGCCTGTAATCTCAGCTACTCCAGAGCCTGAGACAAGAGAATCGCTTGAACCTGGGAGGAGCCGAGATGATGCCACTGCACTCCAGCCTGGGCGGCAGAGCAAGACTCCATCTCAGAACCAAAACAAAACAACAACAACAAAAAAGAAAAAGCCATGTCCATTGCCACAGCTGTTCTCAGGACCATCATCGTGGAGGGAAGGGCACAGAGCATTGGTGAAGACCCCAGGTGAATTTAGGGGAGAAAGTGCTTAGTCAATGGGTGGTCTTTGGGAGAAGGTGACTGTGGATCTAATTCTCTCAGACCAGTGATAAAGCAATGAAAACAAAGAAAAATAATGGAATAAAACAGAACATGGAGATCCTCAGTTCAGCTCATAGAGGGAGAAACTATTTTTACAGGATTGGGTTACATCAATACAATGTTTCTGAAGACATCTTAGATTCACAGATTTAATTACTGTCCCATATCTCCAAAAGCAGATCACCCCAAACTGAAAAAATGCTACCTTTGAGAAAGGAACTGGGTTATATATTCCACTGACTCACATGATTTTTTAATTGGAAAAGGTGTTAGAGATCACTTAGTCTAACACCCTTATTTTACATACACAGGAACTGAGGTCTAGAGAGGTGAATTGACTTGCTGAAGGTCACACAGAAAATCAGTAGAGAAGTGAAATGAGGACCTGGGACTCCCAACTCCCAGTCTAAGTCTCTTTTTATTACACCTTGTTTTATTTATTTAAATCCAGATGCTAAGTGTGACAATACCTCAGCGGAAGAGAAAGGAAAAAAGAAAGATTTATTTATGTTTCTGTTTAAAACAGAAAAAATGCTAAAACCAAAATGACTCCTAGATTATAGCCATTAATCAGTTAAAATAATATGAAAATATCACAGTCACCATTACCAGCACCTCCTCCCCACCACCACCACACCCATGTACACATACACCCTGTTTGCCATGAAAAATTCAGATCTGTTAGTGATCAAAACCAGCTCTGGGTCTGGAACAGCCTTTTCTGGGAATATATATACAAACTTTGGCAGGAGTTCAATCAGCGCAGCTCAAACATCCACACCCACACCAAATCCTGGGCAATATCAGTCTCCTGTCAAATGCAGACATTTTCTGGGAACTTGGGGATGATGATTATGGCAACCTGTGGCCCTGAAGGCCCACAGGCCAGTCTAGGTGGATTTGATTAAGCCAATGGGTGTAGCAGAATAAGCTTTAACATTCCATCATTTCATCATTCTTCATAAAGTTAAGTATCCAAAATAATCTCATTAGGAAAATTATCCTATATTTCATATCTTCTCAAAAGCTGAAATTCAGACTTAGAGGAAGAGTTGGTATGTTTCCTCTATTTCATTACTTTCACATTCTTGTGAGCATGATCTTCACTGGCTTAGGATTTTGAACACTCTAAAAGGGTCATTTCTAAAATGTAGGTAAAAGTGATGATGTGGAATCAGTGTTACATGAGATTATGACTTTTGCTATGGAAGCAGGACCTTGGATGGCATTTGTTTTGCTAAGTGTAGGGTTCATGGGGTTCTTCACTCAGGCATTTGGATGCCTGAGTGGCTTACTGGATGGAGCAACAAGACTAGCTCAAGAGTCCACTTGCTGAGGATGGGGTAAGATGGTGAGAGCTCCCATCCCCATGCCAGGCTCTGTGGTTCAGGGACTGAGTAGGGTTAATCCTAAGAGTGAAAGATCTTCAGTTCTTGAGATTGAGTAGAACTTGATCAGTTAAGGACTGACATCAACTCTCAGTAAGTAGGTGGCCAAGTGGAGAAGAAGGAAGAGGACATAGAAAAGCGAAACCATGAAAAGATTAGGAAATGAAATTGCAAAGGAAATCCTGGTTTTAAAAAAAATAGTGGGGAATTGATGAACTTGAAGGTAATTCCATAGAATTAGCTAGGAACAAAGTGGAAATATTCTGGGAAATGCCTCACAGACCCAATTACTCAGTTACTATCTTAAGTTGACCAAAAGAGGAAATAGGATTTCCCCGAAACGAAGGGCACCAGAAAGATGCCCCAACCCTTGCTCTCTTATAGACTTTGAAGCCAAGGGTGAAGTTCATATGACAAAGAGTATGTAAGTCCAGGTGCAAAGAAAGAGCTTATTGAAAGGACTTAAAATGATAAAAGACAAAAGAATCGGGCTGTTGGGGAAAATGATCTCTAATACTGAACTTCAAAAGTGTATGAGTGCATCAGTGGCTTAAGTGGCCAATAGGGCCAAGGATTGCAGAGAAGAGGAGGAGGAAGCCAAAGGAAGGGGAGCAGAGGAGGGGAAGCGAAGCTTAACTTCGATGATGCCTGAACTCAAATGGAAAATAATCAGTCCTATGTGAGGTTTTCTATAGAAACCACAGGCGATATAAAGGTCAAGCCGAGGCAGCATGAATGAGCTTCACTTCATCACCTCATGTCTTCACTTCATCACCTTATCCCTTCACCTATCATGTCTTTATCAATGAAATCTGGCTTTTGCCCCTGCTACTCTCAGATTGTTCTGGCAAAGGTCGTTCATTCATCCATGCAACAAATATTTAGTAAGGACCTACTCATTGCTTTGCACTGAGCTGGGCACTTCACATTCAGACAAAATTAGACAGGGTCCCTGCCCTCAAGGAGCTTCTAGTTGTGTAAGGAGACATATTTACGTAAACAAGCAAGCTCTCTCAAGTCTTTAATGGTCTGCAACAGGAATTTTTGCCTGAATGGCATTGTCCCCAGGCACTTTCATGTTTTAATGTCTTTGCTCATGCTGGTGCCTCTGATTACAATGCCATTTACACCCTCCTACCTCCTGTTCACCATTCAAGGTCTACATCAAATATCACTTTCTTTATGTAAATAATTGTTCTCTCCATCTCTATATCTTTTTCTCCCAACTCTTTCTAAAAATCTCTGCCTCATCATATTTACTTGTTTGCTTATAGCTCTCCCCCTCTATAGAGAGGGTCAATTAACGAATTTATCTCTGTATCTCCAGTGCTCAAAACTATATATACTTGGGAATGAATGAATGCATGCATGATTAAATGAGCTGGCCGATGAGCTTAACCACTGTAACACTAGTTAACTAAGTAACTGCCTCTCAATTCTCTCTTACCTTCATGAATGTCCAGGGCAGTTTGGGGGGTGTGTGTGTGTGCGCGTGCACATGTATACTATTGTTTTGTTGTTTGTTAATCAAGTTTTTAAGCTATCATCTTTGCTCTCCACCTTTTTTTGGCTCTAATGGGGGTAGCTGGAAGTCTGGCAGAACTGGTTTTGAGGCAGCAGAATATCCACAGTGAGTACTTATCATCTAGGACTAAAGCACTCTGAAGAGAAACTGATCCTGAAACCTGCTGCTCAGAGAACCAGGGATCCCAATTCTTGGCTTCAGAGTCTCAAGTTTATGTCACCATCACTCCTTGAAACAATGAGTGTTTATCCCCTTATCTCCTAGCATGTTGCCAAGAGGTTTTCATTGTTGAGTTCCTTTCCATTTCTTCTGCAGATCTCAGCAGGCTCCTGTGGCACTTTGTCACAGTGTTTTCACCAGTCATCTTGCCGGACCTCTTGGCTCTTCTGTGAGATGGTTGTTGCTAACATAAAATGAAAGTCAAGGTTTTATATAAAATTCCTCTGTATTGTCCTTAAATTATAGAAGAACTCATTAGATTTCAACAGAGTTACTCGGATATAAAAATTAAATTTCAGAGAGCCTTCTGTGCTTCCTCTTGGTTTTCACTTGACACCAGGCATTCTCTACTTAAAGATAAAGCATTAAAAATATAATTTGGAGATTTATTTATATCATTTATTTACATCATATGATGAGTACTTACTATGTTCCAGACACTGTTCAGGTTTCTGAGGCTACATACAGTAACATATAATACAGATCACAGGATCTTCCTTTATAAGGTTTACAGCCAAGGGTATATATAATGCAGGCAGCTATGAAAGTGGGGTGAGGATGGCAATGGGGAGATGCGCAACAGCAAGTAACCTGTCAAATACATAAAATCACCACAATTTGTTAATAAGTGCTATGAACGGTGTGATCAAATGTAGATCTTCCAAGAACAGCACATTTTAAATTATATAAAAATTAGTTCCCATAAGTGCCTACTGAAACATCACTGAGAAGACAGAAGAAGGAAAGAATAAAGAAAGAAATAGAAAAAGGCTATGAGCCCCACCACCCCACTACCCCACCACCCCATTTCCCTGACATAATTTCCTTTAACCTCCTCAGTCAAGTCTTTTAGTTGAAGGGAATGTTTTAATTTTATTTAAACTTTAAAAATTGTCAATTTGGTGACTTATTAGACAAGTCATCCCCTACATTTGAATACTTTGTTATCTTCCCTTGAAGAATCACAGTGAAAGATATGAGAGGGAGACAGCGTGCATAGTGAAATAACCATTATATAGGGAGTTAGGATATCCAGTTTCTAGTCCTGGTATAGCCATTTACTCACTCTCTGACTCAGAGAAGACCATAGTATATCTCTAGGCCTTGGAATCTCCACCAGGACAGTGGGGGAGATGGGTGTGTGTGAAAAATTCAGAGTAAGCAAAACTTAGAAAACCAAGACAAGGCATTTCAAATAATCTAGTGTAGTGCTTGGCTACAAAACTATTCACAAAATCTTAGCCCATCACAGAACTCTGTCCTTACAAATCATGCCATGCAACACTGGCCCTAGAAAGCAGCTGCACTGTTTTCTTGGCTGACACCAGTTTGGACATCCTGGATTAGTACACAATCTAAATAGTTACGAAATACTGAAATCCAAAGTGATTTCTGTGTCTGAAAAGACTAAATACAACAAATGCTATGCTCTGGGTTGCTGAATAGCAACAAGAAAGACCAGTTATTTTGACCAATGATTTAATTTCAGGTGTTCCTTTCCATGTGGAAGTGATTTCTAGGTGTGCTCAGCCTGGGTCCTTCCCCAAAAGAAGATGGTGCTCTCATGTGTTCTCAGATGGGCTGCTTGCATGTCCTCTTACCTGTATAGAAAAGAAAGCCTGTGTTTTTCTTCTTCCTGCTTCTGTATAATAAATTGCAAGACTAAAACTGAGCTGTTCAATAAATATTTCTTTGTATTACTGGAACTACCAGAGACCCAGGGCTTGGCTCTGTAATTTATGATGGTGTTTGCTGTCTCACTCTCTGCTAAGTTTTTCAAGATATAAAAAGTTTTGGCAGGGTCTGCTAGGTCTGATTTGAAAGCCAACTCTTATTTCTTCTGTCTATCTCGGTGTGTCTCCCAAATTCATCATCTTTTCTTCTCCAGTCTCAGTGACTCTTCCCATGGTCAGGCCTTTATCATCTCGTATCTAGACCATTGCAGTCATCTCCTCACTACTCTCCTTATGGTACTCTTTCTAGAGCAGAACTCTGATTCCAGCACTTTTGCTCAGAAACCTTCCATGACTTCCCACTTCCTATGGAATTAGGTCTAGATTCTTCTATTTTTCATTCTCAGCTATATTCTTAAATTGTCTCCCACTGCTCAACTTTCTTAACTCTCTTTTATAAATTATGAAATATCTCAGATATATACAAAAGTATGGAGAATAACATAGAAAATACCAATGTGGTCACCACTTAGTTTTTTCAGGTCCTAAGAATTTGCACATTTGATTCAGATTTCTCTCTCTCTCTCTTTTTTTTGAGATGGAGTTTTGCTCTTGTTGCCCAGGCTGGAGTGCAGCGGTGTGATCTTGGCTCACCATAACCTCTGCCTCCCGGGTTCAAGTGATTCTCCTGCCTCAGCCTCCCGAGTAGCTGGGATTACAGGCATGCGCCACCACACTCGACTGATTTTGTATTTTTAGTAGAGACGGGGTTTCTCCGTGTTGGTCAGGGCTGGTCTCGAACTCCTGCCCTCAAGTGATCCACCTGCCTTGGCCTCCCAAAGTGCTGGGATTATAGGCATAAGCCACCGTGTCCGGCCCAGATCTCTTTTTTAAGACAAATACTAAAGGTCTGATTGATGCAATTCTCTCCTTACTCCAATTCCTCTGACTTCCCAGAGTTAACCACTATCTTAAAATTGTCTTTTTTATCATTCCCATGTATGTTTCTCTAATTTTACTAAAAGTTTACACATTCTTAAACTATATATATTATATATATAAAATATATACATATATAATGATATATACATATGTAACTATATATGTATATACATATACATATATATATAATTGTTTTGTATGTGTTTAAACTTTATATAAATGACAACACACTTCAGCCTCCTGTAATGTGCTTTCTTCACTCAATATTGTGTTCTTGTAATTTTTCATGTTGATACATATACCCTATAACTCATTTATTTTTACTGCTGTTATAGTATTATTTTATGAATATACTTCAACTTATCTATTCTCCTGGTTCTTTTTTCAATTTTTTTTACTATTGCAGAAAATATTGCCATGAATATTTATGTACAAGTCTCCTTCTGCACAGTGAGAAATTGTTTTTCTAGGATATTTCCTTCTTAGGTCTGGAACTGCTAGGTGTTCATTTTCAGTTTTACGAGATATTGCCATACTGCTTTCCTAGGTTGTACCATTTTATACTCTTACTTGCTATTAGAGTTCCAGTTCCTACACACCCTTAAGATATTTAGTATTATCAAGTTTTTAAATATGCGTCTATTATATGAATGTGAAATGGTATTTTATTGTAGTTTTACTTTGTGTTTCTCTCATTGCTAGTGACGTTGAACATATTTTTATATGCTTATGGCCATTAGATTTCTACTATTGCTTGTTAATATTAATTGCCCATTTTTTGCATTGTTTTGTCTTTTTCTTGTTGATATTATGAGTTCTTTGTTAATTCTGGATGTTAATATTTTATAAGTTATATGTATTATAGGTGTCTTCTTGTTTGTGACTTTTCTTTTCACTCTTCTTACGGTGTCTTTTATTGAGTAGATATTTTACATTTTAAAATGGCAAAATGTATCAATCTTTTTAATGGCTTGTGTTTTTTGTGACTTGGTTAAGAATCCCTTCCTTAATCTAAGGCCATATGACATTTCCCTACACTTTCTTGTAAAAGTTTAAAATTTGCTTTTCACATTTAGTACTCTAGCCCACTTGGGATTACTTCTTGCATATGGTTTAAGGTAACAATAGATACATATTATTTATATTTTTATTTGTCATTATGTGAATACCTAATTTTCCCTTGCCATTTATTGAATAGTTTTTCTTTTCCTGGTTTTTTTGTTTGTTTGTTTGTTTTTTTTTTTTTGAGATGGGGTTCTGCTCTTGTTGCCCAGGCTAGAGTGCAATGGCACGATCTCTGCCCACTGCAACCTCCGCCTCCCAGGTTCAAGCGATTCTCCTGTCTCAGCCTCCCGAGTAGTTGGGATTACAGGCATGTGCCACCACACCCGGCTAATTTTGTATTTTTGGTAGAGACGGGGTTTCTCCATGTTGGTCAGGTTGGTCTCGAACTCCCGACCTCAGGTGATCCACCCGCCTTGGCTTCCCAAAGTGCTGGGAATCCAGGCGTGAGACACCGCGGCCAGCTTCCTCACTGTTTTTCATACATCTCTTTTATTTATCATTTCCGTAAATGTGTGGTATGTGTCCGAGTTCATTATACTGTTTCATTGATCTGTTTGCCTATCCCTATGCAATACCACATTGTCATAATTATCATTGTTTTAGAATAAGACTTGACATCTAGTAGAGAAAACCCCTTACCTTGTTTTACTTCTTAAGATTTTGCTAGTTATTTTTGGCCCTTTGATTTTCTGTACAAATTTTTTAAATCAGCTCATCAACTACCACAAAAAGTTAAGATTTTGACTGAAAGTATGTTTCACATATAGAATAATCTGGAGAATTGACATCTTTATGATATTTAGTTTTTTGCATCCATAAGCATAGTATATCTTACCATTACTTAGGTCCCCTTTCATAATTTTTAAACAATGTTTTAGAATTTTATTTATAAAGATTTTGCATGCACTGTCATAGATTTTTGTCTAAGAATCTTATAATTTTGGTTGCTATTGTAAATAGTATATTTAAAAATTATATTTATATCTTACCATTACCTAAGTCTCCTTTTATGATTTTTAAGCAGTGTTTTAGAACTTTATTTATAAAAATTTTGCATGCACTTTCATAGATATCTAAGAATCTTATATTTTCAGTTGCCTTTGTAAATAGTATATTTTAAAATTATATTTTCTAATTGTGTGTTCTTAATTTGCTTTCTAATCCATTGTAATCAGGATCTTACTTTACTATTCTGCTAAAATAATTCTCATTTATAGCTCCCAACTTAAAGAAAAAAGTCAAATGGACACATTTCAGGCCTTAATTTTTGTAGCATTTTATATGCTTGATTACTTCCTTATTCTTGAAACAACTATTCCTTCGTTTCTCTCCATGAAATCATGTTCCTGTTTTCCTCCAACTTTTTGCCAGTCTTTTATAAGTTCTTACATTTCTTTGTAAATATTTGTTTCTTAGTTCTTGACTCTCTTTTCTCTGATCATGGGTGATTTTTCATGGCATCTGCCACTCCATCTATGCAGTGAATCTATACGAAACTCCTCTAGCCTGAGATCCAGACCTATAAAGTCAATCACCGCCTGGAATTTCTACTTGGATGTACCATAGGCTTCCTAAACTCAACATATCCAAAAGGTAACTCAACATTTTCACTTTTCAATCTGCCTTTATTCTTGCCTTCTCAATATCAGTGAATGAATCCTCCATCCACTCAGATGCCAGAAACTTGGGAGCCATCCTTGACTCCTCCATTCCCTTCACTTCATCACCTGCTTTGTGGATTCCACTTTGACATAGCAGTCAGAGTGAACATTCCAAATTGTAATATGATAATATCACTCTCCTGATTAAAATTCTTTAGAATTCCCTATAACCTGACTTTCAAGACCTTTCCTGTTCTAGCCTTGCTAGTGTTAACACAGCCTTCCCCAATAGGCCATTGTCTATCTTTCTAGCCTCATCTCAGCTCATACCTAGTTCTCTTATATTTGCTATAATGGTTAATGACATTCCACCTCAGTTGCCTAGGTCAGAGACCCAGGATTGATCCTTGATTTCTACCGCTTTATTCATCCCATTGGCCACCAAGTCCTGTGTATTCTTTATCCTAATATTTCTCATGATTATCCATCTCCTTCTATATATAATGCCAATATCCTAATTCAGTGTACATCACATTCCCTTTCATGTTCTTGATTCCATGTGCACAGTAGAGTACTTGCAGTCCCTAAAAGCACCACACCATTTCATATCTCCATGTTTCTGAATAAACTTTGCCTTTCCCTCTTTCATAAATGCTTTTCTTTCTTCCTTCTCAACTTAGCTTCCAGGCAAATGTTTCTCCAACTTTCAAGACTTAGCTACTAAGTATCCCCTCCTCTAGGAAGATGGTCTTGACTCTTTTAGGTAGAGCTGTTAGACTGGGAACAACTTGAGGGCAAGGGTTGTGTCTTACTTAGTCATCTCTGTATTCTTAGACTCTTGCACAGGACTTAGTGTAAAGTAGATACTCAAATATGATGGTTGGAAGACTTGAATGACCAATGTTTCTTCTGTACCACTAAGCTGTCACAAACTGACTACTTAACCTTACCTGAACACACAATGAACCCTCCTGCCTTGTTAATTCTGTTGTACCACTTGCCTGTCTTCTTCCATTAGCACTGGCCCAGTAAGCTTGGATTATCATTATACTACAAACTCTTTAAAACAGGTTTTAACATGCCCATGGCAGAGACTTGGAGAGAGCAAGCTTGTGTCTACAAGCAGATTAGAATGATATAAATGTCTCAGCAACAACTTCTTGGTCCTGCACTGAAGAACATTTTCTCTTTTATTCATACAATAGTTTTAGGTACATGTATTAAACCAATCACAAAACAACTCAACCATACCCGGCTGCACATCCTGCACATGTACTTCAGATCTTAAAATAAATATTTAAAAAAAAGTAGAAAAGTATCATTAATAGAAAAATAACAGCCAATGTAAGAAAAAAGGAAGCTTAAATCTAAAACAAAGTGAGACTTGCTAAAAATTGATAAAATGGTAACTGGAGGAAAGGAGAGGCCATTTAAAGTTTACGTTCTGATTAAACATGCACTCAACAGTGGAAAAAATGTCCACTATAAGAAGGCATTATAGTATTAGAAAAAGAAAAGATGCTTAAGTCCTATTTTGTTTTAATCTTTTCTGTCAAACAGAATCTTCAGGGGCAGGGGGAAGGCTACATGTAAAAGACTTGAACTATCACATAAGTGAACTGATGAAAAAGCATCTAGGTGTTCTAAGTAACATTATATTCCCCTTCCTGAAGGACATTTTCTTTCATCCATTAATCCATCCACCTATCCCCTTAACATGTATCTGAGGTTATTTCTGGGAAGAAGAAAGCTGTTTCCAAGTTCGCTGGAGGTTTCCCTAAGAGTGGACTGGAACCTGTGAAGACGGGAGTTTCAAACTGCCTAATCTATTAAGAGATCCTGAGTTTATCCTCCTTGAGGTGACCACACACCATTGTTACCAAAGTAACAAATCACAGACAAATATTTGACATCAAGGATCTTCCCAATTCTAGTCTCTAACCAAACAACATTGTTTCAGAGAGTCATAGAAAAAAACAAAAACAAACAAACAAAAAACCTTTCTGAAGTAGAAGGTCATCAATGAGATGTAGAAAGAGCATTGAATCAGGAGTCAGAGAAAGCAAACTGTAGTCCCTTTGCTGCCATCCATCAGTCTTGTTACATCTCTGCGCTTTGACCTCCCCCAGCCACAATACAGGGAAAACAAAAGGAGCCTACATAGCCAACTTCATGAGACATCCTAAAGGAGCAGTAAGAGAAAAGATAGGAGCCTTCCTTGTGTTAGTTATCTGGAAACTGATTTTATCCTCCCTGCTAGACGGCAAGATCTTTAATTTCAGGAATTGTTATTGTCTTCATTCCATCAATCAACAAATCTTTATCAAGTGCCTACTATATGCCAGGCACTAAACTATGTGTTGGGGATACAGCAGTGACCAGGAGAGACAAAAATACCTGCTCTCATGGGGCTCACAATTTGAAAAGGCAGACAGTGAAAAAGCAACTGTGAAACATGATGAGAGTTGTGAACAGAGGAGCACAGGATGTGATGAGAGTACAAAGAAGAGGCTGCAGACACAGTGGTGATAACAACCACTCTGGTGCTTTCCCAGCCCTGCTCAGCAGAAGGTAGGATAGCCCCTCCTCTGAGACCATCTCCACGTGGTGCGCTATACAAACTTGATATGAACATGCATAAAGTATCAATAGTATTTTAATACTATGGTAAAAATACCCTCCTGAATTGCAAACCCAAATATATAAACCACGTTTTATTCTCTGATAGATATTTATGGAGTTCCCTTTTGTACCATGCAGCATTCTAGATGCATAAGACAAGGTTTCTACCTCACAGGGCTTACACGCTTGTGGATTTGTTATGGATTTTTAAAAATAGTGACACAAGTTCCGTCTCGGTGGCTCACACCTCTAATCCCAGCACTTGGGGAGGCTGAGGTGGGCCGATCACCTGAGGTCCAGAGTTTGAGACCAGCCTGACCAACATGGTAAAGCCCCGTCTCTATTAAAAAAAAAAAAAAATTAGTTGGACAAGATGCCTGTAATCCCAGCTACTCGGGAGACTGAGACAGGAGAATCGCTTGAACGTGGGAGGCAGAGGTTGCAGTGAGCTGAGATCGCGCCACTGCACTGCAGCCTGGGCGGCAGAGCAAGATTTCGTTACACACACACACACACAAAAGACACAAAAATATATTTAAAAATAGTGATAGTAGCACCTTTGTTCTATTTAGGAAATAGAACAAAGTGTTAACAACTGTGGTTGCTTTTGAGAGATGAAACTACCGTTTTTTTTGGTTCTATGTTTCTGTGTTTTTCAAGTGTTATATAATGAGCACAAGTTACTTTTACAATGTAAAAAATAAATGTTATTAAAACCTTTAAAAATTAGAAAATGGTGACATACATTTTGCAGCTATACACCAAAATAGGACATTTTTCAAACTGATTTTAGAAGCTTGATTTGTTGTAGCCTGAGCCAGTGCCATTCATAAATTCGAAGTTTCCAGCTTGTGGTTTTAGTTACCATGGAAAGGCACAAGGCAATTAGAAATACACCTTTGAAACTGTATGGAAATATAGTCTTCTGTGTACGACTCATGAAAAATCAAAGTTCAGAGAAATGGTATAAAAAACACCCAGCTATCAAATGTACAAGATAAATATTTTGTCTCTTTTCTCCTAACAAACAAGAAAATAATGAGAAGAAACATGATTCTTATAATATTTTAGCAAGAGATATGAGGGAGAATAAAAGAGAAAAGATGAAAAGAAATCATTGCGTAGAAGAAGCAACAATTACCAAAGAAAAGGAAAATAAATAAAAGGAAAAAGAGCAAGGAGGGAAAGGAAAGGATAGGCTAAGAGATGTTTACATGTAGAAGTAGACATGAGCAAGGCTTGCAGACAAGCACATTAGGACCCCAGAGAACTGACAATGGTGCCGGAGTTTATGTTCAATGCCAGAGTGAGTGAGTAAATATGCCAATTGGCTAGTTTTAGAGTTTGGGAAGAATTCAAGAAAGATCAAGAACCTGAAGTAAAAGATACAGGGCTCCAAGGCAGTCAGTTGAAGTAATGAGGTACAGCAGTGAAAGGGCATCGAGCCCTATGCTTGGCATCTGGGGGTAACCAAGGGGGTGGGGGGGCATTTACTTGCCCTTGAGTCCAAGGGTGAGAAGTGTGAGCCACTGTTCAGCACACTGGGGAAAGGCTGCACACTGGGATAAGGTCTATGAGCTGCAAAGTGGTTTTCCACCCACTAGCTTGTCAGACTCACCAAACCATGAGGTGGTTAGGATACTATCTGTCACCACTTTTACAGACAGACAAACTGAGGCAAACTGAGAGCAGTAACATGGCTCTTGGTGAAGATCATGCACTGATGAGGCTAGACTAAAATTGGCTTTTTAGTGTGGTAGCTCTTCCCCTGCACCCCCATTTATCTCAAAATGAATTGATCCTGAGAAGAGCTATAGCTGTACCCAGGTAACTCACCACTCACCAAAGCACAGCAGCTATCATCATCCCCCACTCTACATGCACGCGCGCACACACACACACACACACACACACACACACATACACACACACACAGGAAAACTGACCCAGATCCAGCTTGGAGCTCTCCTAGGCCCAGGACGGAACTAAGGCTCCAGCAATGATGTGCATTCCTCAGATAGAAAGCACAATGGCCTAGAGACTGTGGAAGCCCAGGAAGCATCTCTTGAAGAAATAACAGGACTGCTCTGGGTTTCCTGCCTTGGTGATAATGGTGGATGCAGGACCATAAAGCACATCTGAGGACTTGAGCAATTAGTCAGAGTAGAGAGGTGTGGGGCAGGGTGTGCAAGCCTCTCATTTGTATTTACTTAGGGGAGAGAAGTACTGGTTACAGGCCCAAACCTTTCACCAACAGGCAAAAAAAAAAAAAAAAAAAAAAAAAAAAAGCCTTGTCCAGAGATGCAGGCTGCAGAAGCGCCTCGTCACATTCAAAGCAAATGGGAAGAGAGGGGTCTGGTACCAGTTTAAATCCAGTGAGTGTCCATCACCTGAGACTATGAAGAGTCTGAACTTATTGGATGAAGGGCTTTGGGGTGAAGAAAGCAAATTCTTTCTTTATCTTTGCTTAAAAATCATGTGTGCATTTGTGCAATAGTTCTGCCTCAACAGGTCTTACCTGCCACTCTGTTCTCCAGGGAAGCAGCAGAGTGGGATGAGACAGCCCTGTGTCAAGAGTAGAGGGCAGAGTCCTGCAGTCCAGTCCCAGCAGAGCAACTTAGCTCTTGGGTAAGGAATCCTGTCTGTGGTCTGACACCTCTAAGCTTCCCTTTCCCGATCTTTCAGATTGTGGGGAGGGGCAGGGTAATGCCTACCTATTAGGGTTCTTATGAGAACAGGAGAAAAGATGTCGAAGTCCCTTGGGCCAAGAGGCTGTTGGAGCAAGTGTGAGTGGGCTTGGGACCTTAAGGCTCCTGGCTCCAGAGAGGTGGGGAAAGTAAGGATCAGGTAGGGAGGCACCTGCCCAAGGTCACCAAAGAAGTCATAAATTTTCCAGCACCTGCTGGCATTGTCAGAACCCTAGCCTCTGAAAGCCCCTGAGCAACACTGAATGTATAGCCAGGGCCTGGTCAGGAGGCTGGGGTGTTGTCTAGGCAGCTGTTTGCAAGAAATAGCCTCTGCCAACACCCTTCCTTTCCCTGCCAGGGAAGGAAATGAGAGAACAGGGCTGCATTTACCTATTTCAGGTTCCAAAACTTTCAACTGTTTTTAGACAGTAAAGGAGCAGCTAATTTTTTTTAATTGAACAAAAGACAAAAAGAAGTTCAAGACATGGCCAAGTACGTATCTTATTCCCTCCAGACACATAGCCTTGATTCTACAACCTTAAACGAGGGGAGAAGATAACTCTATAGTGACAGCATCCAGATGTGCCCAGTAGCAGACCACAGGCAAAGACAGCTCAACAGCAAAGCCCTTATTTCCTGTGTCTCTGCCCTAAGACAGGATGTCACCATGTCATGCAGAGCCCCTCTCTGTGAGGGCCATAATTCTATTTGTCCCCTGAATACTATTGGATTTTGGTCCCAATTACCATAAGTGCATATTTATTGAGTTATTTTATTTAAGAAATAAAGGGACAAGCTAGCTATGGAGCAATTGAGATAATCAACCGCTTTTGACATTTCAATCTGTGCAACTTCCTCAATTTGTACTCTGACCTCAAAGCTTCCTGTGCCCCAGGGTCGTGCTCCCCGAAAGATTTCCGTATCTCCTTCCAAGACCTGTACCACGTGCCCACACCCGCTCCCAGCCCTGCTACCCTTGTACTTGAGTTCTCTCGCTCCCTCAGGCGGCAGCAACAGCATCACCCCATGAGCACCACACTTTTGACTTTACAAGGTTCTTGCACATGTTAGTTCCTGTGACCTCTCAACAGTCCTGGGTAGATGGCAGAGTGAGATTTTAGTCCTTGTTCACAGGAGGAAATTAAGACTAAGAAAGGGGCAATAGCACCAAAAGCACACACCTGGAGGTGCTAGAAGTGGTGGAAGAGCTTAAAGTCATTGCCATGCCCTCTGCTTCCTAGCTGCATCTGCATCTTGCATCCTTTGGAATGCTGGGAACACCTGGAGATTCTGAAGGACTTCTTTTGTTGATGTCACTGCAATGAAGCCTTCCTTGGAATCACAGTGTGTAAGTGCCACATGAAAAACAAAACAAAACAAAACAAACCTGAAATTTGTACACCCATGTTGAGAGCAGCATATTCACAACAACCAAAAAGTGGAAACAGCCCAAATGTCCATTCATGATGAATGGATAAACCAAACATGGTACACACATACAATGGAATATTGTCCAGCCTTAAAAAGGAAGGAAATTCTGACACATGCTACAACATGGATGAGCCTTGAGGACATTATGGTCAGTGAAATGAGCCAGTCACAAAAGGACAAATACTGTAGGTTCCAAATTTGGAAGGGCCTTAGAATAGTCAAACTCATGGAGACAGACAGTAGAATGGTGAGTGCCAGGGGCTGGTGGAGGGGGAGTGGGGAGTTAGTCATTGCTGGGTATAGAGTTTCAGTTTGGGAAGATGAACAAGTTCTGGAGAGGGATGGTGGTTAACACTTAAAGATGGTTAAGATAGTAATTTTATCCTATGTGTATTTTACCACAATTACAAATGTATATAAATATAAAAATCTTGAGTGTCCACATCCCTTCTCTCTTCCTCTCATTACATCACAGTCTGTTGAAATCCTTTAGTGCCCACTGACTGCATGAACCATAAAGGCCACACTCCTGAGCTCAGTCTACATATTTACCCACCTCTTTTCCCTTTTGTGCATGTGACGCTGCAACCAATCTGATTTTTCCAGTCTCCTGCCTGGAGGGAAAGGATTTCGGTGCCAGTGTTCTGGGAGCCAAGAGGGTCAAAGGTGACAGGGTTCTCTGCTTTCAACATTTGGGTTACATGTTTTGTGAAGAGGCTACTGTCCTCAACTTTTCCTGGTGTCCCCAGTCTGGAGACCCTCTGTTTAATCCTCTCCAGAGAAAAACTTCACCATGCCCCAGTCCTGAGGTAACCGGGGCTGCCTGTTCTTGAGCCTGTGGAAAATTCTGTGATGTAGATTACATTGCTTCTCGGTCATCCCCACTGCCAACCTGGTTTCAGCTTCCTTGGGTCAGCTAAGTCAGCTACTCCTGGTTCATCTCTCAGCTTCTGAAATGTTGTTATGCTTGTCTCCCTTTCCATTCTTTCTGTCACTGTGAGATTGTTTTAAAAAAATACTGATTCTCCCCTACTCTACTTATGATGGGGTTGTGTTCTGATAAACCCATGGTAAATTGAAAATGCACATTTGACTTATGATATTTTCAGTTTACAACGAGTTTATCTGGGTGTGATTCCATCTTAAGTTGAGGAACATACTGAATATGTATTGCTTTTGTACCATCCTAAAGTTGAAAAATTGTAAATTGAACCACTGTAAGTTAGAGATTGGTATAATCCTTTACTGTGCTTTTGGGAGGGAGTGAAATTTAGATGCACATGACCATTCTACCATATTTACCTGGACTTTGGTCTGAATATTAAATAACTAGCAGAACTAAGCCAGGAGACACCAGGAAGACAGCATTTCAGACAGAAGGGGCAGCATCAGTGAGTTCTTGGAGCTGTAAAACAGTGTGGCCTATGTAGGAAACCTAGGTGACAGAGGGCGCATGCTCTTTGTAGTGTGCTGTCATAGCCTTCCTTTGCCAGACTCAAAGTTGGACACAAGGGGCTTGGAAAGCTGTATTGATGGCTGGTGAGGACCAGACCTGTACCAGGCTCCACAGCACATACTCCCACTGCTGTCTCCAGACTGTGGCTTGCACTCCATCCAGATCATTACTAGCCAGGCCATCTATTCTCAGAACATGGGTTTCTGCCTGCTTTGGCCTGGTTGAATTGATGAAGCAATGAACTGGTTTCTTCACTTACTTGAAATTTGAGAATTTAAGTTTGTGTTTGTTTGTTTGTTTGTTTGTTTTTAATAATGCCTCAATTTAGGGTTGCTTTGATGAATAGATAGCCACAAAATAGTATCAGTGATTACACAGGCACCAAGAAAAATGCAAATGCTGTGCCTTGCTCCCATCACGCCTGCCACTCTTTGCCATGAAGTGTAAAATGCAACTGCTGGATGCCAGCAGTGGTTTTTCAAAAGGCTCATTCAGTTCCTTTTTAACTCCTAAGTCTTGTGGCTTTCACTAGCATAACCTAACCTAACCTAACATAACAGCACTTCAGATGTGACCCACACAAAGTTCAATCATCCAATGGCAGAAATCAATAGAAAAATAAAATATGTGCTTAGGAGGATTGGTTTGGTTGCAGGATTGGGACTAAGCTGAGGTGAGTAAGTCACGTACCTTACGCACAAGATTTAAGGAGATAGTAAATATAAATAATATTTCAGTGCAATATTTTAAAAATTCAAATTGACAAACTATGCCCAAGAAATGGGCAGCTTGTTTTTGTAAATGAGGTTTTATCAGACGTAGGGCCACGATTAGAGTGAGACAAATGAGACATGGTTGTGCAAGTGCAGGGTTGGATTCTGTCTTGATTTTAAATTTTCGTATTTTGCTCATGGAATTTTAGCATTAATTTTGAGTTTTATAATATTACATTAAAATATAATTTATTTTAATTACTGAGGTTTTGGGTGTCCCTTTAATTTTTGCAGCTGAGGTGAGTGTCTCCCCTACCCCAACCTAGTCCTGGCCCCGCTTGATGAAACCAAACTGGAAGCTACTCTCCAAAGGCTTCCGTTCTTCAACCTGGGGACCTCCTCTGTTAAACTCAAAGGCACAAATGAATTCCTCCTCAGAAACAGCTAAGGGGAACAGAGTATCAGATTATGAATCTTGCCTGCATATGGTACTCTTAATATCTATCAATCTTTCCTTTTTCCTTTGTTACAGTCAAGTCCCAGAAGAAGTTAAAATGTGGACCTTCAAACCAATAAATACAAAGATCAAAGTCTAATTTAATTATGATCAAGTCTAATTTGATTATGACATACACATTAAACCTAACTTGAGAGATGGACAAATGGGACAATTTGGGTGGAACATGTGTATATACAGATATGTCCCCATCTATGCTTTTTGGCATAAACTATCTTAGACTCAGGTGAAATCCCATCTCTATGTAAAAATTTTTGAATGTATGGTATTTGATTATTTTCTAAAGAGATAGAGCCTCTTGAAAGTATGGTTCTGCTTTGAGCACATAGGCATAATTGAGATTGAGCATAGGAACATCCCATACATGAAAGAGCTGAACCGGATCACCTAAGACATCTGGAGATATCTTTAAAGTGTGAAGCTGCCAATATTTGCAATGATGGACATACATCCTTTGCAGCATGGGTGCAGTTGCTTTCTGGGCTCCAGTGACTTCCTTAGTGCTATTGTAATCTACTAAGTAAATGAGCATTTTCTAATAAAGAGCAATTTGTCTAATAAGCAGGGTTGGTTACTCACTGTGGCAACACAGCACGTGATTAAAATTACACTAGCAGAATAAAGCAGAGCAATTGAGTCATTGGCAGCCCCTTCCCATAACCTCATTTAAGTCTTTGTCCTTCCTCAGAATAGAGCTCTAACTACAAACTGCGTACAGAAGCATCAGGCATTGTCATGCCTTGTGATGGCTCCCATCCAGTGCCAGCAGGACTAACTGAAGCTTCAGGCCCCAGAGAATAGGGTCAGCCCCAGAAACAGTTAGGAAGGTGGAACGTGGTACCAGGAAAACAGCAAGCCATCAGTACTGGGGAGTCAGACCTCAAGTAGTAGCCATACTGCCAAGTAGCCATGGCCCGGCCACAAGAAATTGAGGAACCAGCAAGCCTCAGGGCAAATTGATCAGATTTTCTTTAATTAGTCATGTTTGCAGCTAAGATCTGTAAAAAGAGTTGGTGGGGAGAGGAAAAAATAGATTGGGATTTGATATTTATTACCTGAAACATCTGCCTTGAGTTTTAGAGGATGTCAAAACCAAAACTAAATTGCCAGGTAGATATAGAGGGCTGTTTAATATTTTAGTTGGTAGATTTAATTAAAGAGGTTAGGAAAATCAAAGTATAATTCATTTTGGACTAGCCAAATAGAATGCATCTGATTAATTTTTCAGCAGGTAGAAGGGCCTCAGTCATCATGTTAGCTTTGAAGGAAGGACTCAGGCCATGGGGGAAGGCCTGACAAGAGCAGGGCATGGCTTCTGTCTTAGGAACTGGGCTGCATTTCAAGACAAGCCCTTGGCTCTGGACATGAGATTCAGCTGTAATGACGGGGACATGAAGGGAGTCTTGCTCTCCACTGGTAGCAGACCTGAGTCTTGGGTATAAGGTAGGAGGAAGCAAGGAGGACTTGGTGTTACAGTCTTGTTGCCGCTGGCTTCTGCCTCAGGACATGGGTTCTGTTGCCAGGTGTGTGCCCAGATGGGCCCAGCTCTTGCTGAGGCTGCCAGTTAGGCAACTACCCCTGTTGGTAGTTTCCTAGGGCTGCTGTAACAAAATACCAGAAACGTCGTGGCTTAAAACAACAGAACTTTATTCCTTCACAATTCTAGAGGTTTGAAGTCTGAAATCAAGATGTCGGCAGGGCCACATTCCTTCTGAAGGCCCTAAGGGATAATCCTTCCTTGCCTCTTCCAGCTTCTGGTGACTCCAAGCATTCCTTTCTTGTGGCCACATCACTCCAATCTCTGCCTCCTTCTTTACATGGCCTTTTCCCCACTGTGTGTGTCTTCTCCTCTTCTGTCTCGTATGGGGACACTTTAAATCCAGGATGATCTCCACATCTCAAGATTCTTTGTTTAATTACATCTGCAAAGACCACTTTTCCAAATAAGATTGCAATCACAGTTTCCAGGTGAACATATCTTTTGGAGGGACACTACTTGAGCCACTTCACCCTGAATTTTGAGTTTCCTGTTCATTCCACATTGCTCTGTGTGGAGATTACTTGAATTGGCACAGTTGGTGTGGCTGCCCAGCTCCTTTCAGAGTGTTCAGAAGCCTCACGGATATCCAGTGCTACTGCTCAGTGGGCCAAAATGTGGACAGGTCAAGACCCAGACATTGAAGGCATAGTTCTGACACTCTCATCATCTCTCATCATGCTACAGCTGGGGTGTCTGCCATAATTGCTACTAATCATAGTGAATGCTTTTAAAAATGGTTTTACAATCTTTTTCTGGAAGAAGATTTTTTCCTCCATTCATAATAAAATGAGTGTTTTAATGAGCAAGAGGGCATTCAGCTCCACACCTCCATTTCTGTTAATTTTAATTTTTTTTTTTTTTAGATGGAGTTTCTCTCTTGTCGCCAAGGCTGCAGTGCAATGGCATGATCTCAGCTCACTGCAACCTCTGCCTCCCGGGTTCAAGCGATTCTCCTGCCTCAGCCTCCCGAGTAGCTGGGATTACAGGTGCCCGCCACTATGCCCAGCTAATTTTTTTGTATTTTCAGTAGAGATGGGGTGGCACCATGTTGGCCAGGCTGGTCTTGAACTCCTAACCTCAGGTGATCTGCCCACCTTGGCCTCCCAAAGTGCTGTGGTTACAGGTGTGAGCCACCACGCCTGGCCTTCTGTTCCTTTTAAATTAGCAGGTACATGCAGGGGTAAGAGCCTTTGCTTGGACATCAACAGATATGGGTTCTCATCTCAGCTCAGGCACTACCAAGGTGTGTGACCAAAGCATATGTATTTTCCCTCTCTGGGCTCAATATTCTTCAATTGTGAAATAAAGGATTAGGAAACGTGTTCTCTGAGGACTCTTCCACAATCGAGCCTCCTTACCTTTCCATTGGTGGTGCTTCTGGAGAAACTGCTTTGCACCAGTCAAAGCCAAGCTGAATTTAGACAATGATGTGAATGTCCATGTCTCCTACACCAGGACTTGCTGACCTCACTCCACTTCCCTACTCTAGCCCCCAGATGTAGTAACATTCATTTCGGATAATTAGTCTCTCCAGTGGGCCTGCCTTGACTCACGTCTTAGCCCCAGGACTCCAATGACCTTGTTTCCTAAGACACCTGAACCTAATGGCCAGACCTTTCTTCTGAGAGGGGAGACTGAGGCCAGAAGAACCACATACATGACTGCAGTGGCTCTCCCCATACACCCAGACACACATAACATGCGTTTCTCAGGTGCCAACTCCTGGAGCTAGTTTATAATTATTTCTCAAGTTCTCTGAGTTTGACTCATCTCTTTTCAAATAAATGGATGTTTTCCTGTGGCTCAGTTATTATAAGTGTTCTTTCCACATTGAAGTTAGTAATATATGCTCACTAAAGAGGGAAACAAGATTTAGTTTTACAAATTCCATCAACAAACACAGATGAAACGGAATCACGGTTCTGTCAATATTTTCGATATAAGAAAAACACGACATGTTTCTCTTCAAAGCTACTTCGACAACTCCCTTCCCGCAGGCCTTTGCATGTGAAGGCTGCACTTACTCCCACAGATTCAGAGGGCTCTGGGATGAGTAGAAAGTGGTACCCAAGTTCTGCATCCATCCCCATCACTTACTGGCTTCATAACCTTGGACAAGTCATTTCCCATCTATGAGCTTTGCATCTCTTCTCTGAAGACAGGGTCATGGTGTGCCTGGCCTGGCTACCTGCTTAATCCACAGTGCCACCAGTACCATCAGAGGCTAAGGCCACCACTAGGAAATCACAACCAACTGTCCATTGCTGTCCACTTTATCCACTAGACAGGGTCTCCGAAGTACATGACCCAGGGCTACCACTCACATGGAGTGCACTGTGAACAGAGCTCCCTGGAGTGTGGCACTGGGAAGAGGACTGGCCTATATCACAATCTGAGGCAGACAGAACTGCTTCTAGGTCTCCTTGTTGTATGGAGGAAAAAAATATTTGATTGGCCTATGGGGTCTCTAACTTACCCTCACGCTTAGATAACATTTGGTGGCCTATAAAATGGTTTCAAATCAATTATTTTACCCTTCCAGCCATCCTATTAGGCAGAGCTTATTATCTTCATTTTCTAGAAAAGAAAAGTAAGGATCAGAGAAGCTGGCTGACTTTCCAAAAGTCTACAGCTCATAAGTGATGGACCTGGAGCTTACACCCAAGAGTTCAGGCTTCCAGATGTTCTTCCCACAATTCAAATAAACTCTGAGTTTGAGGATGTGGACAATGCAGCTTTTTACATATAAGCTTAGAGAAAATTTTATCCATATGTTTATTAATTTACTTATCCATCTAATATTTATTGAGCAAATACTAAGTAGAGGTTTCTGCTGTCCCAGGTGGGGCATTGGGCTCTCCATTTAAACTGAGGGTCAATCAAGTCAGATGTTATTTTTGCTTCTTTTTTCTCTTTCAGTCATAGACATAAGCTTGTAGTCAGATCAGAATTTTGTTTTAGAATAATTTCAACATCTGTTTGTAAGGGAGGATTGTCTTCTAATTTTCCATCTATTTTTCTTTGCTATCTGAAGTGGCTGTGTGCATAGTGGTTAAGAGTACAGACCATAGATTATGGACCTAAATTGTTTGAGTTCAGATCTTACCTCCACTACTTGCTAGCTGTGTGACCCTAGGCAGGTTACATATTGTCTCTGTTTTCTAATAAGTAAAATAGGGATAATATCAATAAGCCACCATATAGGGTTGAGGATTAAATGAATATTAAATGAATTAGTATTTTCCAAGTGCTTAAAACACTGCCTCACCCATGGTAAATACTATATAAGTATTTGTCATTATAACCATCATTGTCCTTATGATAAGAAGATAGAAAAGAAATGAGGAAACACTCAGGAAAATCACAGGGAAAGTGGGAAGCAGAGCAACATGATATAATTAAACATAAGCAGACAGACCTTATTAAATTATTTGCAGTATCTCACCCTCTGCCACAAGCAGCAACAAATCCAATAGAAAAAGATGCCTTATGTCTGTCCTGCTTTCTATTGTTTGGTTTTGATGACAAAACCCATCTGTTAGAGACAAACACTCAGAAAGGGCTGTTTTTGACAAATGCAGTGCAGAGGGGTATATAACTACTTGAATGGAGGATTACACCTGTAGCCACCATGCCCAGGGCAATCTCTTGTCCTCCCTACCCACCTGAGATGTGTTGGTTCATGACAATTCCCTTGCTTAAGGACACAAATTAATTAATCTAGGAAAACAAAGCTCTTTTCTTTCATCCAGATTTTTAAGTCCCAACAAAGTTCTCAGTATGGTTTCTTCTTCTGTGAATTCATCACCACTGTGGAAAATAGGTAAGAACGCTGGACCACCCAGGAGTGAGATAATCTGGGATGGAGCCCTGGCTCCACCACTTGCTGGCTGTGCGACCTCTGGCAATTTGCCTCTGCTCTCTGCACCTCTACACCCCACCTTTGGTAGACTTTAGGGCTGAGGCTTAGCTCTGAAGTTAGGGAGTTTGATGATGAGATTATTTAGGTTACCTCTAGGAGGGAGATGTCTCTCATCCCAACTTACTCCAGGGTTTCCTGCCAGGCAGAAGCACCTTCCTCCATCCCTGTATCAATATCACTCCTCAGGCATTGTCTCACCCTTGTGTTACAGCCATTTCTTCTAATAGCCAGGAAGTACCTAGATGGTGGGGGCTGTGTATAATTTTTCTGCTTTCACCTTCTCCTAGAGTACTTGATTAATATTCGTGACATATGAACAAATGAGCAAAGAGGAGCATATATTGCACAAGCCTGAACTGTGGTATGGTGCAGGGATCCCTAGCTAAGAAGCAAAAGTTTAGCTAACATTGGTGCTTGCTGCCCATGGGTCTTTGAGCTGAGCCTGTCTCACACTCTGGACCTCAATTTCCCCATTTGTGCCATCACATGTCTCTAAGGCCACTTTTGAGAGCTTTCTGCTTTTTTCTACCAATGTGTACCCATGTCTCCTCTTTGTACACACACTGAGCGTCTTCTGGAGGAGACCGAGACTCTCTTCTGAGGTTGTCATGGTTTTACCCTTCCAAAGAGAGCAGCTCCTACTTTGGGGTCCTGCATCTGACAGCAGCTCCCAAATCTCTGAATGCACCAACCCCATAGGCTCAGGATGTATCCCTCTCCAAATCCATTCTTTTGCCCTGAACTCCACCCCTGACCCAAGTGGCAGAGTTGGGAGAGTTTGATAGATCAGTCAGTGGTTCCCCAAATTGGCTGCATGTCAGAATCACCAGGAACACACATATAAAAATACAGATAACTGAGCAAACTCCAGCCTCTGCCAAATTTAACTTTCTGGCATGTGCCCAGAGATCTGTATTTTTAAGTTCTATCAGCTCGACACTGGATCACCACTCACCATTGGAGACTCATTGGACCATATTACTCCAAACATTTTAGCATCCGTGGTGACAGCTTCTTCACTCCTGTTGTTCTAGAACAGGGCAAAATATGTCCTCCATTCTCTCTCCCATGCCATCCCCTCAGAGTTTACTGTTGCCAAGATATAGCAATGGTATCAGTTCATCAGGGGAACCAGGCAAAACAACCTTGAGTTATTAACAAATGTCTTATTTTGTGTCACATAACAGCTTTCATCTTTATGCTGGTAGGTCTCAGGTTTCAAAGGGCTGCATTTTCACTATGTCGGGTGAGAAGTTTAAAGTTTCCCAACAGAGACATTGTCTCCTGCTATAGCCCATGGACATATTTGCACTGGAAATTAAAGGGAGGTTTAGAAAAACAAAAAGTGTTTATGAGAAATGCACCACCCTCCTCCTGTCAGGTTTTACATAATGATAATGCTTTCAGGGTGTATAAGATGGGTGTTTTTTCTTTTTCAGAGTTGGGGCAGGGAGCAACAGAATTTGGGAGAAGAGGATATCCATACTACTCAAAAAGAGGAAGTTTGAATCCTAACATCACTGACCCCTTACTGGAAGATAAGCTTGGGAGAGCACTGACTTGGGAGTCAGCAAAGTTGAGTCATAATTCTAGCTCTGCAGCCAGTTTGCTGGAAGGTCCAGCCTTTGATGGTCCCATCGGTAAGTATCTCTTGCATGAAATCTGAAGGCAGCATCAATATGGGCAGAATAGTCATGGTCTATCCTATGCCCTCATCTACTCTGCAGCTTCCATCCCAGGACTGTGACCATGCATGTCACTTTCATAGGGACAGTGTACATTCTCAGTTCAAAATCAGCATTCAGTAGCCTCTCTTGGGTCCTCAACTGAAGGTTTCTTGAAAGCTTGCGAGATACTGCAGGCCAATAGCAAAATGTGAACTCAAGCTCCCTGTTGCCAGCATTCCACAGAAAGGATGTTTCCCATACACAGCAAAGCACAGACAGAGAGTATCTGGCTTCTGTTTCCCCTCTACCCTGCAAAACAAAACAAAACAAAAAAACAAAACAAACAAAAAAGCCATCCACATACAACCCCCTAAACCAAAAGCTATCCTAGAAGTTACTTCACCTAGAGGGAATACTTTTCACATTTCTGTTTGTTTGGTGGTGGGGGCGAGGTGGGAGAATTAATGATATTGGGAGGAGGGGGACATTCTCAGAACACTCTTCTGTGATGAGCAGTAACAGTTCAAAATGTGAGCCGCCTGAAGGGCCCAGCGATGGGACACAAGAGCTGGGGCCAGCCATTCATTAAGGAGCACCTGGGCCTGACTCATGTGCAGGAACCGCCTCAAACTTCTTGGTTTCCACTGGTAACCTGGCACCCAGAACTGCTGTGCACGGGCTCTGCAGAGGCCCCCATAGCAAGCATAGTGAGGCTGCCTTCCAAAGTGCAGCCATCAGCCTCACAAGCAGTCCCGAAAATGGCCCCAAGATTGCTCCATTTAGATTGCTCCATTTAGAGGAGTCAACATGCCCTGCAAAGGAGGCATGCTGAGCCACACAACTCCTGGCATCTCTGTCTCAGATGCTGTCTCTCTGCTCCCCGTTTTGCTCTCTCTGCTCCTGGGATTAGATGAGCAGGGAAGGCGGGAAGGACAGAGGCATTATTCACAGAGAATTTACCTTCATCTATTTTATTCCAAAATCAGTTGAGAAAATGATAGCTCAAGTGCTACCTTTCTAGTTAGCCATAAGCGGTTCTTCTAGAAGTGCCCATTTTATTATTGAATAAACATCTGAGCTGTGTTGAAGTTGGCACAAACTGCAAGAAGACTACTCAGCTTGGAGGAATCTGTTAGTTTTTTCTTTTTCTGTTTTTTCTAATTGATCTATGGGTGACACCAAACCCACATGTTTATATTCCTTTTTCTTCATTGTGAAGAATAAATAATAGATTGTGATTCCCTGATTAAAGTTGAGACCTAAGCAGGAGGAGAACGTGCTCAGGTCACTACTGTCGAGACCTGTAAGGAGGGAAAGATTCCAGACACTGCTCATACCTCAAAGAAGTGACCTTTCGCTATGAATTAATCATTTGGAGATCGTATTTCTCATGTGCTTTACTCACAGGAGGAATTGATTAGAGGCTGAAATTAATTGCAAACTGGGATTAACCATTTCCTTTTATACTGTGGTTAAAATTTATTTTTTAGCTGTAGTTGCCTTAGTGCCTTTATGCCAAGGTTTTTCTTTACTGTACTGCTAATTCCAGGAAATTCCCCGCAGTGAATGGACATGTCTGCCCACTCAGTCACTCAAAAAAACATGAAGCCTGAAAGGTAATAAACTAAACACTGCCCCGGATTAGCAGAGCCTGGGCAGGGCAGAAAATGTTTAATTCTTAATCAGAAATGGATTTGATTGCTTCGTAAATTTGAGGGCAAAGGCTGGAGCAGCTACAGTGAAGGTTATTCACAGTGACTGAAAGGGGAGAAAATACTGAGTGGCCCAGTTCATAGCCAGTTTAACCTGAAATAACAAGGCAAGATGGTTACCCCAAAGTGGATGTACTTTTTGGTTGCCTTTTTATTGATGACACGGAGTGTCCAGTTAAGCGGAAGGTGGAGAGTCTTATGCCCTCTGCTCTGGGCAAACACCATTTGGAATTCTGTGGGGTGTTCTTCCAGGGTGGCGGGCAGCCAGACTATCGCACAGCCCAAGAAAGTGTTACAGAGCATATCAGAAAGAATGCATGTTTCTGTGGGAAACCTTGTTTGAATTTCTCTTAAGAAGCTCACAGTTTTTGTGTAAGTTACAGTAAGAAAATGTAGTCAATAGGAAGCAGCATAAGGGAGGCCTAGAAAAATGCTAAGTGCCATTCAGAGGAGGAGTGCCCACTTCCACCTGGAGTAGCAGGGCTGGGGGCCTCTCTAGCTTTGTAGGGAAGGGGGCTTTGGTAATTGCTCTCTCCTCTGACCTCCCACAGCACATTGTTTACTCCTGTGTTAGAGTGCTCAGTATGCTGGACTGCAATTGTCTGTTTATGTGTCTGTCTCTCCAATTAGCCCTCAAGCCCTCACAGGGCAAGGGGCATGCTTTGTTCATCTCCCTATTCCCAGGGCCAGACACAATTTCTACACAGTGAAGGGCCTCAGGGAAGCTTTGCTGAACCTAGCAGGGAAAGCAAAACTTCTTCTGAAAGCAGTGCTTTGGTTTTCTCTATAAGGAAGGAGGTGATTCATTCCACCCAGAGCAGTGGGGGTTGGAGATAGATATCTGTGTAGGGGTTTGTGTCGTCTCCCCAACTGGGCTATGAGCTCCTTTCAGGAGGACTGTGTCCCTCTTGTCTCACTGTTTCTTGAGCACCCACCCCATCCCTGTGTCTGCCCAGGGACGGGGAACTCACTGGCAGGGAGTTCCAAGGTGATGGGATCCCTTCTCTTCCTACAAATTCATAGAAACATGGATAAAACACAACTCCAAATTGCTTTTAATACTTGGTCCACACCTCAGAGATTACTTGCTTGTTAGTTACAAGGTGTGTGTTTGGGGGGCGGGGGAATATAACTTTACAGTAGAGAGATTAGGCTGTCACCACCTTAACCCAGGCAGCAATCTTGGCACCCTTAATAATGGGACAACCAGATCTCCTAATGTGATGCAATAGGAAACACAAAGCATCCCCTATGAAATATTCTTGCAAGAAGTCAAGCCATTAAACCTTATTTTCGATTTACAGAAAATATAGAGACAGAGGATCAGGTTAAACAATCACAAAGAAATAATCAGTCAAAGCTAGAACATTGGAGAATGTACAACATAGCTGTACAAAAAGTTTCTACAAAAAGTCAATGTCAAAGGGATGGTTCTAGATTAAAATGGAATAAAAAGACATAACAGAAAGTGTCTTTCATCATTGGTGTGTAATTCTTTGGATCCTGATTTTTTTTAAAGCAGCTATAAAATGTAGTTTGGAAACAATTTATGAAATTTGAATACTACTTGATAATAGGTTGATTTTCTTAAGTATAATATTGGTATTATGGTTATATAAGAGAATGTCCTTATTTTTAGGAAATATAAATTAAACTAATTGGAGGCCAGATGCCATGATGGCTGCAACCTATTGTGAAATGTTTCAGAAAACTAATAGATAAAGTAAATGTGGCAAGAAAGAAAAAATACTTTTAAATCTCGAATATGAGTGTTTGGGTATTTGTTACACTATTCTCTCTGTCTTTCTAAAAAAGAATTCTTAAAAATAAAAAATAAAATATAGCGCAAAATTTGAAGAAAAAAATGTGAAAATTTCTGATCACCTCAAACACAGAAAAGCAATAAATGCAGAGCATTAAGTATAAGTAAATCTTGGAGTAGTACTTAGAAAATGTGAACCTGATATAAGTGCCAGGTGCTGGGCATTGGGTTCCAGGCATAGAGAGGACATATGTTCGGAAGACATGTCCATGTTATGTAGAGGAGTTAGAATGACTTCCTTGCATAAAGGCCAGAACCTTGAAGAGTCCTTCTTCTCATAGACTGGAAAAAAGTCAATCACCCAGAGAAGGAGTAAGGAAGCTTCATATCCACCCAGGCTTTGGAGGGACCCCATGAGAAATATCTCTTATGAGAAATCTCACACTTCCCATAGAAATGGGGTCAGAATTTATAAAACTTGCATGGGACAGGAATCACAAGTCAGGCCATCATTGTGAAAGTTGGTCTAAAACCAAAGAAACTTCTGGGATTCTTGGCAAAAGAAAGCACCAAGACTGTCTGTAGAGACTCACAAACCAGGGCACATTGTCCTTCAACATAAGTAACCCTCACTAAATATGCCCTCACCCTAAAACAAAAATTGCAAACTACACAAGAAAATGAACCTTTATGAGAGAGACTCAGCAGACGCAGTGGAAGAACTATCCAGCTAAAATCTTAGAATAATAGAACAATCTGAAAGAAACTGTAAAGCACATATATTTAAAATAATGACAGAGATAAAAATAAGCCATAATGAAAGAACAGGACAAGGTGACAAAAGAAGACTTAAAAAAAAATCCTGGTTCTTCTCAAAATGAAACATAGTTTTAAATTGAAAAACTCAGTGGATGAGATAGCAGATGGGACACTGCTAAAGAAAGAAACAGTGAACTGAAAGATAGAGCTAAGAAAATCACCTGGAATGCAAGAAAGAGATACAAAGAAGTGGGGAATTTGAAAGTGTCATTAGGAAATTTAGAGAATAGAATAAGAAGAGCCAACATATCTAGTAGGTGATCCAGGAGGAGAAGATATGGACAGAGTGGGGAGACAGAGAGAGAGAGAGAGAGAGCGAGAGAGAGAAAGAGAGAGAGAGAGAGAGAGAGAGAGGGGATATATTTGAAGGAATAAAGACCAATTATTGAAATATGATACAAGTGCTCAGATGGAAGAATCATACTGAGTCTTAAGCAGAATAAGTAAAAACAAATCTATCCCCTAGACACATTATGATGAAACTTCAGGACATTGAAGACAAAAATCTTAAAAGCTTCCAGGGAGAAAAAAATAAATATTACCCTTAAAAAAATGACAACTAGACTGAATATAGACTTTTCATCAAAAAATAGATGCTAAAAGACAGATGAATATCTTCAAAGTACTCAGGGAAAAAACTGTCAACCTTGAATTCTATGCTCAATTTAATTAACATTTAGAAGTAGAGCAAAATACATTGTCAAGTGAATAACATTTCAGTAAAATTAGCAAATCAAATCCAGCAATATATAAAAATGATAATACCTCATGACCAAGGAGGACTTGTCCCAGGAATGGAAGGCTGGTTTAATACTCAAAAATCAGTCAGTATAATTTACCATATTAACTAAATAAAAAAGAAAAATAATATGATCATCTCAATCAGTTCAGAAAAAGCATCTGGAAAATTCAATATCTATTTATTCTTAACCAACAAGCCCCAAAGCCTCAGTGGATCATGAATAGAAAGAACTTCCCCAATCTGATAAAGGCTGAATATTCAGAACTGACAACAAACACCTTACTTGATAGTAAAACCCTGGATGCTTTGTCCCTAAGATCAGGAGCAAGACAAAGATGCCCATTCTCACCATGTTATACAGTATTGCACTGGAGGTCCTAGATAGTGCAAAATGACAAAAAAAAAAAAAAAAAAAAGAAAAAAAAAAAGAAACGAAAAGAAAGAAAAGCATACAAAATAAAAAAGTAAAACCGTTTTCATCCATACACTATGACTGTATTCACAACATTTCTAAGACATCTAAAAACTTATTAGAAGTAATAAATGAATTTAGCAAAGTCACAAATATAAGATCAACATGCAAAATTCTAGCAACGGATAATACATATACATACTTGCAACAAACAATTGGAAATAAAGCTTTTAAAAATACCATTTACAATAGCATCAAAAACCGTAAAATACTTAGGAATGAATGTAACGAAGAAATATGCCATTCTTCCATGTTGAAGCTACAAAACGTTGCAGAGAAAAATTAAAGAGAATCTAAATAAATGTAGAAATATGCCATGTTTGTGGATTGGAAGACTCAATATGAAGATATTGTTTCTCCTCAAATTGATCTATAGATTCAACACCAATCTAGTCAAAATCTAAGCAGACTTTTTTTTGGCAGAATTAAACAAACATATTCTAAAATGTATATGGAAACACAAAGAACCTAGAACAGTCAGACAAAGACTGAGGTTACTATTTATTCTTTCATTTAATGTTTGTTTATTTATTGAGCACACACTATGCATCAGGCTGTTCCATACCTTGGCCATAAAACACTGAGACAAAGACATAGATATTTGCCTAAAGACCTACTAAAATATGAACTCAAGCACAGAAATTAAACTGAGAAATGAGTGGAATGCAAGAAGCAATGATGGACAAGAAGCTGGTAAACATATTGGTACAAATACAGGCTGCACAAGGTAATATCAAATGAAAACTAATTGTGTTGCTTTGATATGTTGGATGCTACATTGGGCACGTTCAGAAATAGATTGATCAGATTCAAGGATGGAAGCCCACAAAGGACTTCTGGTCTAGTAGGGGAGACGAAGTAAACAGAGAAATCCAATGGAGGGGCAACATCTACATAGGGCACAGAGAATACGTAAGAGGAGAATGTCTGTACTATCTGGGAGCGTACATCCTGGAAGAATAATTAAAAGCCACACATGGCTTTGCAGATACAAAGCATTATGTATATAGTCTCTTACTTCGTCTTCACAGCAACCCTGTGATGTATAGAGTCCTAAATAAACAGGGATTCAACAAAGTTCAAGAATTTGGTCAAGGACATGTCATTGCTAAGTAGATGATTTGGCCTAGAATCTGGCATTTTGGACCTCCAGTGCAGTGCATTGTTCTTAAATTGGGCTGCCCTATCAAGCACTACACTTGCTCCAGGACAGTGACAGGCTGAACTAGCAAGAATGTGTGAAGGTCTGTTTCTATTGTGAGGATATCCATGGCTGAATAATCCATAACTTATTTAGTGAAATTCTTTAGTGTTCCTGATGGTCAGAAAGTCCTCCCTTATGTCTTATCAAAACAAGAACTGTTTCAGTGAAAGCTTGTTTCCTCTTATTTGATTTTTCACTAATAAAAGGGACTACCTTCATCAGATTCCTTTTTCTAATGTCCCACTCCATCCATATGATTGCAAGAAAAATGGAATGTAGATGCTTTCAAGGAGATAGTTTATCTTGCTATATCACTGTCCTTCTTCTCTTTCTAACCTGTTCTTTTTTTACTGATCCAGGCACTCTTTCCTATTGTCATTTTTCTCTAAGTTTTAGATTTGACATGTTCTTTCTGGAGCAATTTCTGCCTATTAATCAATCATTAAATATTTCTGAAACACCTACATTTTGCTTAACACTTCACATTCCTAAAAGCAGCAATTTTGACTTGATGTTAAATAGCATTAAGTTTTAGAATAGTGATAGCTGACACCCCACCACACACTCTACATCAATTCCATGTAGCCTGAGTGGGTGAAAACCTCTTGTCAAATTGGAGTTTTTAAATTGGACAAAGTTGAATCCCATGTAAATGGATAGCAATCCATGCTGTATTATTTTCCTGTTGTATAATCAAGGGATCACGGTCATTTCTACTTGTAAACTGGCACTCTTTTAATTTCTTGAGAAAGTCAGAAGTATTTCATCTTACAGAAAAAGTGACCACTTCCCCCTCTTCCCACCCACACTGGTTTTTTTTTTTCTTAGCTTCCCTGTTTAGGGGGGGAAAGGATGGGTACTACTCTTCCGCCAATTCAAGAGATTTATAATTCTCAGGTCATCCTTTTTTCCTTCTTTTCATCTTTCTTTCCTTTCCTCACTCGCTGCTTCTGTTTTCCTCTTTGCTTCCATCCTTCCGTCCTTCCTTCCTTTGGTTCATTCATCCATTACACACTCATTAGGCACTATATTCCAGGTTCTAGGGGCACAGAGGTGAATCAGACAAGGCCCTTACCCTTAATTTGCTCTTAGTCCATAGGATAAACAAACAAGTAAATAGACAATGATGATATGATATAGCAATGCTGTGAATGGGGAAAGCAGAAGGAGCTTGTGGAGAGCAGAGTAAGGGTAAGGAAGAGGTGATGGCTCGGGTCCTCACGAATCAGGACAACCTTTCATAGACTCCTCCGAGGAACAGCAAGCACTACAGCCATCAACATTTTGCCTTACTTCAACATTCCTTAGTGCTTCTTTCACTCCCCACGCCATGTGAAGGGCACAGTGATAGCTTCTGTGGGAGCTACCAAGGTGAATAAGACAGAGTTCTTCCATCTTGGGGTTCACAATCTATTAAGGGAGACCACCAAGGACACAAATAACTAGGATCCCTGGCAGACTGTGAGAAGAGCCATCAATGCAGATACAGTGTGTCATGGGAACCCAGGAAAAGCAGAAGTTCATTCCTACTGGAGGGATATGAGAAGTCCATAACCCAAAAGATATTTCAACTTTCCCTTTTTGATATTGAGTTATATTTTTCATAATCCAGCAAAGATTTGAAGACACAGAAAATTGTACTCGATTTGAGAAAGTCTCTGTGGTTCACTTTAGTGCAACAATCTTCTTCACTTTATCTCCTGCTGTCACCTACTTGCTCTGGCCTGTACATAGAAGTCAGCTAAACTGGAAATCAAGAGAGACTGAGAGCCACCTTTCTATAGTGGTCCATGTGTCAGAGGGGGTTAGGGGAGCCTGGAAGTGACTCTCAGGGTAGTTGAAACTTAGTTACAGGGCTTAAAATGTATGGAACTTCTTGCTCTGTTACTCATCCATCAAGTAGCACCTATAGATTTCTTAGTTTATTGTCATTGTCTTACCCCTGAGGCAGACTCCAGTGACAGAGGCTTGCCCAGGTCAGATGCAATAATAATATATTTAACATGGCAATAGGCAACTGCCATGTATGGCACAGTTGTCAAGGGATGGACTTTGGAATTCCACAGAACTGGGCTCAAATTTTGTCTCCATCCTTTGTTGGCTGTGTGACCTTGGGTAAGTTACTTGACCTCTTTGTGACTCAATTTCCTCATCCACCAAATGGAGATGTTAGCATTTGCCTTAGGCAGTAGGTGGAGAATTTGTTGAGATATACATGCAACATTGTTAGCAGAGTGCCTAACACATAGTATACACAAGCTAGTGTTATCATTATTAGCATCATCCAAGATTTTAGGTGTAGCTGTCTGAGTTTTTACTTACTCAATTCTCACATTGTCCTGAGGTAAGGAACAGACCTTTTCTGAACTATGAATTCAACTTTTACATGACACATAGTCCTCTTCTTGGTCTACATACTCTCCTTGGGCAACCTCTCTCATCTACTCTCATGGTTTCAATTGTCACCTATATGCTGGTGATTCTTAGATATTTGATTTTAATCTAAACCTCTCTCCTGAGAACCCAGATCCACATACCCCACTGTCTTTTGCTCATCTTAACTCATATGTTTCTTAAGCACCTCAACCCTATGTGCCCAAAACCGAACCCTCCTCCAGGAGTTGTCAGTCAGTAGAGGAAATCTCACTGCAGGGGGCGATATATGAGTTGAGCCTTCAAATAAGGGTGATTGATTTTAATTTAAACTTGGTAAAAGGAGACGGAAATCATTCAAGTGAAGGACAAGTGCATGGAGGCAGGAAAGCTTCAGGGTATACAGTGGAGAGCCAGGTTTGATTACGTATCTTCCTTCTTAATGTTCTATTTCACCCCTTAGTAAATACCTGGCTCCTGATGTGTTTTTCCACATCTGGATGTCTGAAAGCTGCAGAAAATCATACACTGCTGCTGCGATGTCTGGGGCCAGACTGAAATGAACTAGTTCCTCGCCAACTAAAGTTCACGGTCTAAGGACCCCATGGGATGCTTCATGTTCAAACATGAGCCACACTGTCATCACCTCCCTCCCTGGTCTAATGGTACCAAAGTGAAAATAGAAAAGTCTTGTCTCCATTGAGAGTCTCTGAATGCCCTGAATTATCATCAGGGCCCATGGAAATGATTGAATGACTGTGCAATACCATCCACCAACAGCATTCAATAATCCTTACTAATGTGAGGACCCCATTTTAGAAGAACTAAACATGGATACCAGGTTCTATTTCAATGGAACCACCTCATCTCTAAAGTGAAGAATGGACAATCTGAGTAGTAACCACAATTATGTACCACTTGCTAAGTAAGTGCCAAAGCTGCATAATCTTTTATGGTGACGGTTATGGTTTCAGGCACAATAAATGGCAAGCCATTGATCCTAAGAACACATGCATAAGCCAGTTGTAAGTATCTATCAACTGTTTGAATTCAATCATATCATCTATTATTTCACAAAGCGTGACTTTTTGTTACTTAAGACTGCATGATTGTGTGAATGTATTAGTTTCTAATGAGCAATTATTCATTTGTGAAAATCTTTAAGTTATTCTCCTAGGCAGCAAAGAAGACATGCCTCTTCTATGTGCCATAGAAAGAACTGACTTGGGACCAGCCTGGAACTGGTTGCTGATCGGCTGGTTGGTAACACAGACTGGCAATGCTTTGGGAGTACATTGCTGTGACATATACAAATAAGATGCAGAGACCAAGAAAGTCCATGGCATTTCTCCCAAGATAAAAAGAAAAAAGAGAAAAAGCTGATCTTCCGCTGTTAAATGAACACATGACTCCAATCCTCCCCCTGCATCTCTTCATACCAATGATCCCCAGAGGCTATAGTTACCTTGGTTAGCTACTCCAGGTGGTGGCAAGTTTCCTTGAAGAATTCAAGCCCAGGCTGGATAACCACATAAGATTTTTAGGAGAGGACTCAAGCATCTGAACATTCAAAAAGCATGACTTTTTGTTACCTAAGACTGCACAGTTGTGTGAATGTATTAGTTTCTAACGAGCAATTATTCATTTGTGAAAATCTTTAAATTATTCTCCTAGGCAGCAAAGAAGACATGCCTCTTCTAAACAGGGCCACCTGTACAATGATTAATAGTTAGTTTTCTTCAGGTCCAGACACAAATTGAAACAGGGCTTCTGAGAGCAATTAGACAAATGGAGGTATTCTTGTGTGGCTTAGGCCTTAAATCCTTTGGGATCTCACTTCTCGGTTCTTTTCTTTTTAATATTATGTGCTTGTTTGTGTCCCTTTTATTTGGCTGAAGATGGAAACAAGTGGGGGCCAGAAAGCCAGTTTATCCCTCAGGAGCAGGAAATTAGAAGATTGGGTACCGCCTTTAGGATTAACTGTTCCTTGAGGCCCAGGCTCCCCAACTAGTCATCAATCCTCTGGACATGTTTCTGGCCTTCTGCCCAGGATGTTGTTCAGAGGAAAAATCTAACTATCTGATCAGAACAACTGGAGAGCTGTGCCACAAGTTTTCCATCTGTAAAGTGGGCATATCCCCTCCAGCTCTGTCATTCTGTGGTTCTATATTTAGAAATACTTTGCAGGGTTTCCTCTTAAAACCAGCAGCTGTATGGTTGTGCCTGGTGACAATACAAATCTTAAAATGGGCCTGTGTTGGACCTAGAACCACAAATACCATTTGACCCAGCAATCCCATTACTGGGTATATACCCAAAGGAATACAAATCATTCTACTATAAAAACGCATGCACACGTGCACACATATGTTTATTGCAGCACTATTTGCAATAGCAAAGACATGGAACTGACCCAAATCCCCATCAATGACAGACTAGATAAAGAAAATGGGGTACATTTACACCATGGAATACTATGCAGTCATAAAAAAGAATGAGATCGTGTCCTTTGCAGGGACATAGATGAAACTGGAAGCCATCATCCTCAGCAAACTAACACAGGAACAGAAAACCAAACACCACATGTTCTCACCCGTAAGTAGGAGTTGAACAATGAGAACACATGGACACAGGGAGGGGAACATCACACACTGGGGCCTGCTGGGAGATGAGAGGCAAGGGGAGGGAGAGAATTAGGACAAATACCTTATGTATGTGGGGCTTAAAACTTATATGACGGGTTGATAGGTGCAACAAACCACCATGGCACATGTATACCTATGTAACAAACCTACACAGTCTGCACATGTATCCTGGAACTTACCAAAAAAAGTGCCTGTGTCTTGTGTTACAGCTGGTAGATGCTGTACTGCAGCAGATTGGTTTTCTTATTTCCTCCCTTCCTCCCATTCTCTCACCCTCCCTTCCTCCCAGCTTCTCTTCCTTCTTTTCTCCCTTTCTCCTTCGTCCCTTCCTCTCTTTTTTCTTTTGTTTCTCATTCCCTCTTCCCTCCCTCCCTTCCGTCCTTCCTTCTTCTTTTCTTTCAAGATTATTATTTCCACTGGATGTCAATACTTGCTTCCAATTTTAATTCCATGCATGCAGACAGCAATCCTCTTACACCATGGTATGAGGGAATAATCATAGGAGTTCAGTGATGACAATTTCCCTTAAGACAGTACATAGCAAGGAGAGTCTTGAATTCTTCAAGGAATTTCCCCCAATTAATTAAGAGGTGGGATGAATGCAGGCTATCCACCTGACATAAGCCAATATATATAACTTTTAACTGTGCCCCATGTGCCTTTTATACACCTCTCTGTACTTTTTACCTTCTTCTTGCCCATGTTTCAGTATGATTTTTTTCTTTTATCTTCCAGCTTATTGACCTTCCTTCAGCTATGTCTAATCTGCTGCTAAACTCATATATCAAACAGTTTTTTCAGTTACTTTATCTTTCGGTACTAGAATTTCCATTTAATTATTCTATATGACTCTCAGTTCTCTCCTGATAATCTCTAATTAGCCATGTGATTTCTTGAACCTATTAATCATAGTTATTTTAAAGCCCATGTCTGACAGGTCTAAAAGCTATATATTGTATGGATAAGATTTTATAATTTATTTTTTTCTCTTGGTTTTGGGACACATGATTTTGTTTCCTGGTATGCTTGAAAATTTTTAATTAAATACTAGACTTTGTTTATGCATATATCAAGAGATAATCTGAGGAGCCAGATGATGTTGTCTTCTTGAAGAGAATTTACTCTGCCTTCTTACAGGTAATAATGGTAGGAGCAGATCACCTAAATCTAAGGAAGTCATGAGCTTATTCAAGGCTGGGCTTCAATCTTTGCAAGAATTAGTAACTTTCTTCTTCACTCCTAATCTTAGTTGTAGCCCTTTAGCAATCACAACCTAAAACCTGTTTACAAGATCTGCTCCTTGGTGGGCCCTAATTGCCAATGTTCGACCCTCCAACCTCAAAAGACTGTGGAAATCTACTCAGACCCCCAGCCTCTTAGCCACTGCTTGGAATTGGCAAAAGCTTTTAGTAGAAAAGTTGTGTCAAATGTCAGGCTCACCTCTCTGTCTCCCTTCTTTTTTGGCACCTTGGTCTCTTTAGTCCTTGCTGCATTGGTAGCTCCCTACTGTCTTCAAATGTATTTTTTTTTTGCCAAATTTTGTTCAGCTGTTCTAGTTGTTCTCAGCAAAAAGGTCTGTCTGCAAAAAGCAATTCTGGCTTTATCAGTAAATTTCCTCCTATGTCATTTGGCCTTGATTCTAGTAATATTTGGTAATTTTAGGCAGCACAACAGATCTTCAGCTCATCTTGCATATTTTCTTCTCGAGACCTGGAATAAACCATTTTCAAGGAGCTCTGGCGTGTTTCAATGAGAGATAGTATTTAAAGACCACTAGCTGGGCATGAGGAATGTTCTTTACTACTGGCTTGCATTATATCTTTGTCTTTTCAGTGGACAGAGCTAGAAAAAAATATACCTTTTGGAGAGCACAAACTAAGGAGTTCATACTGAACATTTCAATTAATGTAAAATATTATAGTGCATTTTACTTAATATCTTTTATCTGTAATGGATATCATTTTTCTCTTATGCTGAAAATCATTTTTCCTAATAGCATTCACATATATACCATTTGTTTTATTCTAATATATGTGTGCTGAAATAACAATACCATCATAACTACTAGCAAAAGACTAAATGTAATTTAATATTTCTTTCTGCTTGTCTTCAATATATATTCCACCAGGGATATACAGTCAAAACACTGTTTCAAAAAGCTTCAAATTATTCTGTTTTGTATGATTATGCCATCAACTTGATATACAGATAGATTCATTTATTTGAATTTGTTTTCAGCTTTATGGGATTGGTTTTTTCTCTTTGATTTGATTTTGTTTTTAAATTGCATGAAATATTAAATGGCTCTAAGTTCCAAAGTATAAAACAAAAGAAATTCAGCTTCCATCTCTGTTTCCTCTCCCCATTCTCTATTCTCTCTCTCTCTTCACCTATAGGCAGCACATTTTTGTTACTTTTTAATTTATTCTTTCACAATGAAATATATATATTTTACTATTTTTTACATATATATATAAATATATGGAGACAGAGAGAGAGAGAGAGATTGCCACATTTGGGACAAAATCTAGATTCCATCCTTAATGCTTCTCTTTTCCATACCCTACAAATTCTATCTATCGATAAATCCTAGGGCTACCTCCAAAGTATATCTCGAGTCCAAGGAGAGCTACCTTCATCTCCTGCCTGGAGGGCAGCAACAGCCTCCAGCTGCTCTTACTCCTGCACCTCCCGCCTCCCAACACACTTTCCCTGCTGCAGCCAGAGGCAACCTTTCAAAGCATTTTGCAAAGAGAGCACTAATCTGTTCTTTCCTGTTGTCAGCCCTTATTGGGACCTGAAGGCCCAGCAAGCCCCTGAACCCTGCATCCAGCATGTATCAGACTCCCACCTTCTTCTCTTGGCCCGCTTTCCACCCCTTGCTAACATGCACCCTAGACTGCCAACCACACTGAAACCTGTGCCTGGATACACTCCTGAGAACATGCTAGATCTTCCCAACTAGAATGCTTTTCCCTGAGCCTCAGTTGGATGCACTCACAGCACAGTCCTGTTTTTAAATCCTCATATTTGGCATAACTTTATAGTTATCTGGTGAGAAAAGACAGTATCAGAGAGGGACATAAACTTGCTGAAGTTCCTATAAGAAATTTTCCCACTTGTTCGTTTAACAAACTGTTCTTGAGCTGTGTACCAAGGTCCCTCCTTAGACATGTAGAAAATGGAGATGATTTTGCTTGGAGCTGCCTTACCCCTAGGCGGTCCTGGCTGTGAAAGACCTTATCTAATGCAAATTGTGAAGACAGAGGCACTGCTATGAGCACCTGAAGGAGCATCTGCTGAGTGTCCCTACCAATCCCAGCCCTTTCCGGCGCCCTGCCCTTCCCCTGTCTGGCCTAGTTCTCAAGGTCAGCTCGCAGGCGAACTAGCCAGCGAACTGTCCTTCCTGCTGCTGCTGGGGTGATTTATAAAGAGCCTTGGCTGTGACTCCTTCATGATGGCCTTGTCCGTGGAGCCTTAGCCACACCTGCCCTTTTAAAGAAGGTGGCGTGTAGTTCCGTGCCAAGGACTGCGGCGAAACCAAGCTGGTGTCCTCACCACCAGCAGCCTCTCCCTGCATCCCATTGTCCAGGTTCCTGGAGCCCCAAGACGACCAGGGTGCCCAAAGAGCCCCGGAGTGTATCCCAGCCTGTGCCCTCCAGGCAGCACACAACGGCTCCGCAGTGCCACCTAGAGGCTTCCAGCGCCAGCCAGAGGAGAGAGTTTTTGTCTCTGCGGGCTTTGGAGGCTAGCTGGGCAATGGCTAGCACTTAGGAGGTTTGGAAGTGTACCAGGGTGAGCTATATTTGGAGAAGTTCATTTCTGGATGTATGGCTGTACATTCAACACCCTCGGAGCCTGTCTTCTATAGCTACCTCTCCACCCCCAGTGCACACACTTAGGGCCACTGTGACTCACACAGCTATGGAGAAATCCAAGAGCTGTCTCCAAACCTCTAGTCTTAACCAAATGGTAGAAACAGGAGAGCAAGTCCTGCAACACACCCCAGTGCAAGAGTTGTTCAGTAGATGAGATAAAGATAGCATTCCCAACAGAACCGAAGTGAAGGGACCATCAGTGAGATTCTTGGGACAGCTAGCTAGCTATTTCTAAAAAGGACATTGAAACTTCCACCTTGCACCATGCACTCAAATTACATCCCGGTGGATTGATGAGTGCAATGTCATACTAGAAGAAAATATTGGTACCTATTTGTATAGGCTTGGAGGGAGGATATTCCAAATATAATACCAAGCACAGAAACTATAAAGGAAAGAGACTGATAAATTTGACTCAAAATTTACAATCTTTTGTGCATTAAAAGGAAAAAAAAGGTATTGATAAAGTTAAAAACCAAAATAACGTACTTGGAAAATGACCACACATCTGAAAGACAGTTACTAATATCCTTAATATATAGGCAGTTTTTACAAATCAATAGGAAAAAGACAAATGCTCCAGTGGGAAGATAGGAAAAATACATGAACAAGTAATTCATGAAAAGACAAACAGACTACTAGGAACATTAAGAAATGTTCAGCCTTAGTAGTAATCAAGGGAATGCTAATTAAAACCACACAGAGATTATATTGTTTTCAACTACCGAATGAACAAAAATTTCAAAGAGAACTAACTCATGGAGGGGACAGATGAGGCAGAGATCAGGCCTGCCCACACATGGCTATGGGAGGGAGCAGTTGCAAGGCCTTTCTGGAAGGCAACTTGGTGTCATGGAGTAAAAGCCTTAACAAATATTGCACATCTTTGTGCTCAGCAGTGTCACTTTAAAAAACTTATCCTACAGACACAATGTGTGGAAAGATATAACTGGTCAGGGATGTTTGCAGTAGTCTTGTTTTTAATAAGGGCATAAAAAGGAAACAACTTAAGTAAATATATATTTATTTAAAATAATAAGATAGGTGTCTTCTCATCAACTTGAAAAGGTGTTCTGAGATATCATTAGGTGAGAAACACAAGTTACAAGAAAATTGTATGTATAATGTAATTTATTTTATGTAAATACAAATGATGTATATATTACATAGATAAAAACAGATTGAGTCATGCAGCGCAATATTAACAATGATTGCCTTGAGAGGGAATGGAGATTATGCATTGCCTTTTTTACTTTTTTTGGCTTATTGATATTTTCTTTTTATTTCAACATAGAAATATCCATACTGGCTCTTTTCTTACCTTTAGTTTTTCTTTTACTTTCTTAGAATATTTTTTAATTATAAGAATAATACAGGCTTGTTGTAAAAATTCAAATCCGACAAAAGTATATAGAGGCTTTCCCTCTGACCACCCCATTCCCCAGAGAGGATCACTCTGAACAGATTGGTATATATATTTTCCAGACATTTGTATGCACACATAAACATATATGTATGTGTATATTTTAATATAAATAGGATCGCACTGTATACACTGTGCTGTAACCAACCTGCTTTTTTTCACTAAATAGTATGTCAAGAACATCTTTCTATGTCAATACGCATAGATCTACCTTATGTTTTTTAAAAAATATGCTTTTCAACAGCTGCATATTATTACCTTGTACAGATACATTCAAATCTTTACTTTCTGATTTATGTACAATGATAAGTACTATTTGTGTAATGAAAATATTAAAAAAGTTTTGTTGGAAAAAACAAAAAAAGAAGAGAGAGGGAGAAAAGAAGGAAGAGAGTGAAATGATATTGCTTTTTCACCTTCACTTTCATGTGAATTTGGGGCTTCTTCTACTTGGGAGATAGCTTTGATTCTAGAAAGCTGTCAGGGTTTGATGAGGTACAGAAAAAGTCTCACTTGATCCATGATTAAACAAAAGAATCCCAGGGGTCTTGGGACTTCTGACGGGCTTTTCCAGCCCAGGTCACCAGGCTTGGAGAGGAGGCCATGTCAGAGCAGAAGTTCTATATGGGACTTTAGAGACATTTACACAAGAAAACAATAAAACTTAGAAGCAAAATCAATAATAACAACAATTATGGAAGTGAAACAAACCACTTTTTTCTTTTGCTTTTCACCTATATTTATTAACCATTTGTATTTATTCTTTGTTTTTTCAATTTTTCCAGCTTTATTGAGTATAATTGCCAACTAAAATTGTATAAATTTAAGATGTACAACATGATGATTTGATAACATATATATTGTAAAATTATTACTACAATCAAAGTGGTTAACACACCCATTGCCTCACATTTTGTGCGTGTCTGTGTGTGTGTGGTGTGTGTGTGTGCGGTGAGAACTTTTAGGATCTATTCTGTGGCCAGGCACAGTGGCTCACTTTGGGAGGCTGAAGCGAGTGGATCATGAGGTTAGGAGTTTGAGACCAGCCTGACCAACATGGTGAAACTCCGTCTCTACTAAAAATACAAAAATTAGCTGGGTGTGGTGGCGGGTGTCTGTAGTCCCAGCTACTCGGGAGGCTGAGGCAGGAGAATCGCTTGAACCTGGGAGGCAGAGGTTGCAGTGAGCCGAGATTGCACCACTGCACTCCAGCCTGGGCAACAGAGCGAGACTCCACCTCAAAAAAAAAAAATCTATTCTCTAATCAAATTTCAAGTATATAATATAATATTAGTAACTATAGTCACCAAGATATACATTAGATCCCCAGAAGTTAATCCATCTTCAAACTGAAAGTTTGTACCCTTTGACCAACATCTGTTCAATTCCCCCACCAGCCAGCCCCCATCACCAACATTCTACTCTCAGTTTCTATGAATCTGGCTTTTTTAGATTCCACATATGAGTGAGATTATACAACAGTTATCTTTCTCTGTCTGACTTATTGCACTTAGTATAATGCCATCAAGTTTCATCCATATTGTTCTAAATAACAGGATTTCCTTTTTTAACGTCTGAACAATATTCTCTGTGTGTGTGTGTATGGTGTGTGTATGTGTGTGTTTCACATTTTTTAAAATCCATTCTTCTGTCAACAGACATTTCGTTTTTTCCCTTCTTGGCTACTGTGAATAATGCTGAAATGAATATGGGAGTGCAGATATCTCTTTGAGGTACTGAATTCTTTCCTTTTGATCTATACCCAGAAGTAGAAGTGTTCGATCATATGGTGATTCTATTTTTAATTTAAGAAGCCTCGATACTATTTTCCATAGTGGCTGTACCAGTTTACATTCGGACGAACAGTGCACAAGGGTTCCCTTTTCTCCACATCCTTGCCAACACTTATTATCTCTTGTCTTTCTGATAATACCATCGTAACAGGTATGAGGTGATATTTCATTTTGGCTTTGATTTGCATTTCCCTTATGATTAGTGATGTTGAGCACCTTTTCATGCACCTATGGGGCATTTGTATGTCTTCTTTGGAAAAATGTCTATTCAAGTTTTTTTTTTTTTAACTCATTTTAAAATCAGATTATTTGTGAGAGTATTTATTTTTGCTATTGAGTTGTATGTGTTCCATATATATGTTGGATATTAATCCATTATCAGATATATGGTTTGCAAATATTTTCTCCCATTCCATAGGTTGCCGTACATTTTGTCGTTCCCTTTGCTGTGCAGAAGCCTTTTAGCTCAATGTAGTCCTTGTCTAGTTTTGCTTTTGTTGTTGGTGCTTTTGATGTCATATCCAAAAAAAAAAAAAAAAAAAAAAAAAAAATTTATTTAGCCTGAATAATTTTTTAAAAAAATTTTAATACCATTATAAAATTTTTTAAAAAAAAAAAACATTGGCAAGACCAGTGTGAAAGAGCTTTTCTCTTATGTTTTATTCTGGGAATTTTATAGTTTCAGGTCTTACATTTAGGTCTTTAATCCATTTTGAATTAAGTTTTGTGAGTGATGTAAATTGTGGTCCAGTTTTTTTCTCTGCATGTGGACATTCAGTTTTTTCAACACCATTTATTGACGAGACTATCCTTTCCTCATTGCGTATTCTTGGCACCCTTGTCAAATATTAGTTGACTGTCTATGGATGGATTTATTTCTGGGCTCTTGAGTCATGAATAGTCTATGTCTGTTTTTGTGCCAGGACCATGCTGTTTTGATTTCTATAGCTTTTAGTATACTTTGAAATTAGGGAGTGTGGTGCCTCCAGCTTTGTTCTTCTTTCCCAGGATTGCTTTGGCTATTCAGGGTTTTTTTTTTTTTTTTTTTTTTTTTTTTTTTGTAGTTCCATAGGGATTTTAGAATTGCTTTTTCTATTTGTGTGAAAAATGCTGTTAGGATTTTGATAGAGATTGCACTGAATCTGTGGATCACTTTGGGTAGTATGGACAGTCTAACAATATTAATTCTTCCAACTCATGAACATGGGCTATTTTTCCACTTATTTGTCTCTTCCTCAATTTCTTTCATCAATGTCTTATAGTTTTCAGTATGAAAAACTTTTCACCTCCTTGGTTAAAGTTATTCTTAAGTATTTTCAAATCACCTTCTAATCTCTTGCCCAGACACAGGACAAAAGCTCCCCATAACTCCCTCCTCCCACACCCAAGTGATCTGAACTCTGAGCAAGACCTTACTCTAAAGATGGCCCAGTTTGCCTGCTTCTTTTACAGATGAGAAAATGGAGGCCCTAAGAGGGGCAGGGCTAAGGTCAAGGCTAGCAGGGAGTCTGGGGCAGAGCTGGGCCTAGTACCCAGCAAGTCTGACTTCTGATTTGCTCCTTCCCTTCCCTTTCCTTCCCTTCCCTTCCCTTCCCTTCCCTTCCCTTCCCTTCCCTTCCCTTCCCTTTCTTTGTGTATTTACCAAGTCTATTTCAGGAATAAAACTTATTTTTTTCATCATAAAGCACACACATACTAATTATGCAAAACTTGGACAGTAAACATAAAAGTTAAAGGAAGAAAAGTACTCAAGCTACCACTTTTCTTGGCACAATTTCCCCACATCTCTTGCTCCTGTCTGTTTTCTGTATTTTTGTATTTCAGTTATTTTTCACAGTTTCAGGTCCACTGAGAGCTTCTCTTCTTACTTCCAGCATACCTTTGTGTGTGTATATGAACTCTTCTTTTTGTTCTCTCACATTTGTGGATTTAGAGCAAGGCACGCAGCTATCATCTTTACACCAGAAATCTGTCTTGCATCCTTTCCACTGCAGCCTCCAGGGTCAGGTTTCATCTTGTTTACCACATACTTTGTCATAAAGAGATTTGTGGTTTAATTTTGGCACCAAATGTAACATTGAAACCTTGAGCATTTTAGCTTTATCACTCAAGTCCTACTTAATTCTTGGAGTTAATTCTGTGGATATGAGCTGAAGAAGAGGCAAGATCCTCGCAAAGGAGTTACAAGTGCATCTTCAATGAAGGGAGAGTTCCCCACCATTGTGGGTGCCTGGGGTTCTCCTGCAATTAATTACATGGAGTCTTTTTGCCCAGTGGGCAGGGTAAGCACTCCAATTTCAGCAATTAGGAAAACTCATATTAAATGGGTGGGTCATGTCTGTAAGGCACCCAAAAGAGTCTGCTGATAGTAAGTCGCTACATCAAATAGGTGCTACCATCCAATGTGCCCAAGGTTTGAGACACCAAGTTCCATAACAAACAAGTCAGACACCCATACAATCATTTATCTTGTTGAAATAGTTGTAGATAATTCCTAGCAGCCAAAAATGGAGGCTTAGGGACAGGCTGTCTTCCTGTGATGGCTCTACCCAGAAAATAAATAGCCAGACTCAGTTCATTTCCCCCCATTTGCAATCAACTCTCTTGTGGAGAGGTCCTCACATAGCCCGGGCTGTGCATCTGCTATAAGAAGTGCCTATTGTTGAAAAAGTCACACCCAATGACTCTGTGCCCTGTTATACATCACTCAGGTGGTCTCTGCGAGTGGGCTGCCTTCCTGTTTTATAATAGCAAAGCCACTGTATTTACATGGGAAATATGCCAGACATAAATCCCAGTAAAAAGAAGAGGTCCCTTTGGAAAAAGAAAGAGGCCAAGAAAGAAAGCTTGAACTGTTGGCCCCAAGATTTCACTAGAGAAAAAAGCCTTCAAAGGAAGCTGTCCATAGTGAATTTCTTTGTAAGGAGATGGCAGTTAAACTGTAGAACATAAAGGACAATAGGAGTGGTGAGAGAGGGCATCCCTGTCTTGTGCCAGTTTTCAAAGGGAATGCTTCTAGTTTTTGCCCATTCAGTATGATATTGGCTGTTGGTTTGTCATAAATAAGTCTTATTATTTTGAGATACGTCCCATCCATACCTAGTTTATTGAGAGTTTTTAACATGAGACACTGTTGAATTTTGTTGAAGGCCTTTACTGCATCTATTGAGATAATCATGGGGTTTTTGTCATTGGTTGTGTTTATATGATGGATTACGTTAATTGATTTGCATATGTTGAACAAGCCTTGCATCCCAGGGATGAAGCCCACTTGATCATGGTGGATAAGCTTTTTGATGT
>NW_012100521.1:738127-739738 GCF_000951045.1 Mandrillus leucophaeus | reverse complement strand
TTCTAGTTTATTTGCATAGAGGTGTTTATGGTATTCTCTGATGGTACTTTGTATTTCTGTGGGATCAGTGGTGATATCCCCTTTATCAATTTTTAACACATCTATTTGATTCTTCTCTCTTTTCTTCTTTATTAGTCTTGCTAGCAGTCTATCCATTTTGTTGATCTTTTCAAAAAATCAGCTCCTGGATTCACTGATTTTTTGAAGGGTTTTTTGTGTCTCTATCTCCTTCAGTTCTGCTCTGATCTTAGTTATTTCTTGCCTTTGGCTAGCTTTTGAATGTGTTTGCTCTTGCTTCTCTAGTTCTTTTAATTGTGAAGTTAGAGTGTCGATTTTAGATCTTTCCTGCTTTCTCTTGTGGGCATTTAGTGCTGCAAATTTCCCTCTACACACTGCTTTAAATGTGTCTCAGAGACTCTGGTATGTGTGTCTTTGTTCTCATTGGTTTCAAAGAACATCTTTATTTCTGCCTTCATTTCGTTATGTACCCAGTAGTTATTCAGGAGCAGGTTGTTCAGTTTTCATGTAGTTGAGTGGTTTTGAGTGACTTTCTTAATCCTGAGTTCCAGTTTGATTGCACTGTGGTCTGAGAGACAGTTTGTTATAATTTTTGTTCTTTCATATTTGCGGAGGGGTGCTTTACTTCAAACTATGTGGTCAATTTTGGAATAAGTGTGATGTGGTGCTGAGAAGAATGCATATTCTGTTGATTTGGGGTGGAGAGTTCTGTAGATGTCTATTAGGTCTGCTTGGTGCAGAGCTGAGTTCAATTCCTGGATATCCTTGTCAATTTTCTGTCTCATTGATCTGTCTAATGTTGACAGTGGGGTGTTAAAGTCTCCCATTATTATTGTGTGGGAGTCTAAGTCTCTTTATAGGTCTCTAAGGACTTGCTTTACGAATCTGGGCACTCCTGTATTGGGTGCATATATATTTAGGATTGGTAGCTCTTCTTGTTGAATTGATCCCTTTACCATTATGTAATGGCCTTTTCTGTCTCTTTTGATCTTTGTTGGTTTAAAGTCTGTTTTATCAGAGAGTAGGATTGCAAGCCCTGGTTTTTTTTTTTTTGTTTGTTTGTTTGTTTGTTTTGTTTTCCACGTGCTTGGTAGATCTTCCTCCATCCCTTTATTTTGAGCCTATGTGTGTCTCTGCATGTGGGATGGGTCTCCTGAATACAGCACACTGATGGATCTTGACTCTTTATCCAATTTGCCAGTCTGTGTCTTTTAGTTGGAGCATTAATATTGTTATGTGTGAATTTGATCCTGTCATTATGATGTTACTTGGTTATTTTGCTCGTTAATTGATGCAGTTTCTTCCTAACATTGATGATCTTCACAATTTGGCATGTTTTTGCAGTGGCTGGTACTGGTTGCTCCTTTCCACGTTTGGTGTTGGAAGTTCTGGCCAGGGCAATCAGGCAGGAGAAAGAAATAAATGGTATTCAATTAGGAAAAGAAGAAGTCAAATTGTCCCTGTTTGCAGATGACATGATTGTATATTTAGAAAATCCCATCATCTCAGCCCAAAATCTCCTTAAGCTGATAAGCAACTTCAGCAAAGTCTCAGGATACAAAATCAATGTGTAAAATCCACAAGCATTCCTAT
>NW_012100521.1:735777-737292 GCF_000951045.1 Mandrillus leucophaeus | reverse complement strand
CCATCAGAGTGAACAGGCAACCTACAGAATGGGAGAAAATTTTTGCAATCTACTCATCTGACAAAGGGCTAATATCCAGAATCTACAAAGAACTTCCAGCAATTTCTGCATTTTGAGCCCCCAGAGTTCACATCTGAGATGGGTGTGCTTCCAATAAGAAGCACTGGGATGAAGGTGCGGGGAACTCACTGTGGGTGGTGGGGAGGAAGAGAGCACTTTGTCCCAGAACAAGCAGACCCCACTGATTGCCCCCTACCCCAGGGCTGACCCTGCCCTAGCACTGTATGATGAGCAGAAGTGCATGTCACTCTTATATCAGTGTCAGTGGTAGGTAGACTCTATTTGCCCATTTCACAGAATAGAATGCAGAAGCAGATAGGTTAGGTGTCACACAGCTACCAAGTTGAGAAGATGTGAACCAAGCTGGTCTGATTCCAGAATGTCCTGTGCAAATCTCTTAGTTCTATTGCCTGCTGGCTAGACCTGCTCTGTACTGATGAAATCACAAAGAAGTTAACTTTTCCATTACAATCCCCTCATTTGAGACCGACCATTATTCCAACCCCCCCATTGATTGTAGGGAAATTGCTCCTTGGGTCAGTCCAATATAAACTCCTCCATTTGGTTTCCTCTGAGAGAGTATCACGGAGATTAAAATAAGATGACCCTAAGGAAGAAGTGCCTTTTTTGTATTTCCCTAAAGGATCATATAGTTTAGCAAAGGGAATTGTCTCATTAATCCTCGTCACCACACTATGATGAAGGCGTGGTTAGCCCCATTTTGCAGATGAGGAAAGTGGGCAAGGGGGATGTCACCCAGGCAGCTGCCCCAGTCCAGGCATTTGTTCCTCCCAAGACCTGTCTTCCCTATGCCCCCGGGAGGGTATTCCGTTTTTGTCTATCAAGGGGACTAGTTCTTATAGAGATCTAACGATGAGATTGTTGCATGGATGGATTTTGTCCAGTTTTTTTCTCGGTGCATTTCTCAAGGAGTTCCTAAAGCAAGACACAGACACCTGGTTCCTAAACAAATAAGATGGTTGGGTTGCCGTTTAGTTTTCCCCCCTTCTTACGACATCAAAAGAACCCAGAGGAGAATGGGAGGGGGCCGAGCTGGGACCCCTGCATGCAGTCCCACCCCTCTTCGCTTGCGCCCAGCGCAGGGTGGTACTCCACCGACACTCGGCTTCCCTGGAGTTGGAGACCTCGCCTGGGCCTGCTGAAAAGCACAGCACTCTTCCTGATATGGGAATGTGCAGAGTGGCCCATTGGCTCCCAGGCGACTCACTTAGGCTGGGGGAGATTAAAGATGGCTTGGAGCCAGGTTAAACAAATCATCGCCTGCTGCCTCCAGGGCCGCAGTTGCCCTCCGGGACACTGCCCTCGAAGAGCACCTGACAGGGCCAGGTGTGGTGGCTCACACCTGTAGTCTCAGCTCCTCGGGAGGCTGAGGTGGGAGGATCCTTGAACCCAGGGGTTAAAGGCTGAAGTGAGCTGTGATTGCGCCACTGCACT
>NW_012100521.1:727227-735592 GCF_000951045.1 Mandrillus leucophaeus | reverse complement strand
AAACAAACAAACAAACAAACCTGCCTTCCAGGATGTCCTTACCCTCTCCATGACCAGGGCCACAGACAGGGAAGACAGGTTGGGGACAGAAGAGATTTCTTAAATGACCTTTTACTGCTTGTAAGAGTAAGTATACACATTCCAGACAATTCGTAAAACCACGAGCAAGGGTAAAATATGAAACAAAAAATACCTCTCACTCCCCAACCAGTGTGAACCACTGTCAACTTTTTGTTGCATATGTAATACATATATATATAATATATATATAAAAATAACATATATACATACATACATATCTATGTAAATATACTGGGATTTTATAAAATTGGGGTTACCCTCACTATTCAGTTTGGATCTTGATGTTTCAAACTTAACATGATTTGAAAATTTCCCAATACCATTCAATAGTGGTTTAAAACATGAATTAAAACAGCTCCATTATATGAGTATGCCAAATTAATGTAACCAGTCCCATATTTCTGTACATTTAGATAGTTTTCAAATTGTCACCCTTATTAATATCACTGTATTAAATGCCCTTGAACACAGTAATATGTAATATTTAATGATCAAATGCCAGACATTTTGCTAAAAACTTTACATGGATTCAGGGTCATCGTATATGTGTCCTTAGCAAAGGTGCTAGCTAGGGTGTGAAGTGCGTGCTTAAATCAAGCCCACTCTTCACTCTACAAGCAGAGTAGCCTGGAGGAAGAGGCACGGCCTTTATCTTTGCACAAACGCCCTGTCCATTTGCCAAGCCCCTGGACATTTGCCTGGAAAAGAAGCAATTTATAAGCAGAGTGAGGGTGACATTTTGTACTTCCCTAAAGCATCATATAGATTAGCAGCCCTAAAGGAATTGTTTCATTAATGCTCATCATTACACTATGATGAATGCACGATTAGCCCCATTTTGCAGATGAGAAAAATGAGACGTGCTAGTCTGATGACTTCCTTAGAACAAATGTCCTAAAATAGAATTGACTGGTATACATGGCCAAGTGTCCTACAGAAACATGCACATTATACCCCCATCAGCAGTATAAGAGGTAGATGTTTTCTCTCCCTTGTCAACACTGTGAAGCAAAAAGCAAATATTTGCCAGACCTATGGGTGAAAAAGTCTTGTTATTGTTTCCATTGTGTTATTTTTGTGGTTTACTATTCATTTCTGTTACTTCTTGTGTGATTATTCTATTCTAACCTTTTACTCACTTTCCTCTTGGGAGGTCTGTGCTGTCCTTATTAATTTGTGATACTGTTTTATTTTAAGGATATTATTCCTTGGTCTGTAATGTTGGCTCCAAGTGCTTACTGCCAATTGTATCTCTCAGGTTAGGTTCATTACTGGGTATTTTATATTGTGATGTGAATGGGAGCTTTTATTTTCCATTATGTGTTCAAACTAATTGTTGCCAAATTATATTATCAGCAAGTTTTGGATTTTTGTGTATTTTAGTCTGTGCCCAGTCACTTTACAGAGCTCTTGCATTGGTGCCAATAATTCTTCAATGGGCTCTTTTAATGGGCTCATGAAAAATTAAAACAAGTAGGAATAAATCAAACAAGAGATGTGCAGGAGTATTAAAGAAAGCCTAAATAAAATAAGAAATATATCATGTTAATGGATTGGAAATCTCAACAATGTAAAGATGTTCATTCTCTTCCAAACTGATTTGCAGATTCAATGCATTTCTAATAAAAATCCCAACATATTTTTTTTATTGTACTTGACAAGCAGAATCATAAGTTTCCATGGGAGAACAAATGTCCACAAGAAATGCCAAGGTATTTCTGAGGGAGAATAAGGTGAGGGGCCTGACCTTACCAGGTATCAGAGCTGTCTTTTTAGATCATTGGGGTGGAAAGGGGAATGAATTACTTGCAAATTGGCAATGAAACAACTGATTATATATATATATAGAAAAGTGAACTTGGATCCCTAACTCTCAGCATACAGAAAAATAAATTCCTTGTGAATTAAAGGATTAAATATGAGTTTCCAGGTCCAGAAAAAACAGAGGAAATGCATTCCTCCCACTAATTACAATGGAAAACCATGGACAAAATATTTAATTATCTGAAGACTCTGAAAGATGGATAAAAGAGGGTGTACTGGCTACCTCGGGACTGAGGGAAGACCAAGCTGTGAGTTCTCTGGATGTGTTTTTGTTTTTGTTTTTGTTTTTTTGTTTTGCCTCATAACGTAGGTACTAGAACAGCTCACAACTTAGAAACATAAAGTCCTAAGGAAATCCTATACTCTGTGGTCAGTCCTCTCTAGAACTGGGGAAAAGGCAGCCCTACAGGAAAAAAAAAAAACCCTTTAATTAATCTCCGTGCTCCAGGTAAACAACACAAAAGGAACCTGCAATACCCGCCCACTTGGTATTGCTGAGACTGGGAGGTAGAGCCCTGTCAGTGCTCCCTGTCCTGCGCTAGTGAGCTGGTGCCTCGCTCCCTCCTCACCTGGCCCCATCTTATTCAAAAGTTAACTCAAAGTGAATCACAGATCTAAATGTAAAGCATACAACTATAAACCGTTTAGAAGAAAACAGGGGAAAATCTTCTTGCTCTAGGATTCTTAGACATGAAACCAAAAGCATATCCATTAAAAATGTGATAAACTGGCCTTCCTCAAAATCAAAAAGACTTGCTCTGCAAAAGACATCGCTAAAAAGAATAAAAAGACAAGCCACAGACTAGAAGAAAATATTTGCAAGTCACATATCTGACAAAGGACTTGTATCCAGAATATATAAAGAGCTCTCGAAACTCTGCAATAAGAAAGCAATCAATTCAATTGGACAAAAAGACTTAAACTGACACTTCACCTAAGAGGAAATCAGGATGGCAAATAAGCACATGAAAAGATGTTGGCTAGCATTACTCATTAGGAAAACGTAAAACCACAATAAGACATCGGTACACACTCACTTGAATGGCTAAAACAGAAATAATAAATAAATAATAAAATACATAGGCCGGGCGCGGTGGCTCAAGCCTGTAATCCCAGCACTTTGGGAGGCCGAGACGGGCGGATCACGAAGTCAGGAGATGGAGACCATCCTGGCTAACACGGTGAAACCCCTCTACTAAAAATACAAAAAACTAGCCGGGCGCGGTGGCGGGCGCCTGTAGTCCCAGCTACTCGGGAGGCTGAGGCAGGAGAATGGCGTAAATCCGGGAGGCGGAGCTTGCAGTGAGCTGAGATCCGGCCACTGCACTCCAGCCTGGGCGACTGAGCGAGACTCCGTCTCAAAAAAAAAAAAAAAAAAAGAAAAATACATAAAATATTGTGATAATATTAAATGCTGAGGATTTGGAGAAACTGAATTATTCATATATACCTGGTGGGAACGTAAAATGCTACTACCACTCTGGAAAACAATTTGGCAGTTTCTTAGGTTTGGCATTTTCGTATAAAGTTAAATATACAATTATCATATGACCTAGCAATCCTACTCCTGTATATGTATCCCAGAGAGATACATCTTATGTTCATTCATAGACCTGTATATGAATGTTCCTAGTAGGTTTATTTGTGATAGGCAAAAGTTGTAAACAACCCAAATGCTACTCAATGGGTGCTATAGTTTGAACGTTTGCCCTGTCCAAACCGCATGTTGAAATTTCATCCCAATGTGAGAGTATTGAAAGACAGGGCCCTTAAAATGTGACTGGGTCATGAGGGCTCTAGGCTCATAAATGGACTAATCCATTCATGGGTTGATGGGTTATCCTAGAAGTGGGACTGGTGGCTTTATAAGAAGAGGAAGGGAGATCTAAGCTAGCATACTCAGTCCCCTCACCATGTGAGACCTGCAGGGCTTTGGGATTCAACAGAGGGTTCCCACCAACAAGAAGGTCCTCACTGGATATGGCACATCAACCTTGGACTTCTCAGCTTCCATAACTTTAATACATGAATTCCTTTTTTTAAAATAAATTACCCATTTTCTGGCATTCTGTTATAAGCAATAGAAACACAGACTAAGACAATGGGTGAATGGATAAAGAAAATATGATCCACCCATATAATGGAATACTACCAAGCAATAGAAAGGAACAAACTATTGATAAATGCAATAACACTGATGAATCTCAAGGGCATTATGCTGAGTGAAAAAAAAAACCCCAGTGTTAAAGAGGTTACATACTGTATTATCCCATTTGTATAACAACCTTGAAATGATAAAACCATAATGAACACATCAATGATTGCCAGGGGTTAGGGTTGAAGGAAGGATAGTATAATGGAGTATACTGATTGTGCTGGTGGTTAAACAAATATATACATAGGTTAAGCTACATAGAACTATGCACTAAAGTTAAAAAGTATGTATGTAAAAACTGGTGAAATCCGAATAAGATCTAAAGGTAATAGTATCATACCAATGTCAATTTGCCAGTTTTGATCATTAGATTATGGTTGGGTAGACATTATCATTCAGGAAAGCTTGGGAAGAGTGTAAGAATTCGAGGTGCTTTTTTTTTTTTTTTCAATTTTTATGAGTCTAAAATTACTTCAAAATAAAAAAAATGAAACCACAAAAGGCAAAGCTACAGGTATTTTGTTTGGCAACACAAGACCATGTCTTTGTAACTTTGAGTTAGGAAAAGATTTCTTACACAAGATGAAAAAAAACCCACAAAAACACAAACCATAAGGGAAAAGATTGATAATGTAAAATATGCTACTATTAGGAACTTCTGTTAATCAAAATAACCCCGTATGTTGTTTCCCAGAACAGCATATGGCATGGGGCCTTTTTAATAAAGTTAATAAAATAAGCAAAACTTAAAAAACTATATGATTTAGGCATACATAAATATGTAAGAATTTTTTAACAGTAATTAAACAGTAATTTTGTGTTGAGAAACACAAAATTTAATATAGTGATTAACAATGAGCAGCATAGTAAAATGGTTAAGGAGCAGACTGCCTGGCTTCAATCAAATTCTGGCTTTGTCACCACATGCTTGTGTGACCTTGGCAAGTAACTTAACCTCTCTGTGCTTCTGTGACTTGTGTGTATAACATAGCTAACTCACAGGGTTATGGTGAGGTTTAAGTGAGTTAGTAAACATAAAGTGCATAAAACAGCACCTAGCACCTAGGGAGAGCCAGAAACGTGTTAGCTACTAGTATTATTTTGAGGAAATGAATGGCAGAGGGATGGAATAGGTGAGAAAGCTGTTAAGTGAATTTACTATTAATGCTTTAGTTCTTGGATTGGCAGTGGGTTCACAAGTATTTATTATGCTATTAAAATAAAAAAGAATAAGACATAAGATATTCTAGTATGAACCAATGAGAAAAGTGAAAAATTAGGAGAGTGAAAGGACAGGCCACACAATGGAGACTATATAGGTTGCAATACATTAAAGTCTACAATATATAGAGAAAAGTGGTAAACAAACAAGGAAAGGCAAATAACCCCACAATAACAATAACAACAAATGGGCAAATGGCATGACCAAGTACTTCATGGAGGGGGAAGCCCAAGTAGTCCATAAACATCTAAAAGGATGCTCAAATTAAATAAATGCAAATTAAGATCACAGCAAAATACTCACGTTTTGCTAGTTTGCTAGGGCTTCCATAATAAAATAGCACAGACTGGGTGCCTTAAACAAGGGAAATTTATTTTGTCATGGTTCTGGAGGCCAGAAGTCCAAGATCAAGATGGCAGCAGGTTTAGTTTCTTCTGAGGCCTCTCTTTTTGAATTGCAGATGGTCAGCACCCGGTCTGTGTGTTGTCTGTGTGCGAATCTCTTTTTGTAAGGACACCGACACGTTGGGTTAGAGCTCACCCATATAATCTATTTTATCTTAATTACCTCTTTAAAGGTTCTATCTCCAAATATAATCACATTCTGAGGTACTGGGGGTTAAAACTTCACCATGTGAATTTTGAAGGGACACGATTCAGCCCCTAATCCACCAGAAGGCAATGTCTGTCTTCAGGAGAAACTTATGCACCTAGGCACCTGGAGATATGTATATGTACAGGAACATTAATAACTGGGGCTGGACACAGTGGCTTACGTCTGTAATCCCAGCACTTTGGGAAGCCAAGGCAAGAGGGTTGCTTGAGCCCAGGAGTTCAAGGCCAGCCTGGGCAACATAGCCAGAGCCTGTTATCAACAAAAATAAAAAGTAAAACATTTAGCCAGATACGGTGTTGTGTGCCTGTAGTCCCAGCTACTCAGGAGGATGAAGTGGAAGATTCACTTGAGCCTGCACGGTTGAGGCTGCAGTGACCCATGACTGCACCACTGCACTCTGGCTTGGGGAACAGAGTGAGAACCTGTTTCGAGAAAAAAAATAAAGAATATTCATAACTGCATGTTTGTTATAGCAAATGTCTGTCATTGTTGAAAGTGTTAACAATTATAGTAGATGCATACAATGTGATCCTGTCTAGCAGATAAAATAAATGAAAGACAGTTATATGCAACAACATAGATTAATCTCAGGAGCACCACTTTTGGCCAAAAATAAATCAAGTCAGAATGACACATGCAATGCAATATAAAGTTCAAAATCAAATGAAACTAAGCAATATAATGTTTAAAAATACATATGTGTGTTAAACTTAAAGAAAATCAAAGGAATATCAAACATAAAAATAGAACAGTGATTAGTCCTGGGAGAGAGAGGAAAGGGATATATTTTAAAAAAATAAACTTGAGTGGTAATAATGTGAGCGATGTTATTCTTTTTGTCTTACATATAGTTTATAAATATTTTCTATTTACTATTTTATTTTAAAATGATCATCAAAAAAACTAGGCATCTGAGGAACAGTAAAAAAGAGTTTTGAGCTGAACTAATAATCACAATTCTTTACAAACAATGAAAGGATTCTACTTGTTCTCCCAACCAACATTCCTTGCCAGACAGCCTCTAAAATGCCCTCCAAAGATCCTCACCTGCTCAGATCTGTGTCCTTATGCAATCCCCTCTCCTAGAATGTGGTCTAGACCTAGTGATTCATTTCTAACAAATAGAATATGGCAAAAGTGATGGGATGCCACTTCCAAGGTGAGGTTATAGAAAGACCATGACTTCTATCTTGCTTACCCTGTCTTGGTCTCTCAATTCCTTGCTTGCTCTGATGGAAGCCAGCTGCCATGTTGTAAGCTGGCCTACAGGGAAGCTCATGTGGTAAGGAACTGAGCCACAACTGGGCAGTGAGGACTTGAGGCCCTCACCTCACTGGCCTGGGAGGAAGTGAATCCTGCCAACAATCATGTAAGTAAGTATAGAAGTAGATTCTCCACAAGGAAGGCCTTGAGATGACTGTAGCTCCAGTCAACACATTGATTGCAGCCTTGTGAGAGACCCTGAGATAGAGGATCCACGCAGGCAATGCCTAGAATCCAGACTCACACAAACCATGAGATAAGACACCTTTGTTGTTTTCAGTCATGAAGTTTTGGGGGTAATCATTACAGAACAATAGATAACAAGCATAAAGCCCACTTCTAGAAATGTATCTGAAGGAATTAGACATCTCTACAAAACATGTGTACACATGTATGTTCATCACACAGATATTTATAATAGTGAAAAAACAAAAATAACCTAAATGTTCAACAATAACAGAATGGTTAAATAGATTATGATATATTCACATAATGTCATATCCGGCAACCATTAAAAATGATACTATGTTACAGACATTAATAGATAATAAGGGACTACAAACAACACTATGCCTATAAATTTCAAAACTTAGGTGAAATAGACTTATGCATTGAAAGACACAAACTACCAACATTCATTCAAGAAGAAATAGATAACTGGAAGTCTTACATCTTTTAAATGAATTGAACAGAATTTGAGTTAGAAATCTTCCCACAAATTAAGCTCCAGGCCCATATGGCTTGATTTGCAACTTCTATCAAACATTTAAGGAATATGTAATGCCTACTCTACAAAAACTTCCAGAAAATAGAAGGTGAGAGGATACTTCTTAAATTATTTTGTGATGCTAGCATTACTCCAATGTCAAAACTACACAAAGACAATATAAGAACGAAATCCCAAAAAACAAAAAACCAATATCCCTCATGAACATAGTGTAAAAATCTTTAACAATATATTGGCAAATGTATCAAGTAATATACAAAAATAATAATATGTCATAAGCAGGTGATATTTATCCTGAAAATGCAGTTGGTTCAATATTTAAAAAGCAAATCAATGTAATCCACCCTATGAACTATCAACAGTCTAAAGAAGGAAAAACCGAAATGAAGGCAGAAATAAAGATGTTCTTTGAAACCAATGAGAACAAAGATACAACATACCAGAATCTCTGGGACACATTTAAAGCAGTGTGTAGAGG
>NW_012100521.1:668070-724167 GCF_000951045.1 Mandrillus leucophaeus | reverse complement strand
AATTAATTAATTAATTAATTAAAAAAAAGAAAATCACATGCAAAAAAAAAAAAGAAGGAAAAACCACATGGTCACACTTCCATTCATAATGAAACTCTCAGCACACTAGGAATAAAAGAGAACCTTATCTTCTTGACTAAGGGCATCATCAACAACAAAATATGCTCCTAAGAACATAACTTGTAATGAAAGACTAAATGCTTCCCCCTAAGATTTGAAGTAAATCAAAGATGTCTACTCACATCACTCCTAGTCAACATCATCCTGAGAGTCCTGGTCAATGCAATAAGGCAAGGAAAATAGACAGTACCTTCAGATTGGAATGGAAAAAATAAAGGTGTCTATATAAACAGACAACATGATTGTCTATGTAAAAACTCCCAAGAAATCTGCAAGAAAGCTACTAGAACAGGATACAAGGCCAATTTACAATATACAACACAATCAACTGTATTTCTATATACTAGCAAAACAGCCACTGCAAACTGAAATTTTTAAAAAGTATCAATTTTAAAAAAGAAGAGCAAGGTTGGAGGACTGAGACTATTAAATTTCAAGACTTACTATGAAGCTACAGTAAACAAGACAATGTAGTATTTGTGAATGGACTGACATATAAATCAATCAAACATAACAAAGTCCAGAAATAAACAAACATAGTCTACTGGTTTTTGACAAGATGTGAAGAAAAGACGGAGAAAGTATAGTATTTTTAACAGATGGTGCAAAGTAATGAACTTGAACCCATATCTTACACCATTTACAAAAATTACCTCAAAAATTTTCCTAGGCTTAAATGTAAAACCTAAAACTATAAAATTTCTGAAAGTAAATATAGGAGAAAATCTTTATGATTTTGTTTAGATAGGGCACACTAAGTACAAACCACAATAGAAAAAAATTGATAAAATGTACAAATTGAACTTCATCAAAATAAGAATTTTAATTTTCAAATTTGTGCTCTTTAAGATATACTGTTAAGAAAATAAAAAAGACAAGCCACAGAAAAGGAGACAACATTTGCAAAGCACATATCTAATAAAGAACTGGTAACCAAAATCCATAAAGAACTCTCTAAGCTTATACGGTAGGCTGAATAAAGTCCCCAAAGTTATCCAGGTCTTAACCCCTGAAATCTGTGAATGTTACCTCATGTGCCAAAACTGGACATTGCAAATGTGATTAATTTCAGAGTCTTGGCTGGGCGCAGTGGCTCATGCCTGTAATCCCAGCACTTTGGGAGGCCGAGGCAGATGGCCAGGAGATCGAGACCATCCTGGCTAACACGGTGAAAACCCTTCTCTACTAAAAATACAAAAAATTAGCTGGGCACAGTGGTGGGTGCCTGTAGTCCCAGCTACTCGTCAGGCTGAGGCAGAAGAATGGCATGAACCCAGGAGGTGGAGGTTGCAGTGAGCCGAGATCATGCCACTGCACTCCAGCCTAGGTGACAGAGTGAGAGTCCATCTCAAAATAAATAAATAAATAAAATAAAATAAAATTAAGAGTCTCAAGACAGGGAGATTATCCTGGATTATCCAGGTAGACCTTAAATGTAATCACAAGTGTCCTGACAAGAGGGAGGCAGAAGAAGATTTGACTACAGAAAAGAACGCAATGTGACCACACAGGCAGAGTTTGGGGTGATGAGGACACAAGCCATGCAATACCAGCAAGCCATGGAATGCCAGCAAGCTGGAAGAGATAAAGAATGAATTCTACGCTAGGACTTCCAAAAGGAACCAGCTCTGCTGACATCTTAACACCTCAGACGACTCAGTTCTCACTTTTGGATTCCAGAACTGTAAGAGGATATATTTGCGTTATTTTAAGCCACTAAATTTGTGGTAATTTGTTACAACAGCTCTAGCAAGCCAATATAGCTCAGCAGTGAGCAAATAGTCTAACCAGAAAATCAGCAGCAAAAAACTTGAACTGACATTTCACCAAAGAGGAGATAAGAGAGATAAGAATGGCAGGGCCAGGGCAGTGGCTCATGCCTGTAGTCCCAGCAGTTTGGGAGGCCAAAGTGGGAGGACTGCTTGAACCCAGGAGTTTGAGACCAGCCTGGCTAACATGGTGAAACACTAATCTCTACAAAAAAATATAAAAATTAGCCGGGCATGGTGATGCATGCCTATAGTCCCATCTACTCAGCAGGCTGAGGTGGGAGAATCGCTTGGGCCTGGAAGGTCAAGTATTTCAGTGAGCCAAGATTGTACCATTGCACCCCATGCTAGATTGCTAGATGACAGAGTGAGACTCTGTCTCAAAAAAAAAAAAAAAAAAAAAAAGAAAGAAAAAAAAGAAAAAGAAAAAAGAAAACAGAAAAAGAAAAAGGCCAAAAGCACATGAAAAGATGCTCCACATCATTGGTCATTAGGGAAAAGCAAATTTAAACTACAGTGAGATATTACTACACACTTACAAGAATGGCTAAAATTAAAACAATACATATCACAAAGTGGAACAACTAGAATTCTCATACTTTGCTTGTGACAATGCAAAATGATGCAGCCACATTGGACATCAGTTTGGTAGTTTGTTATAAAGTTCAACACTCATTTCCAATACAACCTAGCAATCCCCCTGCTAGATATTTACCCAAGAAAAATAAAGACATGGCCATAAAGCAAACAAATAAAATAAACAAACAAGCAACAAACAACAACAAAACCCTGTCTGTGACGTTTATAATGATTTTTTAACGATCACTAAAATCTGGCAACAATCTGGTGTCCCTCAACTGGTGAATCAATAAACACACTGCAATATATACATAAAACGGACTGCTATTCAGCAATAAAAAGAATAAATTACTGATATGCAACAATGTAAACTAATCTCAAAAGGCATTATTCTAAATAAATAAGGTAGACAAAAAAGTCTACACACTACATGCTTCCATTTATATGACATTCTGGAAAACTAAAATTACTGGGACAGGAATCAGATCATTGGTTGCCAGGGATCTGATCTGGAGGTGGGAGAAGACAATTGCCTACAAAGGGGCATGAGGAACTAGTTGTAATAATCGGAAAATTCACTCCCTTGATTATGGTGATAAATGGCTGCATACGTTTGTCAAAATTCATAGAACTGTACACCTAAAAAGGATGAATTTTTCTGTAAGTAAATTTTAACTCAATAAATAAAGAAAAATTTAAAATTGGTACAAACACTAACTTGAAAAAAATAACAATGTAGATCGATGTGTATTGACATTGGAAATTGAATATGGCTAAATGAAAAAAAAAAGTTTGCAACACAGCAATTGAGGGAAAAATAATGGTATGTGTGTGTGCTATGGCCTGAAAGTTTGTGTCCCCCTCAAATTCCTATGTTGAAATCCTAATCCCCAATGTGATGGTATGAGGAGTTGGGGCCTTTAGGAGGTGATTTGGTCAAGAGGGCGGAGGCCTGGTGAATAGGATCAGTGTCTTTTTAAGAAGAGAAGTAAGAGAGACGATCTCTTTCTCCATCACTTGAGCAAACGATAAGGCAGCTGTCTGTAAACTAGGAGGAGGGCCCTCACCAAGAACCTGACCATGCTGGCACGCTAATCTAAGACATGCAGCCTCCAGAGCTGTGAGAAATACATGTTTGTTGTTTAAGCCACCCAGTGTATGGTATTCTGTTCTAGCAGCCAGGACTGACTAAAGCAGTGTCTATTTACATGCACACATACACACACATGTGCATATGTTTATATATCTGGAAGGAAATACATAAAACATGAACAGAGGTCATACATAGTTGTCAGAATCTCTCATTCACTTACTCGCTCCTCGATGTGTGGCCCTGGAAAAGACACTTTCTCTCTTTTGACCTTAATTCCTACCTGAGTGAAGTGACAGAACTGTACCAACCTTCCTAGTCTACTCCAAATGAAATGGTCCCCCATCACTCTAAGTCCCCTTACTCTGCTCTGTTTTTTTCATGGCCAGCTTTGCTGCCTGACACTGTCTTATATATGTGTTATATTTATCGCCTGTTTGTCCCACTAGAATAGGGAACTCTATGAGGAAAGAATTTAGGCCTGCTTTGTTCATTACTGTTGTTTCCCAAACACTGAGAACAATGTGTGGCATTTAGTAGGTGCTTAACAAATATTTATTGAATAAATGATTGAATATATCTTCCTGAGTGGTCCTTGTAGAATTTGTCACCTTCTCAAAAACTTTCATGATCTTGAGGACCTTACGATCAAATTGCAGGGACACAATCCAAAAATGAAATAGCACCTTAGTCACTACAAACAGCATTGGAACAGAATGTGGGGCAGGAGATAGGTGTTGAGGCAGGAATCAAAGGGCGGGGCTGGGATTGGCAAAGTGACTTTTGAGTATACTTTTGTATAACTGGAGTTGTGGGGCTGCAGATTAGGATATGCCTTGATCTTTCTTATAGCTCTCATATCCCTGCAGAACATGACTTTATCCTATAGCTCTTTCTAGAGTCATTGCCCAAGAAACTCAGAAAAGTCTCTCTGAATGCCCCACAGCAAAACCCTCTGTACTTCATGCATCATTAAAAATCCAGAGCACTCCAAGTCTGTTCCACCAGCCTTCCCAGGTAAGAGGAAGCCCAGGTTAGGAAAAAAGTGATGTGGTCCCATCGAACGGAAAGGTGAGAGCCAAGCTTCATACTGCAGGCCCTCATTAGCTAAGATCACCAAAGGGCTTTGGCTCCCCTAGCTGCCTCCGTGCCAGCTGCAAGGGTCATGTTTGCTCCGCAGAGGCTTGGCTGCTGCCAGACTTGGCCACAAGTGTTTACCCTGCTGTGCTGGCAAAGGCCCCTGTTCCTCAGCAGCTTCTGTGCCTTCTCTAACTCAACAGCAAACAGCTTTTCACCCACAAGACACCTGGCCTCTAAGAGCTCTCTTTCTAAGGATGTCCTCCTGTCCCCAAAGGACGCTCACGAGCGCATGCAACCTTGGGTGCCCTATCAAAGTTGGAGAGATGGTGAGCTGGCCAGTCCCATGCTGCAGGTCCCAGCTGAGGCAGTCAACACACAGGTCTTCTCTTTGTGAGAAACACTCTGACCATCTTATCTATAATCGAGACTCCCACCTTCCTACTCTGAACTTCCCTTTACTTGCTCTGCTTCTGGACATCATTTCTTACCACCTAACATGATTTCCTTTGTTGCTGTTAATTGTCTGTCTCCCTCCACTAGAATTTAAGTTCAACAGGAGCAAAATTTTGGTTGGCTTTGTTCACCGATGTGAGCAGAATATATATTCACAGAGCATAAAATAATAGCCAGGGCTTATATAACGCACACTATGTGCCAAACACTGTTTTACACACTTCATATCAATTAAATTATTTAATCTTCATAAGAACCTATGAGGAAAGCACTATTAGGATACCCATTTTATAGATAAAGAAACTAAGGCGCAGAGAACAAAGTAATTTGTGTAAGATCACATAGCTAGTGAATGATAGAATTGGGATTTGAACACAGGCTTACCCTTCCTTAACCACTAGGATATACCACCACAAAACAAAACAAAACAAAACAGTGCCTTGCACATAGTAGGCACTCAGTAAATGAATGTAAGAGTAAATCCATGCATGAAACTACGAAGTGCCTGCCTTGTGTGGGGAATCTGATCTGCTAGTCCACCACCACAGCCACCCTCCCCAACTACCTCTCCCTAGGAGACTCTTATTTGCTCACCAGTCTTTCCTTCCTCTCTCCCTTCCTTCCTCTCCTTCCCTTCCTTCTTTGCTCCCTTCACTTCTCCCTCCATTTCCTCTCCTTCTCTACATTCCTTCCCTCCTTTCCTGGGTGATGTTGGAGAGGGAGTGCTGCTTTATAAAGTGCTATAGCTGGGCAGCCAGCCCCTCTCCGATCATTCTTTCCTTTGAGCCACAAATGCCCTCTGAGCACCTGTAATGCAGGCACTAAAGGAACCAGGAACATACATGAAACCAATTCTTTGAGTGCAATAAAGGAGTGATCCGAAGGGAGGTTGGGGCTGGGAGAGACACACTTCCCAAGAACTCTGATATTAAAGCACACTGAGATGATTGTTGAAGAAGGGGGACAACTAGGGTCCATGGGAACGATGAGTTAGGACTTGGACACTAAAAATTACTCCATGCAAGAAGTGGCATTTTAGCTGAACTGTTAAGTATGAACAGGAGTTTGAAAAACATCGATGGGATGTGCATTCCAAATGATGGGAAAATCGAGGCACCTGAAGGCTGTTGGAATTGTAAATTTGGGGTAGTGCATCCCCAGAAGAGATGGTCCCCTCAGAGGATATAGACTAGGCTTGTGGGCCATGCTTGTTGGCCAAAGAAAGTGTTCCCAGGGTCTGCCTCAAGTTGCAGACCTGTGGCACCTGTTCAGCATTTCCCAGCACCCTCCCTACAGGGAAGATGTTTTTCCTTGAACTTCCATGTCACACCTGATCCAGGTATAGGCTGCTGGGCATCTCACTGTTACTCTTGCTTATGTTATGTCACTGGAACCCAACTGGGTCCTCTATTGCCTTTTCCCTCCCTCCCTCCTTCCTTCCCTCCCTCCCTCCCTTCCTTCTTCCTTCCCTCCCTCCCTCCCTTCCTCCTTCCTTCCTTCTTCTCTATTTCTCTCTCTCTCTCTCTCTCTTCTCCCCCTGCCACGGTCTCATTTCTAGCTCATGTCTATATTGATTTCTTACCTCCAGCCACTCCTGGGTCTAATTTGGGCCCTGCTGCCTTGCCTGGTTAGTGGCTGGTTTCTCACCCCACTGTTATGGCCTCACTCGGCACACTGTCAAGCAGGCAGGCATGCAGCAGCAAGCCTCTGGTATGTTCCTACTATGTGCCAGGCTTTAGGCCAGGGAAGGCACCCCTCTCCTCACCCCCTGCAGCTGGTGCTTCACCATCTGGGAAATGAAAGGGCTGGATTCTGTGATCTTGAAAGTTCCAGCTGCAACCTTCTAGGGGAGTAACTGAATGCCCTCCTTTTGAAGCTCCGAGTTCTGTAGGAAAATGATTACCATAAAAATGTTTCCAGGTTGGTGCACTGGCTTCTGTCAGGGCCTCACTGTTTGACAACTGCTGTGCAGACTTAAGTGATATTTACACACAAAAATGTTTTACCGTGGGACACCATCATTACCCTGGTGTCAGGGGCCAAGGATAACACCCCATCACAGGCCTTCCCTGTTATATGAAGAAAGATTCATTCATTCATTCATTCAGCTAAGCCCAACTGTGTACACAAGTCTGTACTAGGTGCTATAAAAAATATGCCTGATCTCACCACAGGCTCAGAGAACACAAAATCATCCACTTTGTGGAGGAAGGGACTAGTCATCTAGAGTAATCCATCCCCTCCTCCACCCTAGGGCAAGAACCTCTCTGCTCCACCCACTGCCCACAAAGGGGACAGAAGTCATTAAACCACAGCTCGAAAAGTCTCATAGAGTCCCTCTAGTCCCACCCTCATCTAGTTCTGGCACTTGAGGAGGTCACATAGGAGCCCAGAGACATATTTGCTCTCAGATCTTTTTACCTCCAGTCCAGTTATTTTTCTCCTATGGCCAACCTGCTTCTTTCATCAGGTCTTTGCAGTTGATCAGGTGACTATTGCACCCATTAGGTCATCAGATCCTCATAATAAACCATTTCCAGATAAGATAAACAAATGTTCAGAAAGAGATAGTGTCTTGTCCATGATCCCACAGCTAGAAAATGGTGGGGGAACCCAGACTCAAGTACAGGCCTTCAACACCAAGTCTAGTTCGCTCCACTGCAACCTAGCTGCTTTCCCACTGGATCCTGTGTGTCTTCCTTGTGGACACATAGGTAAGATGAACCAAGGATCAACGTGAGGACACACATTTGACTCTAAAAAGTCCACCAGGGGCAGGTCAGAGAAGACTTGGCAGTGCTTGCATAGATATTTGGGGGGCTTGTTGACAGTCAGGTCAAGGCAGTGTGATATGGTCACCGACAAGTCTCAGGCAAGGTTAACAGAGGTGAGCATCCTGAATGGGGAAAGAGGACACTTTATGCTGACCTCTGCCACTGATGGACTACTCATGGAGGCAAGACATGCTAGTAGACTATCTTGGAAGACACTGAGTTCCTTGTTCCTGGAGGGCAAGGGGTATATAGAGTCTGGATTACCAGTTGGCAGTCTGCAATTCTAGAAAGGATTTTTGTGTGTGTGGTGTCGTGTGCTTCCACGGCCCCATGTATTCCCAGAGGCAGCACCTGCTCTAACTTGTCTTGTAGCTCTCAGGGCCTTTTTGAGATGTGAGGTAGGGAACTCTGGCTGTCTGGGCCCAGCCCTGAGACATATGGAAAGCCTGGTTCCAGTGTCATATGTCCAAATGGAACATGAGGCACCAAAGTGGAGGTGACACTCCCAAGGTAATGTGCATTTTAAGTGCACTAGATCAGATATGTACCCAAAGAATCTAATGGGGAATTACATTTGGAACACATTTTGTAAATTCTCCTTCTTCTGGCTTCAATACATTCCTTAACCCTTCCTTAACAACTAGGTTATTAGAGTTCTTATAACAGCAGAGTTTAGTGGGCAGAGGAGCAGGAACAGGGTGGGTGAGGGTTGGAGGTGAGGGATGGGAGCCAGAAAAGTGGCTCTAGTAAGATTCTCACTGCAACTCAATGTCACAACTTTGACTGAGAGTATGTGTTCAAAACCCTGTGCTGTGGGCAGCACAGAGATAAAAAAGCCGCCAGCCATGACCTCCTCTCCCCAACTAGTGTACAGTCTAGTGGGAGAGACTAGAAGTCCCAACTAGTTGTAATAGGAGTTAGAAGAGATCAAGTTCTAACTTGTAGGCCCAAGTGCCACAGATGCTGAAAAAGGAGATGGCACTTGGGAGGTGGCAGAAATGGGGGCAGCAGCAGCACTTCAGAGGCAGACACAGCACAAGTCCACTGAGGACCAGCATGTTTTGGTTTTCCTACAAAGTCATCCAAGATGTGTGTGTGGTGAAGAGACAGTATGGAGAGTGCAGGGACGGGAGGAACTGTGTATGGGAGAGCACCCTGGAGAGGTGGGTATGGTGGGGCCACATTTTGGGTAGGACAGACACACACAGATACACACACACTCACACACTTCTTGGCTTTTAGCACATCTATGTTGTAAAGGCAAATACAAATTAAGATACTTAATTCTTTCTGTTGAAAAATAAGAGAAGTGACTCCTCCTGTTCCATTTTATTAAATAATTTCTTTTTCTGTTGTATTCAAATGTATATAAATCTTCTCAGTGATTACATAACCCTCTTGCCACTATCATAAGTCAAGAATGTTTCCTCAGGGACCTGGGAGCCATCTTTTCGTAATGTGATTATCAAGGAAGATAATGTCTGATCTCCCAGTTTTCTGGAAGAAGACGGGCCTAACCTCCACTGTCATCTGACTTCAAAGCTTCAAAGGATAGGCTGACTCTCTTATTAGAGGTAATGCAGCTGGTGTCTTTAAGTTGAATCCAATGCTTATTTACCATTCCAAACATCCCGGGGCCTTTAAAAACTATGCTAAATCTACTCTGCCTGTGCTCTATAAATGGAAGGACAGAGCTTGGATGACAGCACATCTGTTTACAGTATGGTTTACTGACTATTTTAAGCCCACTGTTGAGACTTTCTGCTCAGAAACCAGAGAGATTCCTTTCAAAATATTACTGCTCATTAACAATGCATCTAGTCACCCAAGAGCTCTGATGGAAATGTACAAGGATATTAATGTTGTTTTCATGCCTGTCAACACATCCATTCTGCTGCCTATGGATCAAGGAGTAATTCTGACTTTCTAGTATATTATCTAAGAAATACATTTCGTGAGGCTACAGCTGCCATAGATACTGATTCCTATGATGGATCTGGGTAAAGTAAATTGAAAACCCTCTGAAAAGGACTCATCATTCTAGATGTTGTTGAGAACATATATGATTCATAAGAGGTCAAAACATCAACAATAATAGGAGAGTAAAAGAAGTTGATTCCAACCCTTGTGGATGACTCTGAAGGGTTCAAGACTTCAGTGGGGGAAGTCGCTGCAGATGTGGAGGATATAGCAAGAGAACTGGAATTAAAAGTGGAGCCTGAAGATGTGACTGAATTGCTGCAATCTCATGATCAAACTTAAACAGATGAGGCGTTGCTTCTTATGGATGAGCAAAGGAAGGGATTTCTTGAAATGGAATCCACTCTTGGTGAAGATGTTGTGAATATTGTTAAAATAACAGCAAAGTACCTAGAATATTTTATAAACAATTGATAAAGTGGCAACAGTGTTTGAGAGGACTGACTCCAGTTTTGAAAGAAGTTCTGTGGATAAAATGCTATCAAACAGCATTGCAAACTACAGAAAAATCTTTCATGAAATGAAGAGTCAATCGATGCAGCAAACTTCATAGTTATCTTATTTTAAGAAATTACCACAGCCACTCCAATCTTCAGCAAGTACCACCCTGATCAGTCAGCAGCCATCCACATGGAGGCAAAACCCTACACCAGCAAAAAAATTACCACTACCTGAAGCCTCAGATGATCATTAGCATTTTCTAGCAATAAAGTATTTTTAAATTAAGGTATGTACGTTGCTTTTAGACATAATGTTACTGTACACCTAACAGACTATACTATAGTATAAATGTAACTTTCATATGAACTGAGAAACCAAAAAAATTATGTGACTTGTTTTATTGCAATATTCGCTTTATTGTGCCGGTCTGCAACCAAACTGCAATATCTCTGAGGCATGACTAGTGTGAGGTTTCTTTCTGTTCTTGCAGTACTTTTAGTTGGTTGCCTGTGATTCATATCACATTCTGATTTAAAGTTTATTCATGAAAATTGTTTTCTTTCTCTTCTACCTTTACGGAGAGGTTATCTGGGCTGGGAGAAGATTTTGTTTTTATTTCCCCCAAGATGTAGACAAACTCACATGCATGCACACACACACACAGTCACACATACCCTCACACACACAGTGAAGCACACTCACATACTCAAATGCACACACACTCATATACACAGCCCCACAAGCTAGCACACACACTCCCTTCACTCTGCCCCTCTTGGAAGGCGATTTCTTCTACCCAGGACAGGAGCTAGAGGTGCAGCCTGGGACCACTAAGCCAAGAAGCCAAGGACCAGGCATGCCCAGGCCTGGAGCACTTTATTCATCATTTACATCTTTTTATTATACATGCTCGAATCACCAGCTCCTCCTTGCCTTGCTTCTCCTGGGTTTCATTTGCCTCTTGCAGCAGTTTTTTTCCTCTCTCGAGTGTTTCTAACTTTTTCCACCCAATTATAGAAAAAGTAAGAACCAAGAACAGCGAAAACAACCAAAACAAAATCTATAGCTATTTCGCATTGAAATTCTGCAAGAATTTTGGGTTTTCCCTTGGGTTTCTCTCATCCACTCACGCATTCACCAATTATGTATTTATTTACTCAACGAGCGCAGCTCAGGCCAGGGGTGCCAGTCTCCACGGGATGAGGAACTAGACACTCTGATTTCACCCAGGCACCTGCTAGGTGCAGGGCGCTCAGTCTGCAGCCAGCTCTAGGTCCCGCCCCTTCGCGGTGGGCTGCGGGTGGGCGGGGCTGCTCCGCCTGCCCAGACCCGCCCACGGTCGGCAGGAAAGACATGCTTCTCCGGACCAATCAGAGTGGCCCGAGCTGGGAGCAGGCCTTGCCCCGCCCTCCCCTGCCCCGCCCACTCGGCGCTGGGAAAAACCTCGTGGAAACCCAACTCCGAGGTCTCTGGCTGCGGAGCCTCGTGCTCCACCGTGAACAGTGTTTCCAGAACCCTAGGGCTCTGTCTTGGTGAGCCCAGGCCTAGCTCTCTCCGCGCCGACACTTGCTCTTTTATTCAGCCCACTGGTTGCAAGCGCCTCCTCAGAGCCTGGGCCTTTCGAGGAAAAGGGGCATGGCCTTGTCACATCTGTCCTCAGGGTGCCCTTGTCCAGTTGCTCTTCTGGTAGGGTAGCCTCTGGGTGCAGGCCAATCAGGAAAGCACTTGATCCAGGATCTTTCACCTGGGGGTTGGTAACTGGAGCGCTGCCGCCCCTCACAGGCAGGAGATCCTCTGGTTGTAGCAAACCACTGGTGTGCCAGGGGACATGGGATCCTAGGCTGAGCTGGCACCACGCTGGTCAGGCGGTGGGGCCCATTTTCTGACCCCCAGTGCCTATTTCTGTTTGCCGGAAGGCCCATGGGCTCCACTAGCGCCCCAAAGGTGGGTCAAGTTAGTGAGAACAGTCCTGAGGCATGAACCCTGAGCATTCCCTGACTCCACCGGCAAGTCCCTTCACCAGCTCAGAGATTCCAGCTTAGCTATCTGGCAGACAGAGCTGGAAGAGGTAGCCTGACGTAAATTTTAGGGCATTCAAGAATCAGGAAGCAAGGAGCATTGTGAGGCCCTCACTAGACTGAAATTTCCCTTAGTTTCAGTATTTCTAGTATTTCAGTATTTCATTTCATTCTGGAAATGAAATGGAGATGGTATAAATTGTAGGGATTGTGAACACGCTATTTAAAATGAAGCACAAGACACATGCTTTAGGGCAGCAGTGGTGGCCAGAGGTTGATGTGAGGTAAGGAAGACCCTTGAGTAAAACCCAATTCATCTCCTGGGGTGAAGGGCGGCGCTGACAATGAAGGTTTTAACTATAATAACCCCTTAGATATTTTTTTTTCTATAAGTGGAACTATGCTTTTTCACCAGGGGACATATTTTACCAATTTTTTTTAAAAGACATCACAGCCTACATTACAAAGAAGCCAGAGTTTCTCTCTCTCTCTCTCTCTTTTAATATGAGTTTTGTTGATTGTACAGTGGAGCTTATTTCTATTTTCCTTATGTCTTAGTTTTAAAAACACAGTGCTGTTCAGGTATAGGCCTTGGCAAGTATCAGTTGGTGTTTCAATATGGTTGTTCCATCCAATCCCACAGCCAGCCACCCAAAAGGAAACTTCAAGAAACTTAAGTTTTTTCAGGTAAGTAAAGCAATTTGGGGTTGCAAAAACATGTCTTTGGGTGTATACTTTTCACGTCACTGGGTTAATACAGAATTTTTAACAATATGGTGGAGAAAACGTGCCTTACAAGTAGTACAGAAGTTTACAACAAGATGGTGGAGAAAACGCTAGACAGAATTAGGAACTATACATTCTCTAATTCTATCACTGACCTAGGGAATTTGGGGCAAATCACTTCCCATTGTAGCTGTCAGTTTTCTCAAGTAAAATTAAAGTGCCAAACTGGGGCTCTTTCAGTTTGAGAATCAGTTTCTGACTTTAAGGGGCTTTGGGAAGTCTTCACCAGACTCTGAATTTTTCCCTGGCCTCAGTTTTTCCACTTATGAAGTGGGGATGGTATAAATTGTAGGGATTGTGAATATGCTCAGTAAAATGAAGCACAAGACACATGCTTTAGGGCAACAGTGGTAGGAAACCGCTACTATGGTTTTTCTGTAGTGGCCACACCCCCTAACACACCATTTCATTCCCATGGCAACGGCTCTGTATGGGCTCCACTTGCCTCTAATTCTTTTGTAGCACTGCAGGTAGGAGGTTTTAGGGCTCTGTTGAGAGGGCTGACTGCTGGCTAGATTCTTTCCTTCTCGTACAGATTCTGAGTTTATTTTTAAAGTTCTCTGTCTACCTCCGTGAGCTCACAGTAAATATTGGTAGAGTGTGTAAGTCAGCATAAAAAAGAGATATGGCTGGGCACGGTGGCTCACGCCTGTAATCCCAGAACTTTGGGAGGCTGAGGCGGGTGGATCATGAGGTCAGGAGATCGAGACCATCCTGGCTAACACGGTGAAACCCCATCTCTATTTAAAAAATACAAAAAATTAGTCAGGCGTGGTGGTGGGCGCCTGTAGTCCCAGTTACTTGGGAGGCTGAGGCAGGAGAATGGCATGAACCCGGGAGGCGGAACTTCCAGTGAGCCGAGATCGTGCCACTGCACTCCGGCCTGGGTGACAGAGTGAGACTCTGTCTCAAAAAATATAAATAAATAAAAAAAATAAGAGATATCAGAGCTTTTGTTTATATTTAAAAACACTACTATGTAAATTAGATTAGATGAGCAGTTTGTCCCACAGCAAATCTCATTTATGAATGGTTCCTGTTTGAGTTATCACACAGGTGCAACTTAGGCTGTTAATGTGGGAGTGTAAAAGTGCCAGCCTGAGAGTCAGGAGTCAAGCTACGTCCCACTAGAAAAATGTGTGACTTCCCACAAGTCCTGTCCCCTCTCTGGGTCGCAGTTTTCTCATCTGTACAAGGAAATGTTTAGACTACTGTTACGGGTTGAATTGCCGGTCCCGTCACCCACACCATCCCCAAATTCATATGCTGAAATCCTAGCCCCCCAGTACCCCAGAGTGTGACTTTATTTGGAAACAGCGTCGCTGCAGATGTAAATAATTAAGTTCATACAGGTGTAGGGTGGGCCCCTAATGCTTTATGACTGGTATCCTTATAAAAAGGGAAAATTTGGACAGAAACACAGACGCAGGGAGAAGGCCGTTTGAAGAAAAATGCAGAGATCGGGTGATGCTTCTACAAGCCAAGAAATACCAAAGATTGTCAGCAAACCACCAGAAAATAGAAGAGGGACCTGGAACAGTCCTTCCTTCACAACCTTCAGAAGGAACTAGCCTCGCCAACATCCCCATCTCAGACTTCTAACCTCCTGAACTGGGAGATGATTCACTTCTGTTGTTGAAGCCACTTAGTTTGTAGCATTTGTTATGGCAGCCTTGGCAAACTACAACAACGGTGGTTCCCAATTTTTTTTGTGGGGGCGGACAGAGTCGTACTCTGTCACCTAGGCTGGAGTGCAGTGCAGTGGCACGATCTTGGCTCACTGCAACCTCCGCCTCCTGAGTTCAAGCGATTTTCTGCCTCAGCCTCCTGAGTAGCTGGGATTACAGGCATGTACCACCATGCCAAGCTGGTTCCAAATTTTTTCACCATCAAGAACTATTTTGCTCTTTTTCCTTTTGTGGACCCAATTTATTTATTTAACAAATATTTATTAGTTCCTACTATATACCAGGCCCTACTATAGGTATTGGGGAATAATAAGTCACAATTCCGCTCCCCTACTTATGTTCATTCTATGTTTTAAAAGATTTATTCTACTAAGTATACTGTGGCTTATTTTCATAGTAATTTGTGAACAGTCTTTTCTTATGGGATAACTAGGATAACCTCATCATGATATAGTAAGTGCCAAAAATCAAAGAACGGTGATATTTTAAGTAGCTTTGGATGCCTTATAGAAAGTAAATAGATTCATTAGGTTTTTAAAAATATTAAAAACTGCCTTCAGAACCACGATTACTACATTTATGGGTCCCTAGGACCTCACTGCAGGCTGATTAGCTAGAGCAGGGGTCAGCAAACTCTTCTATAAAAGGATCAGATGGTGAGAATTTTGGGTATTGCAGATCACTTTGGGCATTGCAGATCATACCATCTCTGTCACAACTACTCAACATTGCTGTTGTAGGCAATACAAACAAATGAGAATGGCTGAGCTCCAATAAAATTTTATCAATAGATGCTGAAATTTGAATTTCATATAAATTTCACGTGTCATGTTATTCTTTTGACTTTTTCAACAATTTAAAAATGGAAAAGCCATTCTTACCTCAGGGCTGTAGAAAAACAGGTGGTAGGCTCCATGTATTGGGTCTGCTGGCTCAGTTTGCCTACCCTAGAGCTAGATTCTATTTGTACCCCAAGTTCTTACATTAGGTGGTTCTTATTCACCTAAAGGTCTAGATGAGGCCCAGAGAGAGATTACTATTATTTTTATTAAATATTTTACAGTTTTTTTTTTTGGAGACGGGAGTCTTGCTATGCTGCCCAAGCTGCTCTGGAACTACCGGCCTCACGCAATCCTCCTGCCTCAGCTTCCCAAAGCGTTGGGATTACAGGCGTGAGCCAGCACACTCAGCCCTAGAGGGGGATTATTCAGTTTGAACTAAAACCCGGACTTCCTGCTGCCCAGTCCATTGCCCTTTCCACCACTCTAAGCTGCTGGTTTAGTCATGATTTCAGATGTGGTCTTTGTATCCATGTGGTGCAGAAAATAGCTGTGTGGTCAGCGGCCCTTTCCAGGCGCTGACCATGTAAGGGCTGTCCTCTTATTAGCAGCCAGTGGCAACCTAATTTTGTCAAGCCTGACTTCAGGCTTACCCACCCTTTCGTTTTCACCTCTCTCGGGTTGCGCAGGCCCGGGAGGCCCATCTGTTCTTACTATTTGAGTCCCTGTTGTCTCATTGGCGGCTTTCTGAGCAGCTGCAAAATATGTTTTTAACTTTTAAGTGGAAGTTGGGGGTCACTGGCATCAAGTCTGGAACAGTCACTCTCAGCAAGAGCTCTTTGAACTCTGACATTCTCTAGTTTTACGGACTCGGGTGAGTGTTTAACTCCTCCCAGCTGCCAAGGGCTGGACTTCCTACCACTGTGGGCAGTAATTAATGAGGCACTTATTTGCTCAAGTAGTGGCGAAATAATGCGCATTGCTTTTTTGTGTTGTCGTCGGCGGAATACGCTCAGTTGCCTAGCACCACAGCTCTCTGGCTGGTAGTCCCTCCTCGCGGCTCATCTGCTTGGGTCTCCTTGCCGCCCCCAGCTCGGCGACCGGGACGCAGACGAGGACAAGTGTTCGCCCGAGCTCAGGGGGCGGCGTAGCCGCCGCCCGCCCAGGAGGACCATGCTGCGCGGCAAGTCCCGGCTCAACGTGGAGTGGCTGGGCTACTCGCCAGGCCTGCTCCTCGAGCACAGGCCCCTCCTGGCAGGGCGCACGCCGCGGAGCCACCGCCGGTAAGTCATGTGAGCGCCCGCCCAGTATCCGGCGCTCGCGCCCGCGCCCGCGCCTGCCACAGCTCTGCGTCGCCGCGCCGCGCCTGCGCACTGTGGCCCGCCGCCCGGCGCGAACCGGCACTTCCGGCGCGAACCGGCACTTCCGGCGCGAACCGGCACTTCCGGCGCGAACCACTACTTCCGGTGCGAACCGCCTGGACTGCGGAGCTTACTGAGCGCGGCCGCCGAGCCCAGTTCCACCGCCGAGCGCCTGTGCCGGCACAGCTACACCATGGAGCGCCCAGATAAAGCGGCGCTGAACGCACTGCAGCCTCCTGAGTTCAGGTAGCCCTGAGCGGGGCCTGGACCGCGAGGCGGACTGGCTGCAGCCTGGAGCAGGGCCTGAGGGAAGGCTCTAGCTGAATGGGTGGGCGTGAGGTCTGGACTCCGGGGACCTGGACTCCGGGGACCTGGTCGCAGGGCGGGGAAAGCAGGTGGGGCCTGAGATGTCTAAACGCCCGGCCCCGACCTTTCGCTCTGGAACAAGGGATCCGGGGTCATGGGGAATAGGTCAGTAGGCCTTCAGCTCATGCTTCTATCCTAGCACTTCCTCTCGCTATCGTCTATATTGCAGTGTCTTTCATTACTGCAGGGTCAGCCTTCTGAGACAGGAACGCGGTCTCCTTCATCTCCGTGTTCCCTAGGGGGCCTGCGTAGTCGGGGCTTAATAAATGTTTGCCGTATGAATGAAGGAGTAGAGGGGTATACAGTATATAAGGTATACAGTAGTCCCCCTGTCGTGGGACTGCTTCACTTGGGGAATCAGTAAGATAGAGGCTGGTGGCTGAGTTGAAGGAATGTATGAGAGAGCAGGTGGTTCTGGCCCACCTCAGTAGGCAAGGTAGTGGTGAGAGAGTTAGCTACCATTCGTTAAGACCTACTGTATACCAGGCTCATTTCACGTGCTTTAGATACATTATCTGAATTCTTAATTTATCTGACTGCTTGATTTCCCAATTTTGAAGAGGATGCAGTTGAGGGTAAGTGACTTGAAACTGAGGATGAGTGATTACAGAATTAGGCGACAAAGTTAGTAATTGAAGCTAACGTTTGAGCAAGCTCAAGCTCACTGACTCCAAAGCCCACGATCTTTGGAGCGCTGTGATGCTTTCTCTTTCCGACAGGGTCATTGTGGGGTTTTTTTTTTTTTTTTTTAACTTTTATTTTAGGTTCATGAGTACATGCGCAGGTTTATATAGGGAAACTGCATGTCACGGGGGCTTGGTGTACAGGTAATTTTGTCACCCAGGTAATAAGCCTAGTACGCGATAGGCATTTTTTCTGATCCTCTCTCTCCTCCCAGCCTGCACTCTCAAGTAGGCCCCAGTGTCTGTTGTTCCTCTCCTAGTGTCCATCTGTTCTTGTTGTTTAGTTCCCATTTATGAGAACATGCAGTATTTGGTTTTCTTTTCCTTTCTTAATTTGCTTAGGATAATGGCCTCCAGCTCCAGTCATGTTGCTGCAAAGGACATGATCTCCTTCTTTTTTATGGCTGCATAGTGTTCCATGGTGTATATGTACCACATTTTCTTTATCCAGCCTCAGTGTGGGATTTTTAAAAATTATTCATTTATGAGAATACCAACATATTTTTATTAGATACACTTAGAGCATAGTCCTTCTAGACTGATTCTGGTTTCCTAATGGAATTTGCAGTGAAATTTTGGCTGTGGAAGAAAGAATTCCTGTTGTGTTACTTGCTACAGAAGGGAATGTGGTAGGCTCTGTCTGCTCAATGTTAGCTGCAGAAGTTTGTATGAAGTGGGAAAACTAGGTGGTGTTATAAATGGAGGCAGAGTAAGGTTCATCCTGAACTTTTTCCTTTGTGTGGGGACAACTTTAATTCCAGCCTTTCTCATTCCTCATTTCCAACAAATCTCTGCTCAGTAACACCCAAAGATACATAGGATAAAGCAGTTGAATAGCATTAGTTGCTTTGTCTTGGAATAAGCCACTGATTTTACCCAAGGTGGCTTGTGTCAGCAAAACCAACAGCTCTTGTGGCTGGAAGCCAAGGAGAAAATGTCCTATAAACAGTAGAGGAAGTTTGCTAGTTTTCAAAAGTTTGTATGTACATTTTGGCTTAATGCTTAGTCCCATATTAGTGAGGTCACAACACAGAAAAGTAGTCACATTTTTGAAGTTTGAGGTAAAGAGAGAAGTGAGAAGGAATTAACTATAAATTATTAAGGTATGCTGTGTATAGATTGTGTGGGGGCTAGAAATTAACATGTAGAAAGGTTATATTTGGGTGGTGGGATTATAAGTGATTTTGTTTATTTTAAAACATTTTTATGGTGTTACATCATCTTTTCAATAATAAACTTTGTAAAAGCCAGACCAGATAATAGATACTCAAGAGAGGTCATGTAAAGAACAAAACAATCAGTTAACACTTCCTTTCTTTTCCTTTAACAAGTTAGATAATCTGAAAGTTGGATTCCTAAAACATACTTCTTTACTCACCATAGAAACACCAAAGTCAAGTGCTTTTTTTAGGGTCCACAAAATAATTGGCCAATTAGTGACTCTTTGTATTTTTTGTAGATTCTGCACTGCAGACACTCATATTCTTCATGAGGATTACACAATAAATTCCCCTAAATATTTACTAGTAGGAAACAGTTTAAGGGAGCTTATGTATATTAAATGAGAGTTGTATAGCTCAGTAATCAAAATGAGGCCTGTTAAAAGATGATCCATTTAAGTACCAAAATAAAATATTAGAACTTTTTTTTTAACAGCAATAAACATTTAATTTCTCACACATGTGCAGAGCATGTGATCAAGAAATAGGCATGAGGTTATATTTAATATATATTTTACTCAATGTTTTTGTGGGTCTTTTGTTCAGGTTATTTTTAAATAAATTTCATTGTGTGTATTTGAGGTTCACAACATGATGTTATGGCATACATATAGTAAAATGATTACTGTGGTGAAGCAGATTAGTATATCTGTCATCTCACATACTTTTGTGTGTGTGTGACCAGAGGCAGCTAAAATCTTATTTACGAAAGTCCCTAATACCATGCAACTTTATTGCCTATAGTCCTCTTGTACATTAGATATCTAGGCTTGTTAATCCATATATCTACTGCTTTGTGTCCTTTGATGTACATCTCCCTATTTCCTCCCCTCCAGCCTCCCACCCCCACCCCCATAGTAACTACTGTTTTATTCTCTGTCCCTGTGTAGTTGACTTTTTTTTTTTTTTTTTTTTTTTAGGGATTCCGATAATCAGAGCCATCATGTAGTATTTGTCTTTCTGTGTTTGGCTTATTTTACTTAAAATAATGTCTTCCAGGTCCATGCATGTTGTGGCAAATGGTAGATGTCCTTTTTTAAGGCTGAATAAAATATTCCCTTGTATATATACATTACTGTTTCTTTATTTTGTCTGTCTACATACACTTAGGTTGTTTTCAAATCTTGGCTATTGTGAATAATGCTGCAGTGAACATGGAAGTGCAGATATTTTTATGAGGTCGTGATTTCATCTCCTTTGGTTATATTCCAGAAGATAGATTACGGGGCTGTGTGGTAGTTCTATTTTTAATTTCTTTAGGAACTGTTTTCCATAATGATTATACCAATCTGCATTTCCATCATAATGTACTAGGGTTTCTTTTTCTCCACACTTTTACAAACATTTGTTATCACTTGCTTTTTTGATAATAGCTGTCCTTAGAAGTGTGAGGTTATATCTCATAGTGGTGTTGATTTGCATTTCCCTGATGATTTAGTGATGTTGAGCACATTTTTGTTTATCTCTTGGCCATTTTTATGTATTTGGAGAAATGTCTGTCCAGCTGTTGTCTATATTTTAATCAGGTGGTTTTTCTGCTGAGTTGTAAGAGTTCTTTATAAATTTTGGGATATTAACCCCTTTTCAGATAGGTGGTTTGCAAATATGTTTTCCTAGTCTGTAAGCTACCTTTTCATTTTGTTGATTGTTTCCTTTGTGGTACAGAAGCTTTTTAGTTTGATGCAAGCCCCTTTATTTATTTTTTCTTTTGTAGCCTGAGCTTTTGGCGTGATATCCAAAAAATCATTTCCGAGGCCAATGTTAAGGAACCTTTCGCTCTGTGTTCTTTTATGTCTTAAAACTTTATATCTTTGTGTTTTAGTTATTTTATCCATTTTGAGTTGATTTTTGTTTATGGTTTAAGAGTCCAGTTTTGTTCTTTGCATATAGAAATCCTGTTTTCCCAGTACCATTTATTGAAGAGATTATCCTTTCCCCATTGTGTTCCTCTTAACACCGCTGTCGAAGATTAGTTGGCCATATATGTTTGGATTTATTTCTGGGCTCTATTCTGTTTCATTGTTATATGTTTCTGTTTTTATGCCAATACCATATTGTTTTGATTAGTATAACTGTAATATTTTAAATCAGAAAGTGTGACGCTTACAACTTTTTCAGTGTTGCTTTGGCTATTTGGGGCTTTTTGTGGTTCTGTATGATGAATTTTAGGATTGTTTTTCTATTTTAATGAAGAATGCTACTGGAATTTTGATAGAGATTATGTTATATCTGTATGTTGCTTTGGGTACTGTGGACATTTCAGCAGTATTAATTCTTCCAATCCATGAACACAGGATATCTTTACATTTATTTGTGTCATCTTCAATTTCTTTCATCAGTGTTTTATACTTTTCAGTGTACAAGTCGCTCATCTCCTTGGTTAAATTTATTCCTAAGTTTGTTTGTTTGTTTCTTTTTTTTTTTTTTTAAATAGAGTCTTGCTGTCACCCAGGCCGGAGTAAAGTGCCCCAATCACTGCTCACTGCAGCCTTGAACTCTGGGGCTCAAACAGTCCTCCCACTTCAGCCTCTTGAGTAGCTGAGATTACAGGCACGTGCCACCACGCCCAGCGAATTATCAAAAATTTTTTTTGTAGAGGTAGGTTTTTGCTATGTTACCTAGGCTTGTGTCAAATTCCTGGCCTCAAGCCTCAGCCTTCCCAGAGTGCTGGGATTACAGGCATGAGCCACTGAGCCTGGCCCCTAAGTATTTTTTTTAATGCTATTATAAATGAGATTGTTTTCTTGATTTGTTTTTCAGCTCAGTAAAAAGGATGCGGAAGTTTGTCAAGTGCTCTTTCTGCATCAACTGAGATGATCCTACTTGGTCATAATATATAATCTTTTTGATGTATTGGTTTTATTTTTATTTTTTATTATTTATTTATTTTTTTATTTTTTGAGACGGAGTCTCGCTGTATTGCCCAGGCTGGTGTGCAGTGGCGTGATCTCGGCTTACTGCAAGCTCTGCCTCCCGGGTTCATGCCATTCTTCTGCCTCAGCCTCCCGAGTAGCTGGGACTACAGGCGCCTGCCACCACACCCAGCTAATTTTTTGTATTTTTAGTACAGATGGGGTTTCACCATGTTAGCCAGGATGTTGTATTGGTTGTGTTTGCTTGTTTGTTACAGAGTCTTGCTCTGTTGCCCAGACTGGAGTGTGGTTTTGGCTCATTGCAACCTCTGCCTCCCAGGTTCAAGGGATTCTCGTGCCTCGGCCTCCCAAGTAGCTGGGACTATAGGCACATGCCACCACGCGCAGCTAATTTTTGTATATTTAGTAGAGACTGGGTTTTGCCGTGTTGGCCAGGTTGATCTCGAACTCCTGGCCTCAAGTGATCCGCCTGCCTTGGCCTCCCAAAGTGCTGGGATTACAGGTGTGAGCCACCACACCTGGCCTGATTATTGTTGAATTTGGTTTGAAAATATGTTATTGAGGAATTTTGCACCAGTGTTCATCAATGATGATGTCCTGTAGTTTTCTTGCTGTGTCTGTCTGGCTTAGGTATCAAGGTGATTCGAGTCTCTTAAAACATGTTTGCAAGTATTCCCTCTAGCTCGATTTTTCACCCATAACAGAAGTTCCTATTCCAGCTGGGGAGGGCGCACTGTTCCATTCGCTCTGCCTACCTCCTTCTGTGGTCTGGTGTCTGGTGCTGGTGGTCAGGGTTGCTGCATGGACTCAGGGACTGGTGTGGCAGTGGCTTCCCTGGGCCAAAGCTCCGATTCCAGTGGGGCAGGGCATGCTGGTGCATCAGCTCCACCTGGTTAGTTTGCTGGTCCACTGATCCACCCGTGGTGCCTGCCGAGTTCCCTGGTCTGGTGTCTGGTGCTGGTGGTCAGGGTTGCTGCATGGGCTCAGGGACCAGTGTGACAGTGGCTTCCCTGGGCAAAAGCCCTGATTCCAGTGCGGGAGGGCACACAGGTGTGTCTGCCTCCTTAGTTCCCTGGTCTACTGTTTCATGCTGGAGGACAGCAAACTGGTGGCTTCTCCTGACGGAAGCTCCGATTCCAGCAAGAGAGGGCGTGCTGATCCACCCATGGTGCTTACTGCATTCCCAGGTCTGGTGTCTGGTGCTGGTGGACACGCTTGCCGCATGGGTCGGGCACTGGTGCCACTGTCCACCGTGGCTTCCCTGGGTAGAAGCTCCAGTTCCAGAGGCAGGGGCACTGAGTTTCTTCACTTAGTTTGTTCACCCAGCTTGTTGGCAGTTGATCTGAGGCGCCCTGATGCTTTGTCTCACACTGGATATGAATGACAGTCCCTGAAGGTGGTGTATAATCTTCATGTTCCAGCTCAAGAAATTCCCACTACCCACAGCTGGTTCTCTAGGATCTTCGGATTACGAGTCTCTGCCTGTGATCTTCCTCCTATATAGCATCTCATTTGTGGATGTTTATAGTTTTAGGGACATAAGAGTGTTTGGATATGGCTATGCAGGTTCTGATTTTCTCTTTGTTTACTTTATTCCAGAAATGAAAGCTCATTAGCATCTACACTGAAGACGCTCCTGTTCTTCACAGCTTTAATGATCACTGTTCCTATTGGGTTATATTTCACAACTAAATCTTATATATTTGAAGGTAATCTTAGACCCATTAAAACAAGACATTTTCCCCTGATTTAAGAATCTGTGCTTTTATGACCTCTTTATATCTGTAAACTGGGTATTCTTATTTTTTTTTCTTGTTTAGCCTTTCAAAAAATCATATTGCTCATAATGAGTCTTTATGAAATAACTTGTTATTTCAGCTTGACAGTTTTCTTATGGTTTTCTGTGAAATAGCTTGCAAATCCTTTCTCTTAGTGCCCTTTAAAGAATAGGAATTGGCTGACATGGGAGGAAGAATTTGGGGGAATGGACTTCTAGTGTCAGATAATGGAAGGAAGAGAGAATGAAGTCCCCTTTTTGATGTTGAAGTCTTTTTTTTTTTTTTTTTTTTTTCAAGACAGAGTTTCACTCTTGTTGCATAGGCTGGAGTGCAATGGTGCAATCTCGGCTCACCGCAACTTCCACCTCCCATGTTCAAGCGATTCTCCTGTCTCAGCCTCCTGAGTACCTGGGATTACAAGCACCTGCCACTACACCCGACTAATTTTTGATATTTTTAGTAGAGACGGGATTTCACCATGTTGGCCAGGCTGGTCTCAAACTCCTGACCTCAGGTGATCCACCCACCTTGGCCTCCCAGAGTGTTGGGATTACAGGTGTGAGCCACCATGCCCGGCCTGAAGTCTTTATAATTATGGTTTTGTTTAAAATAATGTTCTTAATATATAGAAGGTACTCATATCTTTTAGTGAATACTTTATTCATTACCACCCAAAGTATTACTTTTTAATTGCCTGACTAGTTAAATAAATATATCATAAAAATTAGGATGATTTGGTTTTTTTTTGTACTTTGGTAAATTTTGCAATAAAATGGAAACTGTTTTTTTTTCTCTTGATAGGCGCCCTTGGGATGTCCAATAGGGACAGCTATTTTTACGCTGCTATTGTTGCAGTGGTCGCCGTCCATGTGGTCCTGGCCCTCTTTGTGTATGTGGCCTGGAACGAAGGCTCACGACAGTGGCGTGAAGGCAAACAGGATTAAAGTGAACATCACCTTTTGATAGCATTAAATTCATTTTTTAAAATGATAAATGCTGGAGGGGGGACATCTGATTTGAATAAAGTTGAAAGAACATGTTAAAGTCAGGCTTAAGGAGTCACGTTTGAGTAGTGTAAATTTTGATCCTTCTAATGTGTTGGTTTGTATATTCAGTTTTAACTGTATGAATCTGATTTGCAAATGAGAATTTGGAAAAGTTAAATTAGTTACAAATAAATATGTTAATTACACTATATTCTGGAAGGAATTTTATCTTCTTTCAACAAAACGTGTTTTATAGTATTCTGACTTACGGTTGCTTTTGACTTTTACTCCTTTGGATATATTAAGAGGCACACAGTGAAGCAAATTAAACTCCACTTTACGTTGGAATGCTTTCCTTAGCATGAAAATACCAGGTCCTTGGATTTGGGATTTTAATTTCCTATGGAAAGTTGCTTAAATTGTGGACACTGGAATTAATCTGAATGTCACTAAGGAATTTCACATGAAGTGTAATCCCTAGTCAATAGGAATTTTCCATTACATTATTTTATGGGAAAACTAGGCTAAATTACATCCATTCAGGTAAAAGGACTTTAGCTTACTGAAGGATCAAAAGAGCAAAGCAAAGATCTCACTACTCAAACACTCAGCCTGCTTCCTTCAAGTCCCCTTGCAGGCCAACTTTGTGCTTTGCAGACCAACTTTTTAATGAGATACTTTGCTTCCTCATTCAACATTGAAGCTAGGCTTCAATTAAAAGGTTCGAGGAGGCTCCATTTAAAATTGTTTTTTCTACTATTTTTAAAAATTGTAGTGTATATGATAGGAATTTGCATTTAAATATGTTCATTTTTGCATATGTTAGGAGTGGAAACAATCTTGAAAGCATCTTTTTTTCACCCAAAAAGTATTCTCCTTGGGCTTATCTGATGGAAAAAAACCTTGATTTTATTTTCGTATCTTTAGTCTGTGTTCTTTCTAGTTATTTGGTACTAATTGTGTGTAATCTAAAAACACTCCCCCAAATGTTTGTTTTTTAATTATAAAATCATAATATATGTTCTTTGTAGAAAACTGGAAAAATACATATTCAAACAGGAAAAAAAATCAAAATTCCCTATGATGATCTTGAACTCATGACCTCCGGTGATCTACCCGCCTCGACCTCCCAAAGTGCTGGGATTACAGGCGTCAGCCACCGCACTTGGCCTTATTGGCCATTTTCTAAATAAGCACATTCTATCTTTATTCTCTTAAAATTCAAATTTTCTGTTACTGATAATCCTAATACTTAGGATTCTTGCTTAAGCATGTGAAACCATTACCAATTTGTTGTTCACATTTATTATTTTTTGTGTTGTGAAACTGGACTAAAGGAATAGAGGGATGATTAGTCATAAAAATCAAATAGGCATTCGTGTTTAACTGTTGAGAAAAGTGGAAGGTTGCTATGATTATTATGGAACTGTTTAATTCTTGCTTAAAGACTACAATTTTAGTATAATGACATTTGAGTCTAGGGTAGTGTGTGGTAGATTTCTAGATGGTCCCTAATTAAAATGTATTGTTGTATTTAGAATGGTCCACCTAATTTCTTTTTATATAATGCCAAGGTTTTTCTTGTGCTTTTGGGATCTTATGCTGTTTGTAAAATGTTACTGTCCAGTGTTGGATTATTATGTTTGGTTTCAGGCATTTGCTGAATAGGTAATTATATATGGGTATTTTTCTGCAAGTATTTAAACCAGGGGCACATGCAGAGGCAGTTGTAATTTCCTCTTGGAAAAAGCGCCAAATGTTTGAAGGTTAAAATCGAATGCTAGGGTTGATATTTAGGATTATAATAAAACAGGCTTGTTTTCAAAGCAGTTAGTTTATTCCTAGAGTTTTAACTGTTAACTCACTAGTTCGCTGCTGTTTTTGACTATGTTAAATAACATATGGTATTTGACAAATAGATTTACTTTTCAAAAGGTCTCACTAGTTTCCTTTTACACAATGTATATACTTCAAGATATATAGAAAGGAAAGCTACAGTTGAGCCCTTATACATGTTTTAAGGTAGAAATATGTTCCCTATTGTTTGAAAACTGATTGTAAGAATAACCTCAATTATATAACTTGAAATGCCAGTCCAAACTACTGATTTAACCCGATTTACGGTAACACATTACCTTTCTCACCTCCTGTTTTGCCCTGGAGAATGTAGTCCTTTTTCTCAGTTGTGTTGAGAAGTGAAAAGTCTGCTGTAGAATGCATCTGATGTCATTAGTTCTTCAAATGGGTACCATTGTACATATAACAGTAGAATTTGGTTTGGGGTTGTTAGTGGAAAAAAATTGAAACCTGCCATTAAACCCCATGTTTCATGGAAATCTAACAGAAATACATTGTAATAATTAGAACATTTTCTTTTCTCTCTCTCTCTTTTTTTTTTTTTTTTTTTTTTTTTTGAGACAGAGTTTTGCTTTTCATGCCCAGGCTGAAGTGCAAGTGTGCAATCTCAGCTCACTGCAACCTCCACCTCCTGGGTTCAAGCAATTCTCCTGCCTCAGTCTCCTGAGTACCTCGGATGACAGGTACGTGCCACCACACCCAGCTAATTTTTGTATTTTTAATAGAGATGGGGTTTCGCCATGTTAGCAAGCTAGTCTCGAACTCCTGACCTCAGGTGATCCACCTGCCTCTGCCTCGCAAAGTACTGGGATTACAGGTATGAGCCACCGTGCCTGGCCTAATAATTAGAACATTTTCATCATGAAAATGTCATCAGCTTTGCCAAAAGAAACAACCAATTGACTTGTTTGGCGTTTGTTTTCCATTTTCATGTCAATTTTATGTATACAGTTAGAATACCCAAGGAGACCACTAAAATCAGTTAAATAGGGTATATCCAAAGAAAGATGAAACCCAAAAGTACATAAAAAGGATTTAAATCGCATTTCAGATGTACCTCGTGTGTATTTCTTATCTCTAGACAAGTTCATTTTTATTGTTTATGCCCAAGTGAAGTTGTAAACTTATGGTTCAACTCTGACACAGAATTTGTCACTTGTCTGAGATAAGTGGCAGGTTTCTCTGCTGTCAAGCACTCTGTGTCACCCACCAGATTAGTATAACTATTAATTCAGACTCTACTCCTGTGTTTAAGATAATTTTTACAAGAGCTGGTAAAGCAGCACATTAGTAACCTGACAAGATTTCTTTTTCCCTTTTCAGGGGGAAAGGGTCACCTTAAAAATAAATTATTTTCAGGGACTTTGGGAATCTAATGATAAGTATTACACATAATCTATGAATAGCTTAATCCTTTTTATATTCCTTAAAATAGGAATTCCTCGACATCACTCCTGGCCACACTTTACTTGCCTGTGTTGTTGCTATGTGTATTTGAAAGTAATATCTGCATTCCTTTTAAGATGTTCTATAAGTCATATTTGTCAGTTATACAGAGTAGTCTTCCTTTTTCCCACGTTCAGTGTAATCTCACTGAACAGTAATAATAGCAATAGCTAACAACATCTGCACAGCACCTTACAGTTTGCAAAGAACGTTCACACATTCTCATTTGAGTTTTGCATAGTGAACCTGTTACGAGATGTCTCTTGACGTCGATGCTAAAAGTGTTAGAATCTTTAAATCACTAGAGTCATTGAATATGCTGTAGTATTGAATAGTGCCCTGACTAGGGGGAGGATTTAGATGTGCTGCATTTCAAGCCGTGTATAATCATCAAAATGGGGGGCTTGAGTTCTTTAGCTACTTGAATCCGATTTACTTCTGTTAAGTGATGCTTTTCTAACCATTATCTGGATGGATTTTGTATTCACTATATTGTAGCCTGTAATTTGTACAAATTTACCATCTGTTGTCATTAAAAAAAAAGTGTCTATAGTGCTACTTTGATGTGTCCTGATTCAATTAATGTTTTATTAACCCCTCTGTTTTTAAAAATTTGTTTGCTTGCTTCTCATTTTATAACATGTAGAATATGTACAGAGCTCACTTTAAAAATTTTTTCGTTGGCCTCTGTTTGTGCTATGTAGATTATATAGAGAGCTGTCAAGGATAAGTTTTTATGCAGTAAATGTCAACCAGAAATGCTCAAACTGGGAGTGTGGGCAGGGGGGGTTGTTGAGCTGTAAAGGGCTGGTTATACTTCATCTGGGGTGGGCTTCAAATGCCCCTAAAGGAGAGTTGAGAAATACTTATGGCTAATTAAATGTGGGAGTAGATAATTCCTGACGACGCCCACATGCCATCCCCTCATGACTAATGTCCTGTGTCCTCTGTCCTCTAATCACCCGTTGATTGCACTCCAGCTCCTTCCTGTGCTTCTGAGGACTCCAGCTAATTCTTATTAATAAATATTAATATTATCTCCTTCCCACATTTGAGACATCTCAGTATCAAAAAATTTTATAGGTTATGAGATGTCCAGGGAACTCAGGAAACAGGTAATGGCATTGCAGAAACCACAGGACAGCGGTTCTGAAAGTTTGCTGGAATCACTTTGTAGGTTTTATTAAAAATAACTGATTGCCCAAACCCAACCCAGACCTTCTGAATCGGAGTCTGTGGGGGTGGGGGCCTAGAAAGCTCTTTGGGGCTGGGCGCAGTGGCTCACGCCTGTAATCCCAGCACTTTGGGAGGCCGAGGCGGCGGATCATGAGGTCAAGAGTTCGAGACCATCCTGGCCAACGTGGTGAAACCCTAAGTCCACTAAAAATACAAAAATTAGCTGGGCACAGTGGTGTGTGCCTGTAGTCCCAGCTACTCAGGTGGCTGTGACAGGAGAATCACTTGAACCCGGGAGGTGGAGGTTCCAGTGAGCCGAGATCACACCACTGCACTCCAGCCTGGCAATACTCTGTCTCAAAAAAAAAAAAAAAAAAAAAAAAAGCTTTTTGGAACAGGCAGTGATCAACATGAAGCTGGATTGAGAACTACTGCTGGAGATTTAGAATTGTGCCTCTCCGTGTATGTTTGGTAAATATAGGAGAACATTTGTTCGCAACCTGGCAACCCAGGGATGCTTTTCCTCCAAAAGAGGATCCAGCAGCCCTGAGGGAAGGGATACTACAAATGGCACACCCTCACCTGGAGCCCAGCTTTTATCCTCGCCTGGAGCCTCAAATTGGTTTCTGCTGCCTTTCTTGTGCCTGTGGTCACTGCCACAAGCAACTAGAAGTTTCCTTTTAAAATAATAGATCAGGCATACCATGCCTCTGCTCAAAATCCTCCCAATGGCTCCCCATCTCACTCAGGAAGATTAAGACTCCCTATGTGGCCCACAAGCCAGGCCACTTCCCTTCATTTCATTCCCACCCCACTTGCTCACCACTCGCCAGCCTCCTGGACTTCTTGGTGTTCACCAAACCTCCCATACTCAGTCCCATTAGCTGTTCCCTCTGCCTGGTACCCTCTTCCCAGATATTCTCACAGCTGGCTCTTCCTCACCCTCCAGGTCGCAATGCTCATGCCACCTCAGGTTTCCCCTGACAACCTAAAGCAGTGAGACCCCCATTGCTATCACAACACTTAATACTGCATGAAATTATTTTATTAGCCACCTCCTTCCACTAAGATGTAAATGCAGGAAGGTAGGCACTTTGTCTTATTCATCACTGAATCCCTAGGACCTCAGAGTTGCATGAGAGTTTGGCCAGCCCCTACTAAGTGGGAAGATAACCACACACGCCCCCTGTGCCAAATTGCCTGCTCTGCCTCAGGAAGAAGACCAAAATGGTTGGAGGGATATCAGATTTTTTTCCTCCCATTTGTATCTGTAGCTCTCTGTTCCCAGGACTCTGCATTTTGCTCTGAAGCCCTAAAACACACCCCCCTTTCTCAACCACACCCAACCCCATCCCTCACCATCACATCTGTGGTTTTTTGCACATAAGCAAAGCAGCAGGGAAGCTGGATGTGCTCTTCATGGATGTGGGGGCAGGGCTTTCCCATTTAGCATGGTTTCATAGAATGCTCTTGATGTGTCCTGCAGACACAGGTCCGGGAAGACCCACCAGTTCTCTTTCTCTTGCTCTGTTGCTGCGATTCTGCAATTATTTGCCATGTTATCATGTTTAGCTCTGGCCTGTGAACATGCACATAAACAGAATGAATTAGAGTAGAAACAATATGATTTTCTCAGCTATGTGTAAATTATAAAAATATACATTTTAAAGAAAAATATACATTGGATAGCCAGATTTTGTTGCTTTAAAAATATTCACAATAGAAAATGAAACTGGGGGCTGTGAAAAATGAAGTCTGTTCACATGTCTACCATTTCTTTCATAAGAATTGTGTGTAGGACAGGCCAAGGGCACCATGCATTTTTTCCTCTACCATTTCTGCTGTAGCTAGCTAGAGACACAGTCCTCTTCCATCCTTTACTCACCCTCCCTCCGAACTCACTTCAGACCAATTAGAATTAAGATAAAAAGTTGAGTGGGAAATGAATAGAAAGCCCAGGAAAATGGAATAAGCAAGAAAAGTTAAACAAGTTCTTCCAAATGGCTTGAACAGTCTGGTGGGGACTGTCACCTGTGGTAGACAGAATTTTAAGATGCTCCAAGATTCCCATTCCCTGTCCCCTTCCCTACAGCTTCCTTGATTAGATGACTGTACTGAGTTTCCTGTGACTGCTGTGAAAGAGTACCATGGACTGGGGGACTTCAACAACAGAAATGCATTGTCTCCCAGTTCTGGAGGCTGGAAGTCCAAGATCAAGGTGTAGGCAGGGCTGGTTCCCTCTGAGGTCTCTCTCCTTGGCTTGTAGATGACCATCTTCTCCCTGTGTCTTCTCTTGATCTTCCCTTTGTGTGGCGTTTGTGTCCTAATCACTTTGTTCAAGGACCCCTGTCACACTGGATTAGGGCCCATCCTAATGACCTTGTTTTACCTTAGTTACCTCTTTAAAGAGCCTATCTCCATATATAGTCACATTCTCAGGTACTAGTGGTTAGGACTTCAACATACAAATTTTTTAGAGGGGACACAATTTGGTATATAACAGTTATGTTACATGGTGTGCTAGGCAGAATGATGACCTATCAAATATGCTCATCTGATTCCTCAGAACCTGTAAATATGTTACTTGATCTGGCAGGGGAGAATTAAGGTTGTAGATGGAATTAAGTCTGCCTCTCAGCTGACTTTAAGACAGGGAGAGTATTATCAGTTTTTGGGGTGGGCCCAGTGTTATTTGTCACAGGCTCTTGTGATTGGCTAAAAGTATGGTGCCCCAAAGATATATTCACTTATTTCCTAGAACCTGTGGATATTACCTTATGTAGGAAAAGAATGAGTATTATCTTATACAGGAAAAGTGATGAAGGATGTCGAGAGGGAGTGTTTATCCTGGATTATCTGGATGGGATAATTCTTGATAATTTTTAAAATCCTAAATGCTATCACATGCATACTTATAAGAGACAGCAGAGGGAGTTTGAGACATACCCATGAGAGGAGGTAGCCATGTGAAGATGGAGGCAGAGATGGGAGTGAGGCAGCCACAAGCCAAGGAAGCCTGGGACCACCAAAAGCTGGAAGAGGCAAGGAAGGATTCTCCCCCAGAGCTTCTCGGGGGAGTGTGGCTCTCTTGATGCCTTGATTTAGGATTTCTGGCCTCTAGAACTATGAGAGAATACATTTCTATTGTTTTGACCCATTTATGCCAGAAGTTGCAGATTTTTTGTGTGTGAAAAATCAGACCTTGGTGATGACCTTGAGCAGTAGGATATAAATAACTCCTATAAGCTTAGCGTTCCAATAGTGAAACACTAGGGATAAATGGGTTAAATCAACAAGTGTGTGACAATTTGTTATGGCTGGCACAAGGAACTAATACGGGTCCTTAAAAGTGGAAGAGGGAAGTTGAGGAGGAAGTCAGAGTGATGTGATGTCAGAAGGATTCAACCTGCTATTCCTGGCTTGGCTGATGGAGGAGGAGAGCTGCAAACCAGGGGCTGTGGGCAGCCTCTAAAAGCTGGAATCCCATGATCACAGTTCTCTGGCTAGGTCATCAGCTTCTCAAAACACCAATGACACAATGGTGTGCTGAAGAGTTTGAGAGGGAACCTCATGAAATGGTTCTCAACCCCTACTCCCATTTCTGCCTGGGTGAATTCTAGAGGTCCATGCATTTCCATGCAGTTAGGCACCATGTCAATACATTTTCCTCTCACTCTGCCCAGTGCCTGGCACAGAATAGGTGTCTAAGGCATGTGGTGAATGAATGGATGCCATTCCATATTATGTCCCTTTTTAGAAATCTTTCTATTTAGTTTCATATTAATATGTGCTCTGTTCTCTTAAGCCTCTAAGGCAGCTAGGCCTGACATGTAGGGGACTACTAGTGGTGAATGACCTCCAGAACTAGGCCCCATCTCTGTCCTCAACACAATGTTTTCTACATAATGCACATTCTTCATAACTAATATCATTTGACCACACAGTTATTTATATCTCAGAAGTCGATGTCATTTTCATTTTAGAAGATGTATGTTCTTTCTGTTAATGCAGTAGGTTTTACAAGTTTAATCTGTAGCTATTTCAAAATATCAAGTGATCATTTTAATGTTGGTTGTTATCTGTTTCATTTAGCTTTGATTATTACTACTAATAATGACTCTTTATAATAACCTTCATATAATGTTATGATTATCTATAATCCAACCATAGACCATTGGGGTGGCTGTTTTAGGAGGACCCTTCTAGCTAGAAATAACAGATGTTTTGCTTGTCACATTGAACTCAAGGAGCAAGCTTCCTGAACTCTGACCACATAATAAAATACATATAATCATTTGAACAAAGTAAACATTGGTATATTGAATATTTAATTTTTTTCATTTTCATTATAAATATGCAATGTGTGTTATAGCAGCCAGAATGTAGGTTTTTGTTTTTTTTAAGAAAATGAATAAATAAAAATAAATATGCTTTTTTTTTTTTTAGTGCATTTCATGAGATCTTCTCTCTAACTTCTTTGGGATAAAGTGATTATCTTTCATATTCTAAAGAATGTTTAGTGGATTTTCTTAGAAGCTATCAGACTTTCCCTTGTAAGCTAGCCCAGTGGGCTGTGTTGTACTTCCTAATCCAAAATCTTTGAGTTGTATAAGATTCTAAAAGAAAATGACAGCATTAAAAAAAAATTAATGTACTTTATATTTTAGAGGAGTTTTAAGTTTATAGCAAAATTAAGCAGAAAGTACAGAGTTTCCATATGTCCTCCTCACCTGCTCGCACACCCCCAGCCATCCCTACCATCAACATGAACCTAACACTGACACATCTTTATCACCTAAATTCCATAGTATATATTAGGGTTCATTCTTGGTGTTGTACATTTTTGACAAATGTATAATAACATGTATTCACCATTATAGTATATCACACAGAATCGTTTCACTGCCTTAAAATTCTCCTGTGCTTTACCCATTCATTCCTTCCTCCACCCAAGTCCCTAGCAACCGCTGATCTTTTTACTGTTTACATAGTTTTGCCTTTTTCCAGAATGTCATATTGTTGGAATCTTACAATATGTAGCCTTTCCAGACTGGCCTCTTTCACTTAGCAATATACATTTAAGCTTTTTCCATGTCTTTTTGTGGCTTAATAGCACATTTATTTTTATTGCTGAGTAATATTCCACTGTCTGGATGTACCACAATTTATCCATTCACCTGCTGAAGTGCATCTTGATTGCATCCAAGTTTTGGCAATTATGAATAAAGCTAGGATAAGCATTCATGTACTGGTTCTTGTGTTGACATAAGTTCTTAACTCATTTGGATAAATATCAAGGAGCAAGATTGCTGGATCATATGGTAAGAGTATGTTGAGTTTTATAAGAAACCACCAAACTGTCTTTCAGACTGGCTGTACCATTTTGCATTCCTACCAGCAATGAATGGGAACTCCTCTTGCCCCCATACCCTCACCAGTATTCAGTGCTGTCAGTGTTCTGGATTTTGGCCATTCTAATAGGTGTGTAGCAGTATCTCATTGTTGTTTTAATTTATAATTTCCTGATAACATATGATATGGAGTATCTTTTCCTGTGCTTGTTTCCATCTGTATATCTTCTTTAGAGGGGTGTTACAGCACATTTTAATAACAAATATTTTAATCAAGACTTAAAAAACTGAGAATCTTTTCAAATCTTTTAAAAAAGTCATCTTCTTTGTTTTGGTTGCTGTTTCCTGTTACCAGTAATAAGAAACATTTTGTAAAATCTAAAGTCTGAAATGAAATATATGAATCAAAAATGCCTGATGTTTGGGAAGCACATTGATTAAGGAGATGAAAGACCTGGCTTCCCATTTCATCTTGCCTCTAAGTGTGTGATCTTTTAGGCAAGTCACTTTCCTTTCTGAATCTTGGTGTCTTCTGTAAAGTAAAGGGAAGGACTAAGATGATTTCTAAAGTTCTTGCGGCTCTGAGTTTCTTTTGTTTTTGTATTTTATGTGAGTCGCCAGAGTGACCACTGTCAACATATAAACATCTGAGCCTTTTGACTGCCTCATGATACATTTAATATCGTTATCGTGAAAATTTTCCATGTTTCTTGTCCGTGCTGAGATGAAGAGCTTTGAATGAGGCTGAAACCTAGCAACCAGCTCTCCTGAAATATCTCATTGAATTTTTTTGTTTGTAGAGAGTATTAGGAGAGAGTATAGACAGCAAAAATGGCAACGATGCTTCAGCGTTAATTTCATTTGATGACTCACCTATTCCGTCATCCAAAGATGGCATTGATCTAAATTGTGACCTTTTCTTCTATCCCATATCATTAAAATAATGCCAGTAAAAGGGCAGTGACTCACCACTGGAGCAGATTCTTCTTGAGAAAATTAGCAATGCATTGTCATGGAAAGCTTGGGCAAAGGATCTTGTATTAGCCTCACCTGGTGAGCAAGCAGCATCCTTTGCCCAGCTCATTAACTGCCTCTTCTATAATATTTCCTGTGGATTCCATCTAGCCTGACTATGTTATTTTGCTAATTCTCTCCCATTTTGGCAGCATTTCCGGCTTTGTATGCACAAAGTAATTTTCCACCAAATCAGTTGTTAATCGTCATTGCTTCCATAGTTGGAAGGGGCTTAGGGAACTTGTTTTGCACTCTGGAACCGTCTTCATAGGTAGTTTATGGAAATAGATTTCCCTATGGACATATATATTAGTTGTAGTCTCTACTTGTGGAATTAGATACTTGGAGTGACAGAAGTGTTGAAGTTACTTTTTTCTACTTACCAAATGAGTACATCACAGGGAAGAAAAAAACCTAGGAGTTTAGGTCTGAAAAGTATGGCCAGGTAATTATACGCAGTTTGCGTATTATTTAAACATACCCTAGTCTTATTAAATTATATGTCATGGCAATGTTTAATAATAGCTGTCTCTTATGTTCAGTTTAATCTATACTTCTCTAGCCTACCAAATTCTAGAAGACACTGGATGGAAGTGCTTATATTCCCTTTGTAAAATAGTAACATAACATTACATGTACTTGAAAACTTGATAAATACCTCACACAATTGGAAGAAACCATCTCAGAATCATCTAGTCTCACTCTTCATTGTACCGATAAGACCCAGAGGGCAGAAGTAGCTTGTTGAGGGTCACACATCAAGTCATGAAAAAGCCAGGATGACAACTTAGTTCTCCAACTCCCAGACCAGCTCTCTTGGTATCTCAGGAGCCCCTTGGCATCAGAGTTCTTGGCGATAATGTTGAGTGTTCACGAGAATGTTAAATATTCTGTCTCATCTGCTTACGAAATGTACAAAACATTTAAAAACATTGCTATCACAAATGGTCTGACTGTATAAGCCCTTGGATTTAAAGGGAGTAAATTAAAATATTTTAAAACTTTACTTATATGTCCCTTCTTGGTCCTCAGTAAATGAGACGCTTTTAGATTATATAAATCAGCAAGGTTGATTTCTACAAGATACACAAACAAATTTAATGTTATAACTTCATGGAACACCACATATGGACTTCTGCTGTGGCATAAAGTACTAAGAAAGGCTTTTCCTCAGAGTTGGTAGAAACAAAATCACTAATGAGTGATTAGAATGGATCCTTGGATCCTTCTGCTGAATAAGGAGCCAATTAACACTTTTTGGAGGTAACATTAACTCTTGGATCCCTGGGCTAGGCTACTAGTTATTGTCTGTTCATCCTTTTCATAAATTCATTTCCTAGTAGATATGGATTTTCTTTTCTCTAGAAGTTTACATACTTTCACAAGAAGTGTGCCTGAACTAAAGATAAATAAGTTGACTATGTTTCAGAATAGTTCTAAATGAATTTTAAGAAAACTTAGGGCAATACAATAATTGGTTGAATCATCCAACTAGAGTAAAACTTCGGAGGCTACGAATAGCAGTACTTTTACTGGTTTCAATATCTATGGGGAGGAGTTGATTAGATTGAATTCCATCAGTCTCACCCTAGTCTGTGTCATTCTTGAATGCATTTCTCTGGGGCTGATGCTGTAGAGGTCAGACTTTTTATTCATTCATCCAGATATTAATTTGTGAAATATTTAGTGAGTATATTCCATGTGCCATGTGCTGGGGTACAGAGAGGCATGAAAGATGTGGTGCCTGAACATGAATAGCTCCCAGACTGGAGAGGGAAAATGACAAGTAAGTGGGGATACCCCCTTTTTTGAGGGGTTCCAATTGATATATGCAAGTGATAGGCAGATAGGAGTCAATTCTATGGGGAACACACAGGAATCAATTTCCCTAGGATCAGAGGAAGTTCACTAAAAGCTTTATAGGTGAGATGACACTTAGTTGCTTGGAGAAAGTAATGGAGTTGGCAGTGGGAGGTAGGGGTAGGGTAGGATCTGGGAAAGGGCATTTCAGGTCCAGAGCAGAGGAGCAGGTGTGATACCAGGGTAGGAAAGGGTGAGAAGGACTGGGATTGGGGAGGTGACAGGACCAGGATACAGAGGACCCTGTGGATGCTGTGCTTGGCCAAAGGGAAAGAACTTCGAAATGGCCAGAGCAGAGCTGGAAGGACAGAGAGGCCAGGGCAGAAGTACAGGGCTAAGGGGCAGGAAAGTAGACAACAGGTTTCCAGCGAAAGGTTTTCAGCAGGAGAGGGACAAGATCAAACCTGTACTCTCAGAAAGCTTCCTTACCAAGAGCAAGAAGTGACACTACAAACTGTGCTGCAGTGAACTTTCTCCTTGGGCATGAGGGAAACCATAGAAAAACAACCAACTTCCCTCCCAGGAGAGGAACAATGGGATGAACTATGGCCTACTCATGTGGCTGTTTGCCCTTCATAATCCACAAAAGTGATGCACCAATTCTTTGTGTTTCAACATGTATAATATTGAGAGAAGAAAAGTAAGTTGAGTGTTTATGTTTAAAAGAGCTATAACTCCTAGTGTTTTTGTTTGTTTTTTGTTTTTTGTTTTTGTTTTTGTTTTTTTTCCCTACTCTGAAGAAATGGAGTTATTCGTGAGCAAGAACAATGTCATATATGGGTTCATTGTTTTGCAGTTTACAATGTGCTTTCATATCCACTATTTCATTTGACCCTCAACTCTGGGAAATAGGTACAACTGGATTCATCTGCATTTGACACATGAAAACACTGGGACACAGAGGGGGCAGTCAAAGGCTAGACTGGAACTTTGTGTCCTCTCCTCCTAGGTCAGAACAGGGCTGTCCCTACAGAAGAGCACTGTCTTTAAAGGTTGACGTGTTTACTTTTGTTTTTCTTTGACGTATACTCAGGTAAGACCCCTCTTTGTGTTTTTCTTCTTTAATATTGCATGCAAACTTCACGTTATTTCACATTTTAAAATATCTTTCATTTCTTTTATTATTTTCATACCTAAAAACCAGACAGTAATTTGTGCTGTTCACTTATTTTTTAAACAATTGCATGCAACTGTTTCGATTCATCTTTAAAAGCTTATTTCCACAGCACATAACAAAGTTAATTAAATTGCTTTTTGAAGCAAGGCTGCTTTGTTTCCCACTGCAAGATGACTCATGAGGTCTGACTGAGTCTCATTTATATTCCTCCCCAGCAGGTAATTTAAATGTGATTTATACAGAAAGGAAAAAAAAGAAAAAAGAAAACAAATGAAGAAAATTACCCCTTGCTTATGTCTTTAACAAGTTATTCTGGATGTGGAGTTAGATAGGAGAGAGCCGCCATGTTTCTTTTGGTGCCCAAACATTCTTGTTGACAGCGGCATTGAAAACTGGCATCTTTGTGCCTCGGGTTGTATAAATGGTGCAGGGAAGGCGGATTTTGGCTCAACCTGAAGAAACACTGACTCTCTGAGATGCCCAGTGGTGGTACCAGCTGGCTTGGGTGGCATTGAGCTCCCTAATGCATGGGTGTGATTCTCTGACAGAGAAGGTTGCTTGGTGGTGTTGGGATAGGGAAGATACCCTAAAGGACTCTTTATTTAGCAATGCATGGGTCCTGGCATATTGAAGGAATAGGAAGGAGCCCAGCCAGCCTGAATGGTGGGAGACTAGGGGAGGGTAAAGTTGGGTAGTAAGGTGTGGCAGGATGATGGAGTTTCCTGAGTAGAAACAATATCCTGAATTAAGTTGTCATTTTGTCAAACATTTATTATTTTATACTTAGAAACTTCTTGGCAGTTGGGAACCACACAGTAGACAGGCAATGAATGTTTGCTGAATGCACACCTGCAGGATTAGGGACAGGAAGAATGGCTGAATGAATGGACACCAGCATGACAGACAGGGGTGGAAGGAAGAGCCATGGGAGGGATTCAGGATGCCTTTTCATGGATTTGGGAAGGTTGGCTTTGAACTAAGGGAAACTTGGAGCCTGCATTCACTAATGTGAACATTGTGGTTTTGTTTTCTGAGTTGTGTATGGGCCAAGTGAGCATTTCACTGGGGTCTTCTAGTAGAAGTAGGTTTCAGGGGATGTCCAAGTAGCCCTTTTGTTTTATTTTTCCAGAAAGCCATCAAAGTGGATCTACTGAAATATATTGCCATTCCCTTCCTAACTGCCCCATAACCCTGACAGTCTCTTCCAATCCCTGCATCTGCCACTTTTTATTTTTTTCCATTTTCAAGGGGCATGCCTGATGGAAAAGTATTAAGAAGTATACAGTGTTACAGGTCCCAAAGGATGCTTTTGGCTAATTCTCATAATCACTCTGTCCTTTACAGTCCTCATGGGTGAATGGAGACAACACCCATGTGTTGCACACGGATTTGTACAAAGGTCAGCCAGATGACATGTGGGAGCTGCTTTGTATGCTGCAAGGGTGAATTCAAGGTGCCTTTATTTGAATTATTCTATTTGCTGATTAATGGTTCTTATTTTAAAATCAATTCTGGAAAAGTCCCCAAACAAAATGAAAATCCTTTCTCAGTGCTAGCATAGTACACTTTTGGAGATGACAGCTTTCACTCAACGGCTACATTCTACAGAAAACAACTGCAATCTAAGAATATGAGCCTCTAATACAACTACCTTTGAGTCTGCACCCATTTCATTACCCTTCCAACCACAGCACAATTACCTCCCAAGCTGTTTGCTGACAATGCTTATTAACCACAGGCCTGGGAATAGACAGACAGATCCAAGTCACATCACTTTACCAGGCCCGACACTCAGATAGTACAGCAGAAACCTCTTATCATTTCCATTGGTCATTCCTCAAGCAAACTCTAAAAGAAATCCAACATTTTCTGTGTCCACAGAAAATGTTTCTCCCCAAGAAAATGTTCCAAACTTTCCTCCTATCTGTGTCTTCTAGCTGTCAGCCCCTATGCTTTCCTTACATGTATTTTCTTCTACATAGCTACTGAGTCCCAGCGGGCCTGACATTGGTTCTTCACCTAGTGAATTTGAGAAGTGAACCTCACTGCCCCCCCAGGCCGTCGATACATAACTGCTGCTGAATATTAGGGATTAGCTGCAAAAGTCTTGGGAAGGCCTTCTCATCTTTCTGAGTATAACATTCTTTCCTACCAAGTACCTGCAAACAGTAAATAAAAGAATGATTCATAATATAATAACGACTACCCCCTCATTATTCCTTAATCTTTTATTCATCTCCTTTATGAACTAGGGGTATATGCTAAAAAAGAAGATATTATTATTCTTCCTGCCTGCATAATAAAAATCAGTAATTATCTGGTGAAATGCATCCCCCTTCTCTACAGGGAATGACTGCTTCAGGACTTAACAAAATGAGAAATTATGACATCACTGAATCTACTTTTAAAATTAATATGAAACTCTTGTCACAAAAATATGGATCTTCCCAATGGGGAAAGATATGACTAACATCAAATGAATCAGAAATATGAAAGTGTCAGGCTGTCATTTACCTGAGCAGTTTGTTTTGGTTCTGTACGAAGGCACCTTGGAGGCATTTGGCAATTGGGAAAACAAGACCAAAAATCAAAATCAAAACCAAACAAAAAACAGCTGCTTCCCAAATTCTTATTAGATGGCTGTATGTTCACTGACTTTTTATCAACAAAGCTGGAACCAACAAAGCTGCAGAAGAGATCACATAATCTTAGAGCTTGATGAATCTAGAAGTTTCTCAACTATTGTTTTTTCTCCTTTTAAAGAGAACCTCTTTTCCTTACAAACTTAATGCAACATTTTGGGAGACCAAGGTGGGAGGATTGCCTGAGCCCAGGAGTTCGAGATCAGCCTGGGCAACATGGAAAAACCCTGTCTCTACCAAAACAAATAACAAAAATTAGCTGAGTGTGGTGGCACATGCCTGTAGTTCCAGCTACTTGGGAGGCTTGAGCTCTGGAGGCAGAGGCTGCAGTGAGCTGAGATCTTGCCACTACACTCTAGCCTGGGTGACAGAGCATGACCCTGTCACAAAACAAAACAAAACAAAAAAACCCCACAGGTTGTTATGGGAAAGTTTAGTTAGCACAGCTACCCTGGCTGAAATGCAAGCACACATGCCTGTTTGTGTATATGTGCGTGCACGCACATGTGTATTGGGGGTTCAGCGATATTCTCTCACACCCACCAATCCCACCAGCAACCCCTGAATCCCTTTCTGGGAAGCTCATCGCCTTGAGGAGCTTGGAAAAAAGATTAGTCCATTGCAAACTCACCTAGTAAAGGAGGGCATGGAGCTTCTCAGCTGGCCCAGGACAGGTCTGAGTCAGCTGGCCAAACCAGAACTACAGTTGGACTGGGCCTTCCAAGCCAGGCCCATGCACCCCAAGGTGGGCTCCCAAGCTGGCCATTGAAGAGTATTGCTATCATTAGCCAGCTTCACATTTCTGATGTTAAAAACTTCCCTGCTCTGATGTATGTGGACCCAGTCAGAATTGAATCCTAGGCATGAATAATCAGTGGTCCTTTTGTCTTTGATTAATTTAGTGACATTTATTCTAGAAAGGAAGCTTAGAATCTTGGAACATCCCTCCTCATTAATAATACATTTTCAAGTTTGTAATATAAACATAATTCAAGACCTGATTAAAATGTCCCACATTTTTTTTCAGTAAGAAAAAAGCATTTATAACTTGATTAAATTGCTCGCAACTGTTTGAAATGGAGAAGCTTTGACAGAGCTGGGCAGTCATATTTCAGAGCCTGTGTATATGGCATTATCTACTCTGTTTGTATGGGTGGTGATAATGGAGCCAGCTGGGATACTGGATCACGTGCTATTTTCAGTGCATATCTGAGACATTAATTCAATTTAGTTGATCTCTCCTTCAACTCAAGTGCTTGGCCTGCCATCATTTAATTGATGAAACCTGGGACAGAACTAAAGGCTATCAAAATAAAGCTCAGATTAACTTTGCTGGTCAGTCTACTGTCTTGAAACTAAACTACAGAATTAATAACATACCACCAGTTCAGTTCTCTGGCTAAGAGAACCACTATAGGTGCTGTGCAATGGGCTCCCCGAGTTCTGGAGCCATTGCAAAGGAAGCTGCCAGGGTCTGGGCCAGGAGCACAGCTGACCTACCCCACGCCATCTGCAATGCCCTCCTCTTTCCAGATCAGCTGTGCCGTCATAATGGAACCCAACCCCACATACCATCTGACTTGGCTCTAGGTGAGCAGTGCTATTCACTTCAGTTCAACAAATTACACCAAGTGTCTGTTTTTGACCAGGCTCTGTACATGGCAGCAGGGACCTGGAGATGGATAAGCATGGCACTATGTGTGTCTAGTGAGGGGCGGAAGGACAGAGGTATAGATTGACAGGCTAATACCACTTGAAAAGTACACCAAAGGAGGGTTGGACAAGGTACTTTGGGGGCATAAGAAGAAAGCTGCTAGCTGGGCTCGATAGCTCACACCTATAATCTCAGCACTTTGGGAGTCCGAGGCGAGTGGGTCACTTGAGCTCAGGAGCTTGAGATCAGCCTGGGCAATGTGGCGAAACCCCATCTCTACAAAAAGTATGAAAATTAGCCCGGCATGGTTGCACGCACCTGTAGTCCCAGCTACTCAGGAGGCTGAGGTATGAGGACCACTTGAGCCCGGGAGGCGGAGATTGCAGTGAGCCGAGATCGTGCCACTACTCTCCTGCCTGGGTGACAAAGCCAGACCCTGTCTCAAAGCAAAACAAAAAAAAAGAAGAAGAAGAAGAAGAGGAAGAGGAGGAGGAGGAGGAGGAGGGGTTCGGGGAGGAGGGGGACGGGGAGGAAGAGGAGGAAGAAGAGAAAGCAGCTAACCCAGGTTGCAGGGCAACAGCAGCAAAATCAGGGGTTAAGGGAAGCTTCTGGGGTGCAGTGATGCCTGGGCTGTCTTTTGTAAAAATTAAAAATATATACCCCCCCTTTTTTTTCCATCAGAGGACATGTATTTCTACAATGGTAGGAAGCAATGACTACTTCCAAAAAGGAAAAATAAAACGTTGTAATACCACCACCAGAGATAACCACTGCTTGTATTTGAAGTACATCCTTTCAGTCTATCATTTATCTCTCTATAGGTGCAAATGCTTTACAAATGTAAGTCACTCATATAGTAAACAACTGATTTGTTGCTTCCTTTAAAAAAATCTAACAGAATGAATAAATATCTCTTCTTTTTTTCTCTTTATGTTTTAATATACAAATAAAAATTGTATATATTTTTGGTGTACAACATGTTTTGAAATATGTATACATTGTGGAATGGCTAAATCAAGCTAATTAATATATGCATAACCTCACACACTTATTTTTTTGTAGTGAGAAAACTTAAAGTCGACTCTCTTAGCAATTTTCAAGAATACAATACATTGCTATTAACTATAATCACCATGATGTACAATAATCTCTTGAATTTGTTCCTCTTGTCTAACTGTAATTCTGTATCTTTTGGCCAATATCACCTCATACCCCACTGCCTAACCCTCAGCCCCTGGTAACAACCGTTCTATTCTCTGCTTCTAGGAGTTCCACTTTTTTTTAGGTTTTACTTATGAGTGAGATCATGTGGTATTTGCCTTTCTGTGCCTGGGGTATTACAGAAATGACTTACTGGTATGAGACTCTGAAACTAGGTTATCAACGGCATTGCTTCTTCTTCTTGGCTCTCTTGGGTTACTTGTTCTGAGAGAAGCCAACACCATGTCATGAGGACACTCAGGCAGCCCTGCGGGAGTCTATGTGGTATCGACCTGAGGACTCCTGGCAACAGCCAGCACCAATTTTCCAGCCATAAGTGTGAGCCACCTTGAAGCAGATGATCCAGCTTCATTTAAGCCTTAAGATGACTATAGCTCAGTAGACATCTTGACTAAGCAACCCACAGAAAATATGAAATAATCATTATTGTTTCTGTAAGCCACTCAGTTTTGGGCTAATTTGCTATGCAGCAATAGATAACAAATGTAATTTTACTGTATTTTGCATTTCTTTGATTTTTTCTTTCAGTAGTAGATCTTTCTTATTGTATATAGGATGTACATGATGATGTACATGACGTTTTGATATACAAATATATATTGAAGTGATTACTACAGACAAGCAAATTAACATAACCATCATCTTATATAGTTACCTTTCCTTTTTTTGTGGCAAGAGTACAAAAACATCTACTCTCTGGGCAAACTTCAAGTATACAATATGACATTAGTAACTCTAGTCCCCGTGTTGTACATTAGATCTCCAGACTCAGCCTGCAGAACTGCAACTTTGTGTTCTTTGACTTTCGTCTTCCCATATCCTCTGTGCCCCTGCACCCTGCTCCTGCTAACCACCATTCTACACTCTATGTATTCAGTGTTTTTCTTTGATTTTTAGTGAAGTTTACATTGATTTTCAAATGTCTACTGACCACTTTCTTTTCCTTCTCTAGTCTATACCTTTGGTCAGGGTATGGTCTTTTTGCATTGATTTTAAGATCTTCATATATTTAAAGTATTAACGTTTTGCATGTCTTAAACCTGATATTTTCCCTCAGTGTTTGTTTTCCTGAGATGAATCTTGAAGGCAGGAGACAAGAATGGGAGAGGCTGTGAGATTGCAGGCAAAGGTGATGGCAAAAGCAAAAACATAGAGGAGAGAGGCATCCTAGGATGTGTGAGGAAGTCATGGGGAGGTAGATGAGAATAAGGAGGGAGCCAGGGAGTGGTAGGAAACTAGACCAGTGCTTCTCCAAGTGGGCATTCATAAAAATCACAAGGAAATCTGGTTAAAATGCCAATTCAGTAGGTTTGGGGTCAGGCTTGAAGCTCCCAGGTGATGCAGATACTGCTGATCTGGGACCACACTTTGAATAGCAAGGATTTAGAGAAAGAGAAGATAGTTTGTGGAGGAAATTTTAGAAATAGAAATATGCAAAAATACAAAGTTAAAATTATGTCTAGTTTCACAACCCAGAGATAACAACTATATACTATACCAATGAGCAGGCCCTTGTATCGCAGAGACATGGATATCTTGGTATATATGTTTTGAAGGTAGCACTTAGCAATGCTTGTTGTGGGATCAACTACATTTGGGGAATGAGGGAAAGGAGGTACTTACGGTTTCTGGTGTGACCGACTGAGACTGATGACTGAGGGAGGAGCAGGTGATTTTGGAGGATGAAGGAGAGAATGGATTCTGCTTTAGACCTTCATTAAACCTGAGGTACTTGTCAGTATATTGAGAGGGCAAGAGGATACCCAATAGGTATTTGGTTATCCTGGTCTGGAGCTCAGGAGACAGGAGAAGCCTAGTATAGAGTTTGGAGGGGAAAACCATTACCTTGGTGCAGAGGTGAAGCATGGCATTCTTGAGCTCCCCTGGGGAACTGTGTAGACTGTGAAAGGAGAACGGGACTCAGAAGAGAGCCCCAGGAGTCCAGGCTTTAAGAGGCAGGTGAAGGAGAGGAGTCCAGGAAGAAGACCAAGAGGGATGAGGATCAGAGTGTGTGGCTTCAAGGAAAAGGGCATGATCAACAGTGTCAAATGATGTTTTGAAAGCCACGAGGATCAGGGCCGGCAAATGGCCATTTCTGTGAATGCGACTGGGATTCAGGTTACAGCATTAAATGGAAGTGAGACCAGCATGGACAAGGTAAAGCTCGATTGTCGGGTGGGGGGAGGTAGGAGTGAGAAGCAGCGGGGGCTGGGTAGTCAAACTGGGAAATCATATATATCTTAGAATTCAATGATGTAGATTAGATAGATTTTTTTCTGAGCTTTGGGGATATAAAGGCAGCACAACTGATTTCTCAGATAATAGATTAACTTTTATTCTTTCTTGAGAGAGAGATAGTAGCTAATAATATTTGGTACTCTGAACTGTTACTCTGTGCCAAATTGTATATGCATATGTGCTCATTTTTACTTTTCCAGTAACCTCAGAGGTATAGCCCATTTAAAAGTGAAGAAATTAAGGGTCAGAGAACTGAAGCAGCTTGTCCAAGACTACACAGCCAGTATGTGGCAGAGCTGAGGTTTGGACCAAGGTCTGGCTGACTGAAATCCCTGCTCAACTCTTCTGCTTATAATGCTTCTCTGAGGGCTTGGTGGTGAGAAAGAGCCAGGGTCAGCATCCCTGGCTTGGATCATAGCAGGCAGTATTGTAGTTAAGCAGGACAGTTGTGCCACCAGATTTTGTTCATTGCACAAGACTCTTTTCCCCTACAATTTAGTCATATGCTCTGTTCTGGCAGTATATATCAGAAAAACTCTTGAAATAAGCAAGTTGTGGTTGTGTTTTGTTCTCTCAGCTTCCAGGGCTCCATATTCTTCTGGTTTTCCTCTTACTACACCGGCTCCTCCTTTGCCCTCACTTCTGACAGTTCCTCCCATCTAATCTGAAGGTTAGAGAGCCATATGGTTCATTCCTTAGGCATTCTCCCTTCTCTCACTATACTCGTTGCCTTTCTAATCTTATTTAATATCATGGCTTTCAAAACCATGTATGTACTGTGCCCCAACATACATCTCCAGCCCAGGCCTCTCCCATGAGCCCTAGACTTGTACACCCAGCTGTGAAGTATGCACGACCACTGGGTATGCAATAGACATCTCAAATTAAATCCCTCATCTGCTCCCCTGAATTTGCTCCATCTGCAGACTTCCACGTCTCAGAAAGTAGCAGTTGTTCAGGCTAAAACCTTGGAGTTTAAACCTTTGAGAAATCTCTCTTTCTCATACCCTAAATTCAATCCGTCGACGAATTCTGTCTATATTTCCTTCTAAATACATAGATCCGCTTCTCACTACCACTCCTGCTTCCACTGCAGTTCTAGTCATCCTTACCATCTCTCCCTTGAATCACTCCAGGAGCCTCCTGGCTACTCTTCCTGCTTCTGCCTTGCCCCATTCAGTCTTTTCTTTGCACAGTTGCCAGAGTGATGTTTGAAGAGTAAGATTTACATCATGTTACTCTTCTGCACAAAACTGTAGCTTAGAGTTCAGCTAGAAGTCCTATATCATCTTTCAGCCACTCCACCCCATCTCCTGTTACTGTTCTGATTTTCTCTTCCCCTTGCACCTGAATGAACGAGGTTGGAACAGGGAATGCAATTTGCTTCAAAGAAAAGGTAAGGCACGTGGAGTGTAACATCAGATATGAACCAAAGAAAGACAGAGTGGTTTGTGGGACATGCAAGAACTTTGCTTCCTAAGTATAGTCGGCCCTTTGTATACATGGGTTCTGCATCTGTGGATTCAACCAACTGTGACTAGAAAATATTATTAAAAAATGGTTGGTTGCATCTGTACTGAACATGTACAGACTTGTATGGTTGTCATTATTCCCTAAACAATTCAGCATAACTATTTACAAAGCATTTACATTGTATTAGGTATTATAAGTAATCTGGAGAAGATTTACATTATATGGGAGGATGTAAATAGGTTATATGCAAATATTATGCCATTTTATAGAAAGGACTTGAACATCCATGGATTTTGGTATCCTAGGGGGGTCCTGGAACAATCCCCCATGGATACTGAGGGGCGACTCTGGTTAGGGAGCCCAACAGTTCTCACAGTGATTCATGGCTAAAGAGCAACCAGGTGCCTCCAGTGATGATTAGGAATTATTTTATAGACAGAGAGAGACTTTGTTATACTGAGCTTTCGGGTGTTGTAATTTTTGCTTGCTTGTTTGATGTTGTTTTGCATCTTTTAGTCCCCTAAGGTGTGCCACAAAAAAACTGTAATAATCAAAATAGGCTATAAACACAAAAATTTGAGGACCACTTGTCTTGATTACAGTATTCTTAAACCTAACAAAAAACCCCCACAAAACAGTAGCAATTTTAGAGCCTGATGGCATCTGAGATTGACCAGTCTTGCCCCCTCATTTTATAGATTGGGAAGTGGTCTAAGAGAAGTGACGTTATGCAGTGTCACCTAGGGGGTCCTAGCCCATGCACCCATGCTGCCTCCTCTTGAGCTGTTGTAATGAAGTTTCCTAGCACTAGTTTGGAAATCAGTGAAGTACTCTGAAATACTTTAATATTTTTCAGATATCAATGATCTTGAAAATGGGTTCAACTTTTTTTCTAATTTCACATGGACTTGAAGTAATTTGAGGGTAAGTGCTCTAATCAGCTACAATTCATGAGAAGTTTTGATTTAAGTATTGTCAGTTGATTTCTGCCAAGGTGGTATTTTGAAATCAGTACATTATTTCAAGTGCCAGTAGAACATAGGGCTGTACTCATGTACTCTACCGTCAGGGGAAGTTTAAAAGCTCCTAATGGATCAGTGGATTTTGAGTGAAACGGAAGTCATTAAAACCTTTATGCAAAAATGGATCAGAAAATAATGTCATGATTGTAACTCAAAAGCGATTATAGATCCACAAGAATAAATAGGCTTAAATTGCTTGTAGACATCTAATCATGTGTACTAACTTTCAACTTTTCAAATAGAACATTCTGTTATTAGTTTTTGAGACTTTGCTTGCATTTTGGGAGATATCAAAGTCAATGAGAAAGTGCCAGACTTAACTAAACTACATCACATCAGTCAACGGATGTTAGTGAGAAACCTGGTCTGCTGTTGATTCTCAACAGTGTCAAGCCCAGGAAGGAGCTAGACGTGTTAAGCTAGAAACAAGCTTAGTCAAGAAGCACTCATGAGCTGCCTACTATGTACCCTAGCACTGTGTTAGACGATATGAGGGGTCCCAAAGTAGAAGTGATCCTCAGTCTGCTGGGAGGAAATGAAACCAGAAGACATGGTTGTGTCTGCAGTCAAGTGCGAGATGAAGAGTGTGGGCCTTGTAGCAGGACAGTCCTGAGTTCAAATCATGCCTCTACATATCATAGCTGTAAACCCAGGTAAGGTATTCTAACTACTCGGAGCCTTGATTTTCCCATCTGCCAACTGGGGTTAATAATTGAGGCCACTGTGGTGAGGATGACATGAGATTATATATGTAAAATCTCCATACTTGGTATATACTGAATAAGTGTTAATTTCCCTTCTCCTGTGTGGCCCCTGTATGTGGGATAGTCCCTGACATTCAGAATGAGGCAATTAATGAGCATCTTTCCATCTGAACCCTTGAGAAGAGGGAGATAAATGTGTCCTGAACGCCGGGCTGGAATTGAAAGAGGAGACTGATAGAGGGGGTAGGAACTGATAAAAGTTGAGATGGCCAGACGAACCAAGGGCACTACATAGTCTAACGCTTCCCAATTATTTTTCATATAAGTACCTACTTAGAAAATGATAATATTGTACCATACACTGAGTTTGGACAAATGAGGCTGTTTACAGCTTGAAGTGTCCTTCCCACAGACTGAACCCCTGCTTGAGAGACTGCTCAGTCAATAGAAGGGCTGAGGAAATCAGTATCTACACAAGTCTGTGACTAATATGTAACCCACAGGTTGGGAAACTCTGGTAATAGAGAACTTAAAGGTTCGATGACCTGCACTGTTCCCCTTTGATCCTCTTTGGAACGAGGTAGGGGCTGAATGAATGACACACTGATCAGTCAATTCCCTACACCTGACTTTGCAGTGGCCAAAGATGGCTGGTGGCACTGTTTTCCAAGGTATGATGCCAAGGACGGGGGAGAGGGGGCACATGTACACCAGGAGTAAGGAGCAGATGGACAAATGGTTTGGTCCCCTATCCTGTATTTTCTACCTTCTGTAGGTAAGCTCATTGTACTGGCCTGCCCTAAGCCACTGAAGTTCTCTCTGCATGACCCATAGTGCTTTGCGTATCTGCATTCAATAAACACATTTTGAGTTAGATTGAACAGATAACGCAAAAGACCTTGCCCTGCATGTTTGGGCTTGTGTCCTACACAGATGCAGGTGTGCAGGAGTGGGGAATCTCCTTGAATTCATCACTTCTCTACTGTCCTTTTTCTTTTTCTGTAAACCTTAGTCACTGGGTCCAGGATTCACTTCTAACATAATGACTTCCCAACTGCAGTTACACTTGGCCCTAGTGGCCTCTCCCAACGAAAAACAACCCAACAGCGAAGTTTTGAAAACTAGACCTTTTATAAAGGAAGAAATAGGAAGGAAATTCCAACACATACTATAATATGGATGAACCTTGAAGATATTATGCTCAGAGAAATAAGGAGTCACACAAGGACAAATAGTATACAAAAATCAACTCAAGATGGATTAAAGATTTAAATGTGAGATGTGAGACATAAAAATACTAGAAGAAAACCTAGGGAAAACTCTTTTGGACATTGTTCTAGTGAGAGAAAGTAGAATGGTGGTTGCCATTTTACTGGGGGGTACTGGGGTGGGGGGAATGGAGAGTTAGTGTTTAATGAGTGTTGAATTTCAGTTTGGGAGGAAGAAAAAGTTATGTGGATGGATGGTGGTGATGGTTGCACAACAATGTGAATGTACTTAGTGCCACTGAAGTGTACACTTAAAAATGGTTAAGATGATAAATTTTATGTTATGTGCATTTTACCACAATTTTTAAAAAATTTTATTTTATTTTATTTTAAGTTCCAGGATACATGTTCAGGACGTGCTGGTTGCATAGGTAAATGTGTGCCATGGTGGTTTGCTGCACCTATCAACCCATCACCTAGGTATTAAGCCCCACATGCATTAGCTATTTATCCTGATGCTCTCCCTCCCCCTGCCCCCTATGATAGGCCCCAGTGTGTGTTTTCCTCCCTGTGTTCGTGTGTTTTCACTGTTCAGCTCACACTTATAAGCGAGAACATGCAGTGTTTGGTTTTTTGTTCCTGTGTTAGTTTGGTAAGGATGATGGCTTTCAGCTCCATCCATGTTCCTGCAAAGGACGTGATTTTGTTTCTTTTTATGGGTACATAGTATTCCATGGTGTATGTGTACTACATTTTCTTTATCCAGTCTATCAGTGATAGGCATTTAGGTTGATTCCATGTCTTTGCTATTGTGAACAGTGCTGCAGTAAACATACATGTGCACGTAACTTTATAATAGAATGATTTATAATCCTTTGGGTATATACCCAGTAATGGGATTGTTGGGTCAAATGGTATTTCTGGTTCTAGGTCTTTGAGGAATCGCCATACTGTCTTCCACAATGGTTAAACCAATTTACATTCCCACCAACAGTATAAAAGTGTTACTGTTTCTCCACAGCCTCGCCAGCACCTATTGTTTCTTGACTTTTTAATAATCTTCATTCTGACTGGCATGAGATGGTATCTCATTGTGGTTTTGATTTGCATTTCTCTAATGATCAGTGATGTTGAGCTCTTTTTCATATGTTTCTTGGCCATACAGATGTCTTCTTTTGAGAAGTCTCTGTTCATATTCTTTGCCCACTTTTTAATGGGGTTGTTTTTTTCTTGTTCATTTAAGTTCCTTGTAGATTCTGGATATTAGACCTTTGTCAGATGGATAGATTGCAAAATTTTTCTCCCACTCTGTAAGTTGTCTGTTCACTGTGATGATAGTTTCTTTTGCTGTGCAGAAGCTCTTTAGTGTAATTAGATCCCATTTGTCAATTTTCATTTCTGTTGCAATTGCTTTTGATGTTTTTGTCATGAAATAGTTGCCCATGCCTATATCCTGAACAGTATTACCTAGATTTTCATCTAGGGTTTTTATAGTTTTGGGTTTTACATTTAAGTTTTTAGTCCATCTTGAGTTAATTTTTGTATAAGGTGTAAGGAAGGGGTCCAGTTTCAATTTTTAAAAAGGAGAGGGAAAAAAAGAGATACCAGACTGGTCTGCAGACCTCAGAGAGAGAAAACTTCATGAAGGTTGAGCAGTAACTTTTATTCTTCATTTTGGTATTAAGAGAGAAAGCTCATATATGTCTGAGTTAATGCAGTTTTCAATCACATTTTGTAATGATGAACTGAGTCATTTCACTTTATTTTCCACTTCTGGCTTCTTTCCTTTACTTTTGAAATGAATTTAAAATCTGCTTGGATAGGTGAAATAACCCATTTCAGTTGGACTCACTGTCAGGCCTCATGGATACCTAGAAATGGGATGAGGGTGGGGAGGAGGACATGGGGGGAGGCACAACAGCTGTCACCCACTATGCCATTAGAGCAAGATCTTGGGGCAGCTCCAGCCTTGTGGGTTAGTGCTTGGAAAAGATACTCATCTTGCTGTCTTCCCCATTGCCTCTGCCTAGGGCTTCTGGCAACTCTAAGAACTGAGTCTCAACTAAGGCTCTACCTTGTGAATTTGGACCAGCCCTTTGTGGGACCAGATGGTTTCTAGGAGCCCTTGCAGCCCTGAAAGTCCACGGGTCCAAGCCTCAAAGTTTCTTACCAGTAATAGGCTTCCCAATGCCAGAATGGTGCTTTTCCCAGGGACCAGATTATGTGCTTGGCGGGTGTTATGGGCTGAATTGTATTCCCCCTAAAAAAGATATGTTGGAGTCCTAACCTCAGTAGGTGACTCAACTCAGAATGTTACTTTATTTGGAGATAGTGTCTTTATAGAGGTAATCAGGTTAAAATGAGGGCATTAGGGTGGGCTGTAATCCACTATGACTGGTGTCCTTATTGAAGGAGAAAATCTGCACGCAGAGACAGACACACGCGTAAGAAGAATGCCATGTGAACACACAGGTAGAAGATGGCCATCTACAAGCCAAGGAGAGAGAGACCTGGAACAGATGGTCCCCTTGCAGCCTTCTAAAGGAACCAACCCTCTGGAGACCTTGATTTCCAACTTATTACCTCCAAAACTGTGAGACGATGCATTTCTGTTGTTTAAATCACCCAGTATGTGGTACTTAGTTACAAGTAGCCCTAGAAAACCAATAGAGCAGGTAAAGCAGGCCTCCATCTCAGTGGTCATTTCTGTCTCTTCTTACCAGGTAGATTCTAGAAATGGACGGAAGGAAAAAAGGCTGGTGATGAAAGCTTTCTTTTACAAAGGATTCCAAGCAACTTTCTTGGTACAGGGACTGCATGAAGTATCCTCACCTCAATGATTCATCGCTACAGCACCAGAGCCTCTCGGAGAGAAGGGAACTTTTCTGATTTACACAAACCTCTTCTTAATGCATTCTTGTCACTTACAAAGGGAGCTAAAATTCAGTGCTGACATGGAGGGGCTGTTCTGAGGAACTTAGAATACTAAAGACTTAATCATATGGACTCTTGATGTTCCCTAATCAGTATAACTTGGCCATTGCTAAGATTTTAGTAAGTCCATCAACAGCCTCTCACCTCCTCTCAGTTCATTATTGTGTGCAGCTAGAGTGCCTATTATGGGAAATATGCACTGTCATCAGCAGCTTAGACATAAAATTATGCTCTGTATATGGTTGGTCAAAGTACCTCTACTCAGCTTATCATAATTTTTCAACTAGGACCAAGAAAATTACTGTCTGATTATTCTCTTCAGATTTCCAATCCAGTGTCTAAAGACTTGACCAAAATAGGTTTTTGTCTAAAAAGCTTGATCTTGATAAATGAGATAAAGAGCTTTTCAAAGTGGTTTAGGGAACAAATTTCATCTCATCAAAGTACAGTGTCTTCCTCACAAATTCTTTTTGGCTTAATTTGTCTCCAGTAAGTTCCCCTGCCTGAATTTGTGCAAAATGTATAGCAGTTGCGGTAGCAAAGATGTCGTATTAGAAATTAAAAGAAATATGTTGATTTTCTACTGGAATACTGGTGTTTCTTCAAAGTTTTTTTTTTTTTTCAAAGAACTGTCACAGAGAAGCAGCAAGGTGAGCATTAAACAAGTTACCCAAGTTTGTGTTTACTAAGTGGTTCTGTCTTCAGTGGGTCAGTCCTGTTCTTTCTCTCCAGTCTATCCTAGGCCATCTTGTCTACTCCCCAGTCACCATCTTTATGCCATAATGCCCAAATACATGCCTCCAGCCCGGACCTCTCCTCTGAATGCCAGACATGAAAAGCCACCTGCCTTTTGGGTACCTCCACTCAGTTGTCCCCCATGCTCCTCAATCACCACCATCCTGTCCCACCCAACCTACTTCTCTTCGACTATGTAGCATCTCAGGGGATGCTACACTTAGCAAATCCTTGCCAAGCACTTAGCAAATCCTTCACCAATTCCCATCATTAACAACTTTCTCTTTATCCCCATATCAGTAGCCAAACCTTGTAAACTCAATCTTCTAAATCCCTTTCCAGTCCTTCCACTCGTCTCTGTCTTTGATCTCTCTACAATTAGTGTTGTGCCCTGAGCAAGGTGATAACCATCTGGGATTCACATTTGCTGTGGAGGATTCAGATAGTGGCCTCAAGTATGAGAATAACCTCAAGTTTCTGTAGGTAGGCATTCCCATGGAGCCTTTCCCACCAGCAGGCATGAAGAATGGGTTTTTCCTTCTTAAGTGGAGGTACGGGGCAAGAGGAAAAGAGAGAAGCTCTTCCATGTGGCACGAGAGCAGGATGAATGGTGCTGGTGCATTGTACCCTTCCACCCCTAGAGCCTGGAACTCTACCAGAGGAAGATGGAGCAGGAGCCAACATATTCCCTTCCTGCTTTGGAGGCATTTTCCATCTGCTATCTGGGAGAAAGTGTGGGAGACAGGATGGGGCCTGATCCTAAATTAGGAAATAGATGGGGTTTGTCTTTGGTGTCTCCCACCTTCCTTTCTTTATTATCTTTTGCAGTAACTTAGGCACATAGCACCGTCATGCTGGTCTAAGGTGCCGACAGCCCTTGATTGCTGCCTGACCTACCTCTTCAAAGCTGTCCTGGATCCTAAATTAACTCCTTCACCTCCTCCATGTATTCCTCTGTGGGATGGTGAATGGCTTTGGGTAGGCAGTGGAGGTCAGCATTGTGATCACACCTGAGAATGGTCATGGCAAAGGTCTGATGGCTCACAGCCCTAACAGAGCCTGATTCTTCTTTAAAGGAGAAGGGGTGTCTCTAGCCCATCTTTTACCACCTTTCTTCCTCCTACTTCTCTATTCCTGCTGTAGTGTTCAGAGTTTGGACTGTACTAGAGAAGTGTTTGTGGTTGATTGACCTTGTTCCCAGGGCTTTGTTTTCTATTCTCAGCCCTACTTGAGAGAATACCAATGTGGAGGCATTTACCTTTAAGGTGAGATCAGAGAAACTGGGCTGTCAGCTGGGCGCAGTGGCTCATGCCTGTAATCCCAGCACTTTGGGAGGCTGAGGCAGGTGGATCACGAAGTCAAGAGATCGAGACCATCTTGGCCATCATGGTGAAACCCTGTCTCTACTAAAAGTACAAAAAATTAGCTGGGCATGGTGGCGCACGCCTGTAGTCCCAGCTACTCGGGAGGCTGAGGCAGGAGAATTGCTTGAACCTGGGAGGCAGAGGTTGCAGTGAGCTGAGATCGCACCACTGCACTCCAGCCTGGGCAACAAGAGCGAAACTCCATCTCAAATAAATAAATAAATAAAAAGAAAACATGCTCTAAGGGGAGATCTTAC
>NW_012100521.1:637638-667960 GCF_000951045.1 Mandrillus leucophaeus | reverse complement strand
CACATGGCATAGTCCTTTTCTATGCATATTGGCAGTCAAGTACACTGGCAGATGACCTGGTTGGGTAGACAACAGCAATGGTGTGCTACTGCCACTTACTTGCTCCCAAACTCAGCTTATCTACAACTGTTCTCTTTTCCATCCCACCTGATGATTTACCAGTCCTTTGGCTTATGTTAAAAAAAAAAAATAAGGCTAATTTTAGAGCACCTTTAGGTTCACAGCAAAACGGAGAGGAAGATACAGAGATAGCCCATATACTCCCTGCCCCGGTACATGCATAGCCTCTCCCACAGTCAACATCCCCAACCAGTGTGGGGCATTTGTTGTGATCAGATTAATTTTTAAATTATGAAATATGTTAGACATACAAATGAGCAAAAAAAGAGTAATGCAACCAAAGCTTACATACCCACTGCTCAGCTTTTGTAACGAAACAGTACAAATGCAATTGAAGTCTCTCATCCACCCAACTCTGATTTCATTTTCCTGCCTCCTCCCCAAAGAAATCACTATTCTGAATTTAGTGGTCTTCATTCCCATGCATTTCTCCATACTTTTACTCAAAATTTATGTATCCATAAAATATGTAATATTATTTTACACGTTTTTAAGTCTCACAAAATAGTATCATACTATAAATTACCCTTCTGCAACTTGCTTTATATCAGTCATTATCTGCTCTTAAGATCCATCCATGTAGATATATATGTACTTTTAGTTCATGTATTTTAACTACTGTATAGTATTCCATTGTAGGAATGTACTACAATGTATTACACATTCTCCTCTTGATGGACTTTTTAATGTTTTCAGTTTTCTGACCTTACAAACAAGTGTTGCTGTGAATATTCTTATTCTTATCTCTTGGTGCAATAATTTCTCTAGGGCAGTTCTTTCTTCTTTTTAAAAAACTTTTTTTTGAAATAATTTTGGACTTACAGAAAAGTTGCAAAAACAGTACAGAGTTCCTATATAATGTTCACTCAGTTTCCTCTAATATTAATATCACATAACTATAGTACAATAATCAAAACCAAAAAATTAACATTGGCACAATACTATTACTAACTTATAGACTTTATTAGAATTTCAGCAATTAAGGCAATGATTTCCAAACTTTACGTTGTGGCCCATTATTGCAGTGATTCCCAACTTTGGCTACACATTGGAACCATCTGGGGAACTTCAAAAACTACTGATGCTGGGGTCACCCCCTGAGATATTCTAACTTAATTTGTTTCGGTCGTGGCCTCAGCAATGGAAATTTAATAGCTCCCCCAGACGATTGTAATATGCAGCCAAAGTTGAGAAACACTGCATTAGTATATCATGAGATCAATTTAATTGGTTGTGCTAAGTAGTAAAAAAATAAAATGGAATAGAAAATATCATATGGCTTTTCATGCAGGATAAACATTCTTGCAGAATATTTTTGTTTCAACTATAAATATATATATTAGGCTACAATGTAAAATGAATTTCATACTATGACTCGTGAACCAAAAAGATTTTAAGCTGCTATCTAGGTTATAGATCTAGAAATAAAATTGTTAGGTCACAAAATACATGCATCTTCCATTTTACTGGATGTTGCCAAATACAGTTCTGAAGTGTTTCTACTAAATTACACGCTACCAGCAGTGTATGGGAGCCCCAGTTGTCCCACTTCCTTGCCAGCACCTGGTATTTTCAGACCTTTAAAATTTTTGCCCTGCTGGGCGTGGTGGCTCACGCCTGTAATTCCAGCATTTTAGGAGGCCAAGGCAGGAGGACCACTGAACTCAGGAGTTCAGGACCAGCCTGGGCAACATGGTGTAACCCCATCTCTACAAAAACAAAACAAAACAAACAAACAAAAAAAACTTAGCTGGGCTTGGTGGCGCATGCCTGTAGTCACAGCTACTCGAGAGGCTGAAGTGGAAGGATCACCTGGGCCCAGGAGGTTGAGCCTGCAGAGAGCTATGATCTCTGCCATTGCACTCCAGCCTGGGCAACAGAGGGAGACACTATCTCAGAATAATAATAAATAAAGTTTTTGCCAATCTGGTGGGTATGAAATGGTTTCTTGTGCTTTAGTGGGCATTTCTCAGGTCTCTAGGATAGTTGATAAACTTTTTACATGTACACTGATCAGGGTTCCTCTTTGAGGAATCGCCTGTTTGTGTCTTTTACCCATTTTTTTTTTTAAACAGATTGTTTTGTAGTTTATTGGTCTATATTCTGGATACCAATCCTTTGTTAGAATCCTGTACTGCACATATCTTCTAGCACTCTGTGGCTTGTCTTTTCATGTTTGAAATGCTATTTGTTGCACAGAATTTTTGTTTGAATGTAGTCACATGTATTAATCATTAACTTTATGGTTTGTGCTACTTATGTTTTTAAAAGAAATCTTTCTTTATCCTGAGATCATGAAGACATTCGCCTCTATTTTCTTTTAAAAGCCTTCAAGTTATGTTTCTCACAACTGACTGTTGTGTCTTTAACGCCTCCTTCAATTTTATTTTTTAATGAGGTCAATGTAGATTAACATGCAGTTGTAAGAAATTATACAGAAATCCCTTGTACACTTTGCCCAATTTCCCCATATGTAGTTTCCCCATTATAGAGTAGATCAGTCCACTGATCTTATTCACATTTTTCAGTTTTACTTGTGTGTGTGTGTGTGTGTGTGTGTGTGTGTGTGTGTGTGTATGTTAAATTCTGTAACATTTTATCCCCTGGATAATTATTACTGATCACCATCAAGACACTGAGCAGTTCTTCCATTATTATCACCAGGAACCCTTGTGTTGCCCTTTATAACCACACCCACCTCTCTCTAGCATCCACACTCTGGTCCCATTCCTAATCTATGTCAAACACTAACCTTCTCTTCATCTCTACAATGTTGTCATTTCAAGAATGTTATATAAATGGAATCACACAGTATGTAAGTTTTCATGTTTGGCTTTTTTACTCAGCATAAATCTTTATAGATTCATTCAGGTTGTTGCATGTATTGTTAGTTTATTTCTTGTTTTTGGTGAGTAGAATCCCATAGTAGGACTGTATATCAGTTTGTTTATCCAGTCAGCCATTGAAGGACATCTGGGTTGCTTCCAGTTTAGGGCTATTACAAATAAAGCTTTTATAAACATTCATGTACAGGGTTTTGTATGAACAAACATGTTCATGTCTGTGGGATAAATGCCCAAGAGTGCAATTGCTGGGTCGTGTGGGAGTTGCATGTTTAGTTTTATAAGAAATTGCCAAACACTTTTCCAGAGTGACTATACCATTTATATTCCCACCAGTAATGAATGAGTGATCCAGTTTCTCTGTATCCTCACCAACATTTGGTGTTGTTACTACTTTTTATTTTAGCCATTCTTATAGGCATGCAATGATATCTTATCGAGGTTAGAATTTGCATTATCTCATGGCTAATGATGTTGAGAATTTTTGCATGTGCTTTCTGCCTTCTGTATATCCTTTTTGGTGAAATGTCTTTTGTTGTCTTTTTCTTACTGGATTATTATTTTTTATTATTGAGTTTTGAGAGCTCTTCATATATGCCAGATACAAGTCCTTTGTTCGATATGTGGTTTTGAAAATATTTTTTTCCAGCCTGCAGCTTATCTTTTAATCTTCTTCATATGGGCTTTCGCGAAGCAAAAGTTTTAAACTTTGATCAGGTCCAATTTATTGACATTTTTTCAATTTATAGATATGCTTCTGGTGTCAAATCTATAAAATTTTTGCCTAGTCCAAAATCCCAAGAGTTTTCTCTTATTTTTTCCTAAAGTTTTATGTTTTACATTTAACGTCATGATCTATTTTGAGTTGATTTTTGTATATGGTATGAAGTGTTGGTGTATGTTCATTTTTTTGTCTATAGATGTCCAATTGCTCCAGCACCATTTGTTGAAAAGGCTGTCCTTCCTCCATTGAATTCATTTTGCACCTTGACAAAAATCAATCAGGCATATTTATAAGGACCTCCTTGGGTTTTTAACCTATTTAAGGTTTTTACTGGCTCCAGGTCCCAATATACATAGCTTAATTTCCTCTCAGATATATAAAAAGTGAATCATCATTTTGTAATAATACCAACATGGTAATTAACATGAATTTTGCAACAATACCTAATTAAATACTGATCATGTAGTGTGCATTTAGTTTGATCATTGTTGGTCTCTCTCAACTCCTCAGGGGTCTAATTTTAACAATTAAATTAGCCTGGAGCCATAGAGAATTGTAAGATGAATCAGAACTCAAATGTAGAAAAATACAATGTTTTACCTTGAGAGACTAAGAAGGAAAACTTCAAAACTGTTAGATCATAGAAATATCAAATGGAAAACAGCAGGTGGAAGTGGCCTGGCTATGAGGTTCTGTCAGCAACTAAAACTAAAGGAGTTTTTCTATTCTACCTACTAAGTGGGCCTTTACTTATTTATGGTTATATTGCCCTACACAGCAGTTGTGTTGTTGGAAATTTGTGTGTATGTCATCCTCTAGTGTGTAATGTACTAGAAAGATCCCTTTCTATACTAGGAAATAGCAGACCTGGCATCTAGTCCCAGTTGTGACTCTAACCCGCTGTGTGACCTTTTAACAGCTTAGATCTCTGGACTTCTTTTAGCTCTGTACAATGCAGTTCAATTTAGCAAATACCTTGAGTGTCAACTCCATGACAGATCCTGGGAGATACACTGAGATGAGCAAAACACACTTTTTTTTTTTTTTTGAGACAGAGTTTCATTCTTGTTGCCCAAGCTGGAGTACAATGGCACAATGTGGGCTCACCGCAACCTCTGCCTCCCGGATTTAAGCGATTTTCCTGCCTCAGCCTCCCGAGTAGATGAGATTACAGGCGTGCACCACCATACCCAGCTAATTTTGTATTTTTAGTATAGACGGGGTTTCTCCGTATTTGTCAGACTGGTCTCAAACTCCCAACCTCAGGTGATCCGCCTGTCTCAGCCTCCCAAAGTGCTGGGATTATAGGCATGAGCCACCGCACCCGGCTGCAAAACACACGTCTTAATTTCAAGTGACTTTCTGGCTTATAGGTTATGCCTACAATTTAGTGAGCACAATAGGTTAGCTGCTATGCTAAGTAAGGGACATGTCTTATGTCCCTTAATCTTCACACTAATCTTGTGAGGTAGGAGCTGATATCATTCCCATTTTACAAATATGAAAACTAAGACTTCGAGGGGTTAAACAGCTTGTCTATGGTCATGCACTTGATGGCTCTTCAACCACCACATCAAGTTTGGTTGGACAGAATATTAATAGCTCACTTTGATCTGGGCTTCATATGCAAGTCAAGATCTTAATCTGATAGGACTGAGGGTAGCATTTTGACCAGCAGAAGGAAAAAGAGAAGTTAGATATATTTATTAGCACTTTACAGATGGAGAAGTTTAAGTATTAAAAAGTTGTCTAGCTTGCCCGAAGTCCCAAGATAGTCTGGGACTCAAAGCCATGCTGTTCTTTCTTCTGTAGGAGAATAAGGGCTCCTGCTCCAGGCTAAAGCCAACCTCTTCACTTGTACTGTGGATCTCAACTCCTCCTTCTTGAGGACCTGGCTCTTCATCAGTTATTCTTTGTCATCTATAGGAGTCATCTCTTTCTCTGGGCTGTCTCTCTTCCCCACATGAAATTAAATATAAATATGTCAAAAAATCTTCCTGTGTTAAATATCCCTCCTCTCATCCTGACCTGAACTGCTTCTGAAGCTACTGAGCTATCTCCTACTTTCACATACTTCTGGAAGGAGTTGTCTACCTTCATTCAGTGTCTCTAATTCCTCCTCTACCACTCACTCCCCTCCCACTGCAATCTGGCCTCTGTCCCCAACACTCTTACCAAAGTCATCAATTACATCCTTGTCACTAAGCACATATTTCCTTTCTCATCTTGCTTGATTTTTCTGCAACAGTCAATGAACTTGACTATTGCCTCTTTTCTGAAACAGTTTTTCCCTTGGCTTATGATATAGTTTGGATATATTTTCTCTTCAAATTTCATGTTGAAATTTGATCCCTAATGTTAGAGGTGGGCCTAAAAGGAGGTGTTTGGCTCAGGGGGGCAGATCCCTCATAAATGGCTAGGTGCTGTCACCACATGGTAATGAGTGATTTCTCACTCTGTTCCCATGAGAACTGCTTATTAAAAAGAGGCTGGCACCTTCCTCCTCTCTCTCTTGCTTCCACTCTCATCATGTCATGCCTTCTTCCCTTTGTCTTCAGCCATGAGCGGAAGCAGTCGGAGGCCCTCAGAAGAAGCAGATGCTGGTGCCACACTTCTTGTACAACCTGCAGAACTGTGAACCAAATAAACCTCTTCATTTTACAAATTACCCAGCCTCAGGTGTTCCTTTATAGCAACACAAAATAATTAAAACAGCTTATAAGATATAGTGTTCTTCTGTCTCTTTCTTCCTTCTTATCTCTTCTTCCCTGTCCTCTTTATAGGTTCACTGTCTCCCCATTTAGTCACATTGTATTATTCTTTTTATGTATTGCTGCATTCAATCTACTTTGATTTTGTTAAGGACTTATATTTCTGGCCATAAAGGATATTGGTCCATAGTTTTCTTTTCTTGTAATGTCTTTGTCTTGTTTTCTTATCATAGGGTAATATTAGCTTCTTAAAGTGAGAATGTGTTTTTCCTCTTCTATTGGCTGGAAGAGATTGTGTAGAATTGGTGTTAATTCTTTAAATGTTTGGTAGAATTTTCTAGTGAAACTATTTGGGCCTGGAGAGTCCTTTTATGGGGCTTTTAAATTTTGATTTGAGTTTATGTAATAGTTATAGAAGCTGGGTGCAGTTGCTCATGCCTATAATCCCAGCACTTTGGAAAGCTGAGGTGGGTGGATCACTTGAGCCCAGGAGTTCAAGACCAGCCTGGGCAACATGGTGAAAATCCATCTTTACAAAAAATATAAAAATTAGCCTAGCATGGTGGCACAAACTTGTAGTCCCAGTGACTTGGGAGGCTGAAGTAGGAGGATCCCCTGAGCCCAGGAAGCCAAGGCTGCAGTAAGCCATGATTGCACCACTGCATTCCAGCCTGGGCTACAGAGTGAGATCCTGTCTCAAAAAAAAAAAAAAAAAAAAAGCTATGGAGCCATTTACATTATCTATAATATGGTTTGGCTGTGTCCTCACCCAAATCTCATCTTGAATTGTAACTCCCACAATTCCCATGTGAGAAGGAGCCCGGTGGGAGGTAATTGAATCATGGGGGCAGGTCTTTCCCCTGTTGTTCTCATGATAGTGAATAAGTCTCTCACGAGAGCTGATGGTTTTAAAAGCAGGAGTTTCCCTGCACAAGCTCTCTCTTTGCCTGCCACCATCCACGTAAGATGTGACTTGCTCCTCCTTGCCTTCTGCCATGATTGTGAGGCCTCCCCAGCCATGTGGAACTGTAAGTTCATTAAACATCTTTCTTTTGTAAATTGAACAGTCTTGGTTATGTCTTTATCAGCAGCGTGAAAACAGACTTATCCAATCTATTTCATACTGAATGAATCATGGTAGTTTGTGGTTTTTAAAGAACGTGGTCTATTGGTCTATATTATCAAATTTATATGTGTAAAGTTGTTTGTAATATACTTATCATTTTGATGTCTTCAGGGTCTCTCATGACATCTCTTGTTTTATTTGTGATATTGGTCATTTGTGTTTTCTCTCTTTTCTTTTCGCTGTCTGCCTTGCTAGAGGTTTATCAATTTTATTGATCTTTGCAAATATCCCATTCTTTTTTTTATCTTTCCATTGTTTTTCTGTCTTCAATTTCATTGATTTATGCTCTTATCTTTATTACGTCTTTCCTTCTGCTTGCTTAAAGTTTATTTTGTTCTTTTTTTTTCTGTATTCCTAAGACAGGAGCATAGGTTATTGATTTGAAGCTTTTCCCTTCCTTCCAATATGTGCATTTAGTGCTCAAAAGTTTTCTCTAAGTTCTTCTTTAACTATTTCCCACAAATTTTGATATGTTGTATTTTCATTTTCATTCAGTTCGATGTAGTTTTTATTTCCCTGATATTTCTTTTTTTGACCCATGGACTTCTTTTTAGACCCATTTAGAAATGTATTGTTTAGCTTCTGTGTATTCATAGATTTTTAAAATTATCTTTCTGTTACTGATATCTAGTGTAATGATTAATACTGAGTGTCAACTTGATTGGATTGAAGGATACAAAGTATTGATCCTGTGGGTGTCTATGCGGGTGTTGCCAAAGGAGATTAACATTTGAGTCAGCGGGCTGGGAAAGGCAGACCCAACCTTAATCTGGGTGGGCACAATCTAATCAGCTGCCAGCACAGCTAGAATATAAGCAGGCAGAAAAATGTGAAAAGAGAGACTGGCCTAGCCTCCCAGCCTATGTCTTTCTCCCTTGCTAGATGCTTCCTGCCCTCAAACATCGGACTCCAAGTTCTTCAGTTTTGGAACTTGAACTGGCTCTCCTTGCTCCTCAGCCTGCAGATGGCCTATTGTGGGACCTTCTGATTGTGTGAGTTAATACTTAATAAACTCCCCTTTATATATACATATATGTATTCCATTAGTTCTGTCCCTCTAGAGAACCCTAAGTAATACAGCTTTTGGTACCAGGAGTGGAGTGTTGCTGAAAAGATATCCAAAAATGTGGAAGCGACTTTGGAACTGGGTAACAGGCAGCGGTTGGAACAGTTTGGAGGGCTCAGAAAAAGACAGGAAAATGTGGGAAAGTTTGGAACTTCCTGGAGACTTGTTGAATGGCTATGCCCAAAATGCTGATAGCGATATGGACAATAAGGTCCAGGCTGAGGTGGTCTCATATGGAGATGAGGAACTTGTTGGGAACTGCAGCAAAGGTGACTCTTGTTATGTTTTAGCAAAGAGACTGGCAGCATTTTGCCCCTGCCCTAGAGATCTGTGGAACTTTGAACTTGAGAGAGGTGATTTAGGGTATCTGGCTGAAGAAATTTCTAAGTAGCAAAGCATTCAAGAGGTGACTTGGGTGCGTGTAAAAGTATTCAGTTTTAAAAGGGAAATAGAGCATAAGTTTGAAAAATTTGCAGCCTGACAATGCGATAGAAAACAAAATCCCATTTTCTGGGGAGAAATTCAAGCAGGCTGCAGAAGTTTGCATAAATGATGAGGAGTCAAATGTTAATCCCCAAGACAATGGGCAAAATGTCTCCAGGGCATGTCAGAGGTTTTCACAGCAGCCCCTCTGATCACAGGGCCAGAGGCCTAGAAGCAAAATGTGGTTTTGTGGGCCAGGCTCGGGGTCCCTGAGCTGTGTGCAGTCCAGGGACTTGGTGTCCTGCATCCCAGCCGCTCCAGCCATGGTTGAAAGGGGCCAATGTAGAGCTTGGGCTGTGGCTTTAGATGGTGCAAGCACCAAGCCTTGGAAGCTTCCATGTGGTATTGAGCCTGTGGATACACAGAAGTCAAGAATTGAGGTTTGGGAACCTCTGCCTAGATTTCAGAAGATGTATGAAAACGCCTGGATGCCCAGGCAGAAGTTTGCTGCAGGGGCGGGGCTCTCATGGAGAACCTCTGCTAGAGTGGTGCATAAGGGAAATGTGGGGTCAGAACCCCACACAAAATCCCTGCTGGGGCACTGCCTAGTGGAGTTTTGAGAAGAGGGCCATCTTCCTCCAGACCCTAGAATGGTAGATCCGCTGACAGCTTGCACCATGCGCCTGGAAATACATCTAGCTTGACTCCATTTTGGTCAGAAAACATACTCACTATATGAGTTCAATTCTTTTAAATTTCTTGGGATTTGTTTTTGTATCCTAAAATAGAGTATATCTTAGTATATGTTACACAGGCCTTTGAGGTCAGATAATGTCAGTTTTCTGACTTTGTTCTCTTTTTCTTTTTCTTTTTTTTGAAATGGAGTTTTGCTCTTTTTGCCCAGGCTGAAGTGCAATGGCGTCATCTCAGCTCACCACAACCTCCACCTCCCAGGTTCAAGCAATTCTCCTGCCTCAGGCTCTCAAGTAGCTGGAATCACAGGCATATGCCACCATGCCTGGCTAATTTTTGTAGTTTTAGTAGAGACGGGATTTCCCCATGTTAGTCAGGCTGGTCTTGAACTCCCGACCTCAGGTGATCCACCCGCCTCGGCCTCCCAAAGTGCTGGGATTACAGGCGTGAGCCACCGCGCCCGGCCTGTTCTCTTTTTCTAAAAATTTGTTTGCTATTCTAGCTCCTTAGCCTGTCTATATAAATTTTTGAATTTGTTTTTTGTATCTACTATATCTCCTAAAAATTTCCTGAGATTTTTATTGTGATTGCTTTGAATCCATAGATCAATTTGGGGAAATTTCACATCTTAGCAATATTGTCTTTCAAACCATGGATACAATATCAATCCATTTAGTTAGTATTTCTTTCATTTCTTTCACTAGTGTTTTGTAGTTTTCAACCTGTGGATCCTGCACAGATATTTTTTAGACTTATACCTTTTTCATGTTTTTGATGCTTTTGTAAATGATACTTTTAAAACTGCAAATTCCAATTGCCATTACTAGTACATGGAAGTACAATTAATTTTTATATGCAGTGCTTTTCTCATCAGCCTTATGAAACTTAGTAGTTCTAGGAGATTTTTGGTAGATGCTTTGGGATTCTCTATGTAAATATGTCATCTGGAAGCAGAGACAGTTTTATTTCATTTCTTTTAATCTGTTTGCTCTTCTTTTTCTTTTTCTTCTTTTACCTTATTTTATGGGCTAGGACTTGCAGTACAATGATGAATAGGAATGGTGATAGTGGACATCCTTGCCTTTTTTCAAATCTTAATGGGGATAACATTCAGTCATTCACCATTAATTATAGCGTTGACTATAGATACTTTTGCAGATTCTCTTTATCAGGTTCATGAAGCTACCTTATATTCCTAGTTTACATAAAGTTTTATCATGAATAGATGCTGCATTTTATGCAGGGCTTTCTGTGAATCTATGGAGATGGTCACAGTCACAGCTGTTTTTTCTGCAGTCTATTAATATGGTAAATTGGTTGATTTTTGAATGTTGAACCAGCCTCAACTCCCTGGAATAAACCTCAGTTAATCATGTTGTATTACTCTTTTTATAATTTGCCAGATTCAATCTGCTATTTTTTTTTTAAGGACTTTTGTATTTTTGCTTATGAGGGATGTTGGTCTTTAATTTTCTTTTCCTGTAAGTCTTTGATTTTAGAACATGGGTAATTTTGACCTTATAAAGTAAGCTTGGAAGTGCTCTCTCCTATTCTATCTTCTGAAAGAAAATGGGTAGAATTATTATTTTTTATTCCTTAAATGTTTTATAAAATTCACTAGTGAATCCATCCAGCCCTGGAGTTTTTCCTTTATTGGAAAATTTTAAATTATGAATTCATTTTTTATAGATATAGGATGATTTAGGATATAAATTTTTTCAACAGACATCGATAATGTGAGTTGTTTCATTTCATCTAAGGTGTTAAATTTATGGACATGGATTTATCTGTAGTATGCCCTTATTATCTTTTTTAATTCCAGTGGGATCTACATCGATATTTTCTCTTTCATTACAGATGTTGGTAATTTGTATCTTCTCTGTTTTTTCTTGGTTACTCTTGCTTGCAGGAAATCTATCAATTTTATCAATTTTTTTTAAGAATTAACTTTTAGCTTCATTGATTTTTCTCTATTGTTTTTCTATGATATTGATGGATTCTTGCACTTATTATCTTTTAAATTTTATTTTCCTTGGGTTTAATTAGCTATTTTACTCTGGTCTTAAAGTGGAATCTTAGTTTATCAATTTGAAACCTTTCTTCTTTTCTAATATATGCATTTAATGCTGTAAACTTCCCTCTAAGCATTGCTTTATCTTCTTCCACAAATATTGATATGTTGTATCTTTATTTTCATTTTGTTGAAATATTTTGTAATTTCTTTTGAGACTTCATTTTGACCCATGGCTATTTAGAAGTGTATGGTTTAATTTTTAAATATTTGGAGATTTTCTAAATATCTTTCTATAATTCATTTCTAATGTTACTCTGGAATATACTTTCTATGATTTCTATGCTTTTAAGTTTAGAGCTTGTTTTGTAGCTTTATACTCTATCTTGCTGAATATTCCATAAGCATGTGAAAATACATATGTAGTCTGCTGTTGTTGGGAGGCGTGTTTTATACATATCAATTTAGTCAGGTTGGTTGATAATGTGTTATAGATATTTTATATTCTTAAGAATTTTTGGCTTGCCTTCTCTACAAATTACTAAGAGTGTTGAAGTCCCGAACTATAATTGTGGATTTACTGTTTCTCCTTTCAGTTCTGTTGGTTCTTGCTTCATGTATTTTGAAGCTATGTTGTTGAATGCATACATCCTTAGAATGGTTACATCTTCTTCTAGAATTGACTCTTTATCCTTCTTTGTACCTGATAATATTCCTTGTTCTAATTCTATCATGGTAGGCAGAATAATTAGCTCCCAAAGAAGTCCATTTGGTAATGTCCAGAACCTGTGACTATGTTAGGTTACATTGCAAAGGGGGATTAAGGTTGCAGATGGAAGTAAGATTACTAACCACCTGACCTGGAGATGGGGGAGATTATTCTTGATTACCTGGGTGGGCTCAATGTAATCAAAAGGGTCCTTACAGGTGGAAACAAAGGGCATAATAGAGAGAACCAGGGAGATGGTGTTGTGAGAAAGACTTGGTCCAGCATTGCTGACTTTGATGATGGAGTAAGGGGACAAAAAACAAAGAATGTGGGAACCTTTGGAAATTGGAAAGGGCAAATAAATGGATTCTTCACTATGGCCTTCAGAAAAGAACACAGTAGCCAGAACAATCAAGCAAGAGAAAGAAATAAAAGGCATCCAAACTGGAAAACAGGAAGTCAAATTATCTCTGTTCAATTATCTCTGACAATATGATCTTATACCTAGAAAACCTTAAAGACTCCTCCAAAAGACTCTTAAATTTGATAAATAAATTTAGTAAAGTTATTGCTTACAAAATCAATGTACAAAATTCAGTGACATTTATATACACCAATAAAAATTGAGCTGAGAATCATATCAAGAAGGCAATCCCATTTACAATGGCTACAAAAAATAAAATACCTGAGAATATATTTAACCAAGGAAACGAAAGATCTCTACAAGGAAAACTACACAATGCTGAGGAAAGAAATTATAGATGACACAAACAATTGGAAAAACATCCTATGTTTATGGATCAGAAGAATTAATATCATCAAAATGACCATACTGCCCATGGCAATCTACAGATTCGATGAAATCCCTATCAAAATACCAATGTTATTTTCACAGAATTAGGAAAAACAATCCTAAAATTCATGTGTAACCAAAAAGAGAGCCTGAATAGCCAAAGCAATTCTAAGCAAAAAGAACAAAGCTGGAGGTATTACATTACCTGACCTCAAATTATATGACCAGACCTCAAATTAAAATATTATTTTGTTTATATAGTAAACAAAACAGCATGGTACCGGTATAAAAGCAGATACATAGATAAATGGAACAGAGTAGACAACTCAGAAATAAGCCACATATCTAGAGGCAATGGACCTTTTACAAAGTTGGCAAAAACATACAGTAGGGTAAGGACACCTTTTTCAACAAATGGTACTGGGAAAATTGGATTACTATATGCAGAGGAATGAAACTGGAGCCCTATCTCACATCATATACAAAAATCAACTCAAGATGGATTAAAGACTTAAATGTAAGATCTGAAACATAAAAATACTAGGGAAAACTCTTCTGGACATTAGTCTAGACAAATAATGCATGACTTAGTCCTTAAAAGCACAAGCAACAACAACAAAAACTGACAAATGGGAGTTAAAAAGTTTCTGTACAGCAAAAGAAATAATCAATAGCGTGAGGAGATAACAAGCAGAATGGGAGAAAATATTTGCAAGCTATGCATCTGGCAGGAGACTGATATCCAGAATTTATAAGGAAATCAACTCATCAACAACAACAAAGCAACCCTATTAAAAAGGAAGCAAAGGACATGAATCAACAGTTTTCAAAAGAATTACATAGAAATGGCCAACAAGCATATTTAAAAATGTTCACCATCACCAATCATCAGATAAGTACAAATTAAAACCACAAGATCGTTTTACACCAGTCAGAATGGCTATTGTTAAAAAGACAAAAAAAACCAAAAAAACAAAAAAAACCATGTTGGCCATGTTGGCAAGGATGTGAAGAAAAGAGAAAGCTTATGCACTATTGGTGGGCAAATAAATTAGTACGACCTCTACGGAAAACAGTATGGAGATTTTTCAAAGAACTCTTGCAGGAGTGAGGTGGTTTTGATTTGCATTTCCCTGATCATTAGTGATGTTGAATATTTTTTCATATGTTTGTTGGCCATTTGTATATCTTCTTTTGAGAATTGTCTATTCATGTCCTTAGCCCACTTTTTGATGGGATTTTTTTTTTTTTTCTTACTGATTTGTTTGAGTTTGTTGTAGATTCTGGATATTAGTCCTCTGTCAGATGTATAGATTGTGAAGATTTTCTCTCACTCTCTGGGTTGTTTGTTTACTCTGCTGACTGTTCCTTTTGACATGCAAAAGCTCTTTAGTTTATTAGGTACCAGTTTTTTATCTTTGTTTTTATTGCATTTGCTTTTGGGTTCCTGGTCATGAAATCCTTGCCTAAGCCAATGTCAAGAAGGGTTTTTCCAATGTTATCTTCTAGAATTTTTATAGTTTCAGGTCTTAGGTTTAAGTCCTTAATCCATCTTGAGTTGATTTTTGTATACGGTGAGAGATGAGGATCCAGTTTCATTCTCTTACATGTGGCTAGCCAATTATCCCAGCACCATTTGTTGAAAAGGGTATCCTTTCCCCACTTTATGTTTTTGTTTGCTTTGTCGAGGTCAGTTGGCTGTAAGTATTTGGGCTTATGTCTGGGTTCTGTATTCTGTTCCACTGGTCTATGTGCCTATTTTTATACCAGTACCATACTGTTTTGATGACTGTGGCCTTATAGTATAGTTTGAAATCAGGTAGTGTGATGCCTCCAGATTTGTTCTTTTGCTTAGTCTTGCTTTGGCTATGCAGTTCTTTTTTGATTCCATATGAATTTTAGAATTTTTTTTTCTAATTCTGTGAAGAATGATGGTGGTAATTTGATGGAGATTGCATTGAATTTGTAGATTGCTTTTGGCAGTGTGGTCATTTTCACAATATTGATTCTACCCATCCATGAGCATGGGATGTGTTTCCATTTGTTTGTGTCATCTAAGAAATCTATGATTTCTTTCAGCAGTGTTTTGTAGTTTTCCTTGTAAAGGTCTTTCGACTCCTTGGTTAGGTATACTCTAAGTATTTTATTGTTATTATTATTATTATTATTATTATTATTTTGCAGCTATTGTAGAAGGGGTTGAGTTCTTGATTGCTTGGTCGCTGTTGGTGTATAGAAGAGGTACTGATTTTTGTGCATTAATCTTGTATCTGGAAACTTTGCTGAATTCTTTTATCAGTTCTAGGAGCTTTCTGGAGGAGTCTTTAGAGTTTTCAAGGTAAATGATCATATCATCAGCAAACAGTGACAGTTTGCCTTCCTCCTTACCAATTTGGATGCCCTTTATTTCTTTCTCTTGTCTGATTGCTCTGGCTAGGACTTCCAGTACTATGTTGAAGAGGAGTGGTGAGAGTGGGCATCCTTGTCTTGTTCCAGTTCCCAGAGGGAATGCTTTCAACTTTTCCCCATTCAGTGCTATGTTAACTACGGGTTTGTCATACATGACTTTTATTACATTAAGGTATTTATTACATACAGAAAGATCCCTTGTATGCCAATTTTGCTGAGAGTTTTAATCATGAAGGGATACAGGATTTTGTTGAATGCTTTTTCTGCATCTATTGAGATGATCATGTGATTTTTTATTTTAATTCTGTTTATGTGGTGTATCACATTTATTGACTTGTGTATATTAAACATTCCCTGCATCACTGATATGTAATCCACTTGATCATGGTGGATTACCTTTTTGATATGTTATTGGGTTTGGTTAGCTAGTATTTTGTTAAGGATTTTAGCATCTTTGTTCATCAAGGATACTGGTCTGTAGTTTTCTTTTTAGATTATGTTCTTTTCTGGTTTTGGTATAAGGGTGATGCTGGCTTCATAGAATGAATTAGGGAGGGTTCCTTCTTTCTCTATCTTGTGGAATAGTGTTAAAAGTATTGGTACCAATTCTTTGAATGTCTGGTAGAATTCTGCTGTGAATCTGCCTGGTCCTGGACTTTTTGTTGTTGTTGTTGTTGGTAATTTTTAAATCACCATTTCAATCTCACGGCTTGTTATTGGTCTGTTCAGGGTATCTAATTGTTTGTGATTTAAGTTAGGTGGGTTGTATTTTTCCAAGAATTTATCCATCGCTTCTAGGTTTTCTAGTTTATGTGTGTAAAGGTGTTCATAGTAGCCTTGAATGATCTTTTGTATTTCAGTGGTGTCAGTTGTAATATCTCCTGTTTCAGTTTCTTAGTGAGCTTATTTGGATTTACTCTTTTCTTTTCTTGGTTAATCTTGCTAATAGTCTATCAATTTTAGTTATCTTTTCAAAGAACCAGCTTTTTGTTTCATTTGTCTTTCATATTGTTATTTTGTTTCAATTTCATTTAGTTCTGCTCTAATCTTGGTTATTTCCTTTCTTCTGGGTTTGGGTTTGGTTTGTTCTTGTTTCTCTAGATCCTTGAGGTGTGACCTTAGAATGTCAGTTTGTGCTCTTTCAGTCTTTTTGATGTAGGCACTTAGGGCACTGCCTTTGCTGTATCCAGAGGTTTTAGTAGGTTGTGTCATTATTGTCGTTCAGTTCAAAGAATTTTTTAATTTCCATCTTGATTTCATTTTTGACCCAATGATCATTCAGGAGCATGTTATTTAATTTCCATGTATTTGCATGATTTCGAAGGTTCCTTTTTGAGTTGACTGCCAGTTTTAGTCCACTGTTAGTTTGTTAAACTAAAACAAGTGGCTGTCAGTTGGGTTTTATTCACTCAGCAAATGAGTAGCTGCTCAGGCACTGTTGTGGGGGGTTGGGATGTATCAGTAAACAAAACAGGCAAGGATCCCTGCCCTCATGGGGCTTCCATCCTTGTTGGGCATGGGAGGGCAAACAGCAAACAACAAACAATAAATATAATAAATAAGGTGTTTGTCATATGATAGAACAGAGAAAAAAGGGTCAGGTGAAAGATCTTTGAAGTACTAGCAGAGGTGGGAGGTATGGTGAGGGTTATAACTTTAATCTCTAAGGTGCTTACTAGCTTTTAAAATCTGTGATTCTATAGTGTTTATTCATTTAATAATCATTATCACAGCAATGTAATATTAAAATACTTGTCCATAAATATATTTTAAAATTCATCATTTTTTAAAGATATCTTTTGAGCATGCAATCTCTCCAGTGCCCTGTGCTTTCTTCTCAGGGTTTGCAGCACTATTCACAATAACCAAGATATGGATTCAATCTGTGTCTATCAATGGATAAATGGATAAAGTATGGTACATATACACAATGGAGTACTATTCAGCTATAAAAAATAATGAAATCTTATCATTTGTAGCAACATGAATGGAACTGGATATTACAATGTTAAGTGAAATAAGCCAGGCACAGAAAGACAAATATCACGTTTTCACTCATATGTGAAAGCTAAAAAAGTAGATCTCATAGAAGTAAAGAATAGAATGATAGATACCAGAGAGTAGGAGACTCACCTAACACACCTAACACATAAGGACTCACATAAACCTAAAGTAAAGGGGTGGAAAAAGGCATTTCATGCAAATGGACACCAAAAGCAAACAGGGGTAGCTATTCTTACGTCAGACAAAACAAACTTTAAAGCAACAGCAGTTAAAAGAGACAAAGAAGAACATTATACAATGGTAAAAGGCCTTGTCCAAGAGGAAAATATCACAATCCTAAGCATATATTTGCCAATACTGGAGCCTCCAAATTTATAAAACAGTTACTAATAGACCTAAGAAATTAGATAGACAGCAACACAATAATAATGGGGGACGTCAATACTCCACTGACAGCACTAGACAGGTCATCAAGACAGAAAGTCAACAAAGAAACAATGGATTTAAACCATACCTTGGAACAAATGGACTTAACAGATAGTTACAGAACATTTCATCCAACAACCACAGAATATACATTCTATTCAACAGCACATGGAACTTTCTTCAAGATAGACTATATGATAGGCCCGAGCCTCAATAAATTTAAGAAAGTTGGCACTCTCTGAGACCATAGTGGAATAAAACTGGAAATCAACTCTAAAAGGAACCTTCAAAACCATGAAAATACATAGAAATTAAATAACCTGCTCCTGCATGAGCATTGGGTGAAAAACGAAATCAAGATGGAAATTAAAAAATTCTTTGAACTGAATGACAATAATGACACAACCTACCCAAACCTCTGGGATATAGAAAAGGCGATGGTAAGAGGAAAGTTCATAGCCCTAAACACCTTAATCAGAAAGACTGAAAGAGCTCAGGCTATTTTTGTGTTAGTATTTGCAATCTTTTTCTATCTGTTTTGCTCCAAAGCGTTTTTCTTTGTGCAAGTGAAAAATCAGTTTCAAATGATGGTTTACACATAGAGGTGATCTTTACCTTTGACTAACTCTTAGAATTTGTCCGGGGTTTACATGTAGAGGTAGGTGATCTTCAGCCACTCTTTAAATCCACTCTATGGATTTGCCTATTCTGCAATAAATGGAATGATATGATATGTGGCTTTTTGTGTCAGTATTCTTTCACTTAACATAATGTTTTCAGGGTTCATCCATGTTATAGCATGCATCAGTGCTTCATTCCTTTTTATAACTGAATACTATTCCCTTATATGAATATACCATATTTTGATTATCCATTCACCAGTTAATGGGCATTTGAGTTGCTTCCACATTATGGCTATTATGAATAATACTGCTATGAACATCTATGTACATGTTTTGTGTGGATGTATGTTTTCAATTCTCTTCAATTACTAGCTTCAATTACTGTAGCTATGAGTAGAATTGCCAGGTCACATGGTAGTTCTATGTTTAACTTTTTGAGGAACTGCCAATTGTTTTCCAAAGTGGCTGCATCATTTTACATTCCACCCCCCATGTGTGAGAGTTGTAATTTCTCTACATCTACAATAATGCTTCTTAATGTTTACCTTGGATTATAGATATCTTTCAGAGGGTGAAGTGGTATCTTATTATGGTTTTGATTTGTATTTCCCTAATGGCTAACTATGTAGATCATCTTTTCATGTTCTTCTTGGCTATTTGTGTATCTTCTTTTAAAATTGTATGTCTATTTAAATTTGTTGCCCAATTTTTATTGGATTATTTGTCTTTTAATTTTGAGTTGTAGGAGTTCTTTATATATTCTGGATGCTAGAGACTTAACAGATATATGACAGGCAAATATTTTTTTCCCATTCTGTTGGTTGTCTTCTCGCCTTTTCGATAGTGTCTTTTGAGCATAAAAGTTTTAAAATTTGATGAAGTCCAATTTATCTGTTTTTTTCTTTGGTTGCTTATACTTTAGGTATCGTGTCTAAGAGACCATTGCCTAAAACGCCATTGCCTAATCCAAGATAACAAAGATTTATACTTATGTTTTCTTCTGAGAATTTATAGCTTTTGCTCTTACAATGTAAGTCTTTGATCCACTTTGATTTTTTTTTTAAATATGGTGTGTGATAGGGATCCAACTCTATTCTTTTCCATGTGGATATCCAGTTTTTCCAGCACCATTGTTGACGACACTATTCCTCTCTTATTGTCTGACATTGGCACCTTTGTCAAAAATAAGTTGATCATAGATGTATGGGCTTATTTAGTCCATTGATCTATATGGCTGTCCTTATGTCAGTACCTTATGTCAATAGGTAGATTTATAGTAAGTTTAGAAGTGGAAAATGTGAGTTCTCCAAATTTGTTTTTCTATTTCAAGATTGTTTTGACTATTTTGGGTCCCCTTACACTTCCATATGAATTTAGGATCAGCTTGTCATTTTTGCAAAAAAGAAAAAAAAAGTGAAGCTGGAATTTTGATAGGCATTGTATTGAATCTGTATATCAATTAGGGGAGTATTGCCATCCTAAAAATATTAATTCTTTTAATCCTTAAAAATGAGATATCTTGGCCAGGCATGATGGCTTATGCCTGTAATACCGACCTTTGGGAGGGCCAAGGCAGGAGGATGACTTTAGCCCAGGAGTTGGAGACCAGTCCTGGCAATATAGCAAGACCCCATCACTACAAGAAATAGAAAGCTAGCTGAGCATGGTAGCCCATGCCTATAGGAGGCTGAGCTTGGAGGATTGCTTGAGCCTGGGGGCTGAGGCTGCAGTGAGCCATGATCATGCCACTGAACTCCAGCCTGGATGACAGAGTGAGACCTTGTCTCAAAAAAAAAAAAAAAAAAAAAAAGTCTTTTACCATTTATTTAGGTCTTTAATTTTTTTCAGCCATGGTTTGTAATTTTCAGTGCATAAGTCTTGCAATTCTTTTGGCAAATTTATTTCTGAGTGTTTTATTTTTGTTGAAACTATTGTGAAAGAAATTGTTTCATCTCATTCCTTGGTTGTGTTAATTCTACTGCTGAGTACATCAAAGGTCTTCATCTCTGTTCCTGTTTTTCATTTCTAGCATTTCCATTTGATTCTTTTTTTATTTCAATTTATTTCTTTCTTTTTATTTCATTTCTTTTTTTATTTCAATTTTTTATTTCTTTTTTATTTTCAATAGCATTTCCATTTGATTCTTTCTTTTTTTATTTCAAAACTTATTTAAAAATAAGTTTTTTAGTGGTGATTTCTGAGATTTTGGTGCACCCATCACCCGAGCAGTGTACACTGGACCCAACGTGTAGTCTTTTATCTTTCACCCCACTCCCACCCTTTCCCTCAAGTCCCCAAAGTCCATTGTATCATTCTTATACCTTCATGTCCTCATAGCTTAGCTCCCATTTATGAGTGAGAACATATGATGTTTGTTTTTCCATTCCTAAACTACCAGAAATCCCACTCCTCAGTATCTACCCAGAGGAAAAGAAGTCATTATACAAAAAAGATACTTGTACATACATGTTTAGAGCAGCACAATTTGCAACTGCAAAACTGTGGAACCAGCCCAAATGCCCATCAATCAATGAGTGGATAAAGAAAATGTGGTACATATATACCATGGGATACTACTCAGTCATAAAAGGAACAAAATAATGGCATTTGCAGCAACCTGGGTGGAATTGGAGATAATTTGATTCTTTCTTACAGTTTATACTTTGCTGGATTTTTTTTTTTTTTTTTTTTTTGAGACGGAGTCTTGCTCTGTCCCCCAGGCTGGAGTGCAGTGGCGCGATCTCGGCTCACTGCAAGCTCCGCCTCCTGGGTTTACGCCATTCTCCTGCCTCAGCCTCCCGAGTAGCTGGGACTACAGGCGCCGCCACCTCGCCCGGCTAGTTTTTTGTATTTTTAGTAGAGACGGGGTTTCACCGCGTTAACCAGGATGGTCTCGATCTCCTGACCTTGTGATCCGCCCGCCTCGGCCTCCCAAAGTGCTGGGATTACAGGCTTGAGCCACCGCGCCCGGCCACTTTGCTGGATTTTAAGCTCTATCGGGAATGCAGATAGTCAACAAATCTTTGGACTTTCTATCACGATAACTAAGGTATCCCAAGCACATAGCCCATTGTCTCGTAAGTACGCAATGAATAAATACTGACTTGAATGCAGTAGATATTTGAGTTTTTCTTATAACCTTACAGAACCTGGAGGAACCCAGGGTCAATCCTAAGGAGTCTTGACCTTTTCTGGAATGGGGAAGGCAGACTAAATTAGGGCTTCTTAACCATCCATAGAGAAGAACCAATTGAAAACTAACACAGGAATAGAAAACTAAATACCATATGTTCTCACGTATAAGTGGGAGCTAAATGATGAGAACACATGGACACATAGAGGGGAACAACACACACTGGGGACTATCAGAGGATGATGGGTGGGAGAAGGGAGAGGATCAGGAAAAATAACTAATGGGTACTAGACTTAATACCTGGATGATGAAATAATCTGTACAAGCCCCCATGACACAGTTTACCTATGTAACAAACCTGCACATGTACCCCTGAACTTAAAATAAAAGTTTAAAAATTTTTTCTAATCATCACAAATGCTTTTCAAAATAAAATAAAAACAAATTACTATAAAAATGAAAAATATATACAAAATACAAACTCATCTTTTAATTATTCAACAGATATAAAAGTATTCTGTCAAATGGCTATATACATGTATCAATGCTTATTTTCAATTTCTATACCTGCCTTATTATACTGGAAACCAATATTTTTGTGTACTGGCACCAGTCTGTGGACCACACTTTGAGTAGCACTGGGTTGAGTAATTTCTGGGGTCTACAGTGTGGATCACCTTCTCACAAGCATTTCAGGACACTGAGTCCGGTAGTTGAGGACAGATAAGACCAACAGCATCCTGCAGAGTTCAAGTTACTAAATTCCAGAGTGTACTGGGAGTTCATCTAGAAAGCAGTACTGTTGAACAGAAAGCTTACAATTTCCATATGGGCCAACATGTTATGCATTACTGACTGGGACATCTGGGAGAAAACCAGAACTCACATAGGTGTCTTAGCTAGAGCACTCATATTAACAACATGCATTTTTGCTTGTACTAATATATTAGGGGAAACACTGTTTTGCATTATGTGAAACCTACTACATAGAGCCAAAATTCAAATTAACAGCTACTATTTCAAAGCAAATTCACCCACCCAAAATATCTTGGCCTCAATTTTCACACATTTCCTTTATTAAGTATCACACTTTAAAGTCATTCAGTATTATATTATTATTTTCCAGGATAAATTTCCTCTCCTTTCTCTTTTGTTTTTTTCTTCCTGGTTGATGGATATTAGGCGCTTAATCACAGAATATACTTGCAGCATCAAGACAGTGTGACTTGTGGCACTAGATGCAAACACAGACACCAAAAAGCATTTTAAAATGCATTGCACTTCCAGGCAGAAGTACTTCATAAAGGGATAAGACAGGCATTTTTACTCCAGGGTGCACAATGACCCCTCCTCAATCAGGCAAGGCACATGGAAGCCCAGCTGTCTTGAGAGGAGGCAGATAGAACCCCTTTATCCTTGAATGACTCCAAGTACCAGTGTTTGCTAATAATTTTCAACAATGTTTGGCTTTGTTTTTTCAGTATTTTTAGTTTTTATCTTAGAACCAGAAATATCTTTTTCTCTTCACTTCTGGGCCATGACCGTGCAAAATACTGGGGAAAAATATTCATAAAATAGGTAATGAAATTTTCCTAATGGGAATAAATGTACTTGGAGTCTACAGTGCTTACTTAAGAAACAGTGCTTACTTAAGAAACATGTTGTTGAAGAATAGGGCAAAATTCTGGCCGGGCGTGGTGACTCACACCTGTAATCCCAGCACTTTAGGAGGCCAAGGCGGGTGGATCACTTAAGGTCAGGAATTTGAGACCAGCCTGGCCAACATGGTGAAACCCTATCTCTGAGAAATACAAAAATTAGCCAGGTGCAGTGGCACATGTCTGGAAATCCCAGCTACTCAGGAGGCTGAGGCATGAGAATTGCTTGAACCCGGGAGGTGGATGTTGCAGTGAGTTGAGATCACACCACTGCACTCCAGCATGGGTGACAGAGCAAGACTCCGTCTCAAAAAATAAAATAAAATAAAATAAAATAAAATAATATAAAATAAAATAATCTTACGGATTGAATTGTGACCCCAACCCCTTAAATTCATGTTGAAATCCTAACCCCCAGTACCTCAGAAATGTGATTTTATTTGGAGATAGGGTCTTTATAGAGGTAATCAAGGTAAAATAAGGTCATTGGTGTGGGCCCTAAGTGAGTATGACCGTTGTCCTTATAAAACAGGGATATTGGGACTCAGATACAGAAACATATAGAGGGAACAGAATGCTAGATGCTGTGGAAAAATCAGCTATTAATATAGATGTGTCTGTGTCCTTCAGAGAACTTCCAGTCTGCTTTTGGGGACTGAAATGAAAATTTTGCTGTAGTGAATGGATGAAACTCTGGCCTTTTATTAAAGATTCATTTATTCATTCATCTATTCATTCAACAATTCATTCCTTCAGTACCAACTCTGTGGCATGCACTGGGGATAGAATGGTAAATAAGGTCCCTCTATCCTCTCCCCTCAAGGGGAAACAGACGGTAAACAAACAATGATGAGAGACCAGGAGGGATATAAAAAGGATGGATGCTTTGTGCAGGTTGGGGCAGCAGGGAAAGGTGGTGGGTGGGGCATTGAAGGCCAAGTTGGGACCAGAAGGATAAGTAGGAGTTCACCAAGTAAAAGGGGGATGGGAATTACAGGCAGAGGAGGGGTTTGGGGGGTGGTTGTCAAGGCTTTCTTCCAACATTTGGTCCCAATATGGGCAATCTGGTTTCTTGGGACACCCAGCCTGCCTGAGTGGGAAGAGCCCCTAGAAACTGGTTTTTAGAGGAAGTCTGAAGCCATGCAGATGTGATAATGCATGAAGTATTTGAAGAACATGCATTTAATCTCATCTGGCTGGTTCTGGGATGTGGGAGCAGAAAAGAGGAATGTGAATGTGTGTGTGTCTTCATCTGTCTTAGGGAGATTACTTGACATTGAGTTTGGAAAGGTAAATTGGAAAAGGCTTGCCAAGACTTGAATGTCAAGTTAACAAGTTCAGGCCTTATCCTGAAGGTTGTAGGGGGATAGTTCTTTGAAAGGACAGATATGTATTTTGGAAAGGGAAAGCTGACTGTATCTAGAGTATGAATGGATTGGCCAACTAGTTTAACCTTTGTGTCCTCTTCTGGAACATATGCTCCATGGGAGGAGGGACTGGGTGTGTTTTGCTTATCATTGAATCCTCAGCACAGTGCCTAGCATGTACTAGAGCCTCACTAAATACTGTTTGAATAAATGAATGAATGAAGTTGCTAAAAGTGTTCAGACAAGAGATGGTACAAGGTTGAACTATGCAGTGATGAGTGTTTCATGTGATATTAAGGATATAAAATCAATGGAACCAGATAATCAAAATGGACATACACTGCTTAGTGCTAGATAAGCATTCAGTGAGTAGTAGCCACTATTAGCTTTGCATCCGTGGTGAAATCTAAGCTAAGGTTTCTGGCTTGGGGTTCTAGGAACATGTTGGTCCTCAGTACTCACCAACAGTGTGGGAGTGGGTGAGCATGGAAAGGAAGATAATGAATTTAGTTAGACAATGAATTTGAGGAACTGTCGAGATTATTGGCAGTGATGATCCAGGAGGCACTGTAAACAATCCTTAGGTATTCTGTGCTATTATTAGCAGCAGTACCATGTGGCAACCAAGGCCAAATAACATAAATGCAAATGTCACTATCATCCTGAAGGCTTGGATCTAATTTGGGTCCTGGGCAGTGTGGCTCTCAGGAGCCTACGGTCAGGAGAGGCTCTCCATAGGGTTAGGGTTAGGTTAGATGAGCTTCTTGCTGAGATTTTGGGGAGTTTGAGAATTTTTTTGACTTGAGCTTGGAAAACAGAGAATGATGATGAGGATGAACAGTCAGTGTCATCAAGAAGAGGACTATTGAGTAGGCTCACTCATGGTTCATGTTCAGCAGATTGACGTCCTGCCTCTTCTAGCTGTCAGGACATGAGAAAGAACAGGTACATGACACCTAGGACTCCTTTTGCTCTTTGAAATACCTGAAGATTTTTTAACAACTGCAGATATCTAGACTCCAATCTGATGGTGAGCAAATAGTTGAGTCCAGTCAAATTATGTCTTCTTTCCTCCTGGCCAGCTGGTTCCCCCTGGTCACTATTCCTTCTCACCCCTAGCAAACCCCACCTCCTCAGCTGCCTGCCTGCCTGTATGTCTCCCCACCCACCTGGCTGTCTGGCTGCACAGGCTCTCAAGTGCCCTCAGGCTGCTTCAGTCCCAGCTGGCATTGGCTGCCTAGACCACAAAAAGGATTATTCTTGTAGTAATTTACTTTCAGTCTCCCAGTGAAAAGAAAAGTCACTCAGTAAAGATAATGTTGTCAATGTAGCCAATTCTGCTCTTCATAGTTCCTGGGGATTTAGTAAGAATGGGTGGTGTTTTAAGAATCACCCAACTACTTGAGCCCAGGATGGAAGGCCTGTTCCCCTGGGGCTTCTGTGAAGCCCATTCTGGGGAAGAGATGAGGTAACCTGACTGGGAAAGAGGATGGCCAGGCTGGGCAATGCAACACTCCTCTCCATGGGATACTGATTTTATTTTCCACCTATCAAGCATAGTTCCACCGTTTGCCATTGGGTAGTCAACAGTGGAGAGACTCAGACTTTTCCCAAGCCATGGAAGTTGGCTGGGCATGTGAGTACCCTACTCTGATTGTGGGCACACAAGGTAGGTGTACCATTAGTGGTCATGGCCAAACTGAATCCTACTCTTAAATCAAGTGCTGGTCTCACTTATTAGCTCCTGTCCTTAGATTCTTCTGGGAAGATTTCTTTGCTCAGCCTTTAGCAAAATACTGCCAGAGGAAGTTTGAAGTGTGACTGGTACCTCCTCTGGCTAGCTGCTCACACTGAATTCTGTGGAGAAATCCTTGAGCCTGGAGATATCTCAGGTCTTGTTCTCATTTACCTCATCAGATAAAATTTATATTGATCACATTACATTTTTAAGGTAGTTTGGCCACCACTATCTCATTAAAGTGCACAACAATCCAGGGACAGTCACACAGAGCAAGAACTGTCACACCACTTTATGAAGGAGGAAGCTTAAGCTTAGAGAGGCGAAACAGGTGACCCCAGGTGAAACAACTCAGAACTGGCTGAACTGAGACCTGAACTTAGATTATTTACTTCCAAGGTCAGTACTTTCATTCCTTTACACTAGCAGGCACTTAGTCTATAGGGGATCATGTGAAGCTAGCAGACAAATGACATTCATAAGAGTCATAATGGGGGAGGGTGGCAGCTGAACTAGACTTGATGTTTTGCTGTGCTGCATTGCAACTTTGCCCAAGTGGTATGGGGTCAGGCTACTTTGATTTTCAGCTCCTCAAGAGTTTCTCTTCTGTAAAATATTGGTGCCTACTACAGATCAGCTAGCCCACAAGCATGCACTCTAGTCTTGGAAATTCAAATCAGAGTATTTTGATTTTCACAAAGAAAAACTGATTTATTTTATATCTAGAGTTATAGAATTTCAGAGCTGGAAAGTAATTTAGATTATTAATCTAATTGCCTCAATCAATGAGCTAGGAAACTGAGGCTCAGAGGGGAGTAAACTAGTCATGGACACAGCTAGTTAATAGCAGAAATTATCTGTAGGGATCATGACCTCTCTTTAGTTTTCAGAAGGTTTTCCTTGTCAATCTTCATCATTGGGAGTAGGACCCACAGTAGATCTGGATGGGCTCTAAGGAAGTTGCCCATTCTATTTACTTTTTTACTCTGGGATTCTTTGGACTTAGCTGCATGCAAGTGAGATGGCTACTGATGAATCAGGGGGAGGCTTTAGGATAGGGTGGGCGAAGAAGACTGTCAGTAAAGCTCATGGAGTCAGATCAGACTGGGCAGGAAGCCGGGACCCACCAATTAGATGCTTTGTGACTTTGGACAAGTGACAACCACAGTTGTGACTCTGATCCCTCCCTTATCTATAAGATGAGTATGATACCCACTATTGACAATAACAAATTAGGGAACAACGTATATATACACACACACACACACACATACACACACACACACATGCACAGATATGTGTGTCTATCAAAATACATATTACTTATGTAATTTTTTGTGCCCAGAAGTCATAAAAATATTCTTATAAAATTTCTTCTGAGTTTTAAAGAGTTTATTTTCATAATTAGTTTTTTTATCTGCCTGAAAATTGACAAAGATTTTGGTATGATGTTAGGGGAAGATGTGCTTTTATGTTTTTATCTTTTTATAGAAAGATAACCACTCATCCAAGGATTATATACTGAATGTGCTGTTATTTTCCCTACTCATTTCCATATATGTGAGGAGCTGTTTCTAGAGTCTCTGTCTTGTTTCATTTGTTATGAGTTCTCTTGCATTGCTTTTCTTCTTCAAAATATTTTGGTTATTCTTAATACTTTACTCTTAAAAATTTTTATGAGATACATAATACATACAAAAGGGTATATAAATTATTTGTGTACAGTTTAAATTATAAAATGAACAGATAGCTAGTCCCTTGGAAATCCCTATAAACTTCTACCATATCACATCACTCTTCATCTCTCAGACTATAATCTAGCTATCCTTAATGTTAGGTTAAATAATTTATCTGCTTTTCTTTATACCTTTGCCAACTGTTGATGTTGTTTAGTGTTGTCTGTTCTTTAATCTTATATAAATGGAGCCATATTATATTTTCTCTTGTGACTTGCTTCTTTTGCTATTCATTGTGCTCCTGAGATTCAGCTTTGTGAGATGCATATGATTATAGCTCATTCATTTTCACTGCTTTCAAAGTATTGTCTATTCTACTACTAATGGGCATTTGGGTCATTGTTTCCAGTTTATGCACATTGCAAACACTACTTCTATGACTCTAGATGAACATATGAAAGAATTTCTCCAAACTAAGGAATATATGGATGGATAACCTGCAAACAATGACCCAAGTACCTATTAGTAGTAGTAGACTGTTAAATACAGGTCCCTTTGTATAGCTCCTGATATTAAAGGGAATGATTTTGAATTTTCATCATTAATGATAATATTGCTATGTTTTATTTTCCTTTTGTTACGTGCCATTTATCAAATTAAAGAAGTTTTCTTCTATTCCTAGTTTTCCAAGATTTTATATCATGAATCAATTTAAAATTTTGTTGAGCGTTGCTTATACATCTTTTTAGATGTTTAGATTATATGGATTGTCTGTGTTACTGAAGTGAATCACATTATTTGATTTTCTAACCTTGAATGCTGGGCTAAAGTTTACTGGGCCATATTTTGCTTAGGATGTTTACATCTCTGTTCACGAGGGATATTCATCAGTAGTTTTCCTTATTATGTCTGTCAGGTGTTGGTATCAGAGTACAGCTGGCCTCATGGAATATGTTGGGACATACTTCATCCTGTTCAATTTTATGAAATCATTTGTGCAGAATTGGAATTACACCTTCTTTTATGTTTAGGTAGAATTCACCAGGTAAGGTATCTGGGCCTGTAGTTTTCTTTGTGGGAAGGTTTTAAGTATGAATTCAAATTTTAAAAAATGTATATCCAAGTTGTCTATATACCTACCTACCTATATCAGGTATATATTATATATCAGATATATCTATATATTATCTGTATTATATATCAGGAGACATATGTATATATGTTTATTCAGATTATCTTTTTTATATCTGTAGATTCTGGAGTGATGCCCCTTCTGTTATTCCTGATATTGGTGATTTGCATCTTCTTTTTTTCCTGGTCGGTATGGCTAGGTTTATCAGTTACACTGATGTTCTCAAAAACTAGCTTTTGAATTTATTAGTTGTCTCTATTGCTTTTGTGTTTTTCATTTTATTGATTTCCACTCTGGTTTTTCATTATTTCCTTTATTAGCTTACTTTTGGTTTTATTTGCTTTCCTTTTTCTGGTTATTTAGTGTAGAACTTAAGAAACTTCTAATAAAGATCTTTAGTTGTATTAATATCCCTCTGATTATTGCTTTATTGCCATCTCATAAATTTTGCTATAATGTATTTACATTTTTCCTTTTATTTAGACAATTATCTTTTGAAAGGATTTAAGTAATTTAAGAATGATATGTATTTATGCACATAATTACTATTTCTAGTGCTCTTCATTTCTACATGTAGATCCGTATTTGCATCTGGTATCATTTTCCTTCAGTCTAAAGCACGTCCTTTACTATTCCTTATAATGTTCTTTTGATTTTTGTATGTCTGAAGAGCTCTTTATTTTACCCTTATTTTTGAAAGAAATTTTCACTGGATACAGAATTATAGGATGACAGTTACGTTTTTTTCTCAAGATTTTATAGTTTAAAGCTTCACTGAAGTCTTGTTTCCAATGAGAAATCTGCTGCCTTTGTTTTTCTTTATTGTATTTTTTCCCCTTTGTTTTCTTCCTCTGTGCATAACATGTCTTTTGTTGTCCTCTGGCTGCATTTAGGATTTTTCTCTTTTTTTTTTTGTTTTTTTGTTTTTTTTTTTTTT
>NW_012100521.1:591553-637443 GCF_000951045.1 Mandrillus leucophaeus | reverse complement strand
CCACTGCGCCCGGCCAGGATTTTTCTCTTTATCAGTTGTTTTGAGCAACTGGTTTGTCTGTGTATAGTTTTCTTCATGTTTCTTGAACTTGGGCTCAATTGAGCTTCTTGGTTCTATGGGTGTATAGTTTCATCAAATTTGGAAAATTTTTGGTCATTATCCCCTCAAATATTTTTTCTGTTCCCTCCATCTCCTGTGGACTCCATTCTACATATATTAGGCTGCTTGAAGTTGTCTGAGAGTTCACTGGTTATTTGTTCTTTTTCTTTTCTTTCTTTTAGTCCTTTTTTCTCTGTATTTTAGTTTTGGATAGTATTTATTCCCATGTCTTCCAATCTTCTGCAATTTCTACTCTGCCATCAGTTTTATTCAGTGTGTTTTTCATCTCTGACACTGTAGTTTTCATCTCTAGAAATTCAATTTAGGTCTTCTTTTATATCTGTCATGTCATTACACAATGTGTTTGTTCTTATCTGTACCTTTTTGAATATACAGAATACTGTTATAATAACTGTTTTATTCTCTTTGATAATTTTAACATCTGTTTCAGTTTGGAGTTGGGTTTGGTTAATTTTTCTCCTCATTCTGAGTCTTTTTTTTATTGTTTCTTTGCATGCCTGGTAATATTTGATTGGATGCCCTACATAGTGTGTTTTATCTTGTTGTGTGCTACATATTTTTAAAAAACAGCTTATTGAAGTATAATTCACATACCATATAATTCATCAATTTAGAGTATGCAATTAAATGGTTTTTAGTCTATTCACAGATATGTGCAACACAACCATAGCCAATTTTAGTACATTTTCATCACTGTAAAAAGAAGCCTTATATCCTTTAGCTATCACCTCCTATCTTCCCATTACTACTCCGCTTCCCCCCAGGCCATAAGCAACCACTAATACTTTCTGTCTCCATAGACTTACCAATTCTGTGCTTTCAAATGACTGAAATCACATAATGTGTGGACTTTTGTGACTGGCTTCTTTCACTTAGTATATTTCATTGTATAGATATAACATATTTTGTTTATCCATTCATCCATTGGGTTGTTTTCACTTTTTGGCTATTGTAAATAATACCACTGTAAACATTCCTGTACAAGTTTTGTTTGAGTATATATTTCATTTCTCCTGGATATGTACCTAGGAATACAATTACTGGGTCATATAGTACCTCTATGGTTTATTGTTTGAGGAACTGCCAGACTGTTTTTGAAAGTGGCTCCCCATTTTCTATTAACATCTGCAGTTTGTGAGGGTTCAGATTTGTCTGCATTCTTGCCTGTAACATTCTTGTTGTTCTCTGACGTTTATTCTAACTATCCTAGTGGGTATGAAGTGGTATCTCATTGTGGCTGTGATGTACATTTCCTTGATGACCAATGACGCTGAACATCCTTTTATGTGATTATTAGTCATTTGTATACCTTCCTTAGAGAAATGTCTATTCAGATCATTTGTCTAGTTTTAAATTGTGCTGTATGTCTTTGTAAAAGTTATTTATGTGTTCTAGATACAAGTCTTTTACCAGTATATAATTTACAAATATTTGCTCCCATTCTGTGAGTTATCCTTTCGCTTTCTTGATTGTATTTTTTGAAGCAAAAAAGTTTTTAATTGTAATGAAATCCAATTAATCTATATATTTTTGTTGTTAATACTTTTGTTGTTGTATTAGTCCATTCTCACACTGCTGGAAAGATACTGCCTGAGACTGGGTAATTTACAAAGAAAGGACGTTTTATTGATTCACAGTTTCACATCGCTGGGGAGGCCTCAGGAAACTTACAATCATGGCGACAGGCAAGACAGAGCAAAAGAGCGAGGAAGTGCCACACTTAAAACCACCAGCTCTCATGAGAACAGCATGGGGGAAACTAACCCCATGATCCAATCACCTCCCACCAGGTCCCTCCCTCGAAACATGGGGATTACAATTTGAGATGAGATTTGTAATCTCAAACCATAGCCAAACAATATTATTCCACCTCTGGACCCTCCCAAATCCCATGTCATTTTCACATTACAAAACTAATCATGCCTTCCCAACAGTCCTTCAACTGCTTAACTCATCGCATCATTAACTCAAAAGTCCAGGTTCAAAGTCTTATCTGAGACAAGGTAAGTCTCTTCTATCTATGAGCCTATAAAATCAAAAGCAAATTAGTTACTTTTAAGATACAATGGGAGTTCAGGCATTGGGTAAATGTTCCCATTCCAAGTGGGAGAAATTGTCCAAAACAAAGGCGCCACAGGCCCCATGCAATCCCAAAACCAAGCCAGGCAGTCATTAAATCTTAAAGCTCCAAAATCTCCTTTGACTCCACCCAGATCACACTGATAGAAGGGGTGGGCTCCCAAGGCCTTGGGCAGCTCCACCCCTGTGGCTTTGGAGGATACAGACCCTGCAGCTGCTTTCATGGGCTGACGTTGAGTGCCTGGAGCTTTTCCAGGTGCACGGTACAAGCTAATGTTGGATCTACCATTCCGGGGTCTTGAGGATGGTGGCCCTTTTTTCACAGCTCCACTAGGCGGGGACTCTGTGTGGGGGCTCCGATCCCACATTTCCTTTCTGCGCTGCCCTAGCAGAGGTTCTCCATGAGGAGCCCCTGCAGCAGAACATCTGCCTGGACATCCAAGTGTTTCCATACATCCTCTAAAATCTAGGCGGAGGTTCCCAAACCTCAACTCTTGTCTTCTGTGCACCTGCAGGGCCAACACCACATGGAAGCTGCCAAGGTTTGGGGCTTGCAACCTCTGAAGCTATGGCCCAAGCTGTACCTTGGTCCCTTTTAAGCACAGCTGGAGCTGGAGCGGCTGGGATGCAGGGCATCATGTCTCAAGGCTGCATATAGCAACTATTTTTCCCTCCTAGGCTTCTGGGCTTGTTATGGGAGACACTGTCTTGAAAATCTCTGAAATGCCCTGGAGGCATTTTCTCCATTGTCTTGGCTATTAACATTTGGCTCCTTGTTACTTATGTAAATTTTTGCAGCTGGTTTTAATTTCTCCCCAGAAAATGGGTTTTTCTTTTCTACCACATGGCCAGGCTGCAAATTTTTCAAACTTTTACACTCTGCTTCCCCTTTAAACATAAGTTCCAATTTCAAGCAATCTCTTTGTGAGTATATATAACTATACACTTTCTGGAAAAAACAGGTCACCCCTTGAATGCTTTGCTGCTTAGAAATTTCTTCTGCCAGAAATCCTAAATCATTTCTCTCAAGTTCAAAGTTCCACAGATTTCTAGGGCAGGAGCAAAATGTTGCCAGTATCTTTTCTAAAGCATAATTATGAGTGGCCTTGGCTCCAGTTCCCTTTAAGTTCCTCATCTCCATCTGAGACCACCTCAGCCTGGACTTCATTGTCCCTATCACTATCAGGATTTTGGTTACAACAAGTCTCTAGGAAGTTCCAACTTTCGCTCCTCTTCCTGTCTTTTTCGAATCCCTGCAAACTCTTCCAACGTCTGCCAGTTACCCATTTCCAAAGTCACTCCCACATTTTCAGGTTATATTTATAGCAGTACCCCACTACTTTGGTACCAATTCTGTGTATTAGTCTTTTCTTACACTGCTATAAGGATACTACCTGAGACTGAGTAATTTATAAAGAAAGTATGTTTAATTGACTCACAGTTCCTCATGGCTGGGGAGGCCTAAGGAAATTTACTATCATGGCGGCAGCGAGAGAGAGTGAAAGAGTGAGGAAGTGCCACACTTAAAACTTTCAGCTCTCATGAGAACTTTCTTACTATTAGGAGAATGGCATGGGGGAAACTGCCCCCCATGATCCAGTCATTTCCCACCAGGTCCCTCCCTTGACAGATGGGGATTACAATTCGAGATGCAATTTGGGTGGGGACACAAAGCCAAACCATATCAGGTGTCATACCTAACACTGCTTTGCCAAATAAATCTAAGATCATGAAGATTTACCTGTATGTTTTCTTGTACATATTTCATATTTTTAGCTCTTACATGTAGGCTTTTGATCCATTTTGAGTTGAACATGCTTTATATGGTATGAAGTAAGTATACAACTTCATTCTTTTGCATGTGACTATCCAGTTGTCTGAGCAACATTTGTTGAAAATACTATTGTTTCCCTACTGGATAATTTTGGCACCATTGTTGAAAATCAGTTGACCATAGATAGATATATAGGCTTATTTCATGACTGTCAATTCTATTGCATTGACCTGTATGTCTATCCTTGTGCCACTACCATACTGTATTGATTACCATTGCTTTGTAGTATATTTTGTAATTGAGATGTGCATTTTACTTGGTTATTTCTTTTCAAAACTGTTTTGACTATTTTGGATTTCTTGCAATTCCATATGATTTTAAAATCTGTTTGTTAATTTCCACAAATAAGTCAACTGGGATTCTGATAAGGATTGCTTTGAATCTGTAGATCAAATGAGATCATTGCCTTCTTAACACTGTTGTCTTCTGATTCATGAACATGGAATGTTTTCCCATTTATTTATATCTTTAATTTGTTTCCACAATGTTTTGTAGTTTTTAGAGTATAAGTTTTGCGGTTGTTTTGTTAAATTTTTTCCTAAGCATTTTATTTTATTGATGCTATTGTGAATGGAATTACTTACTTAATTTTATTTTTGGATTGTTGTTTACAAATATATAGAAATACAATTGGTTTTTGTATACTGATCTTATATCTGCAATCTTGTTGAACTTGTTTATTAGTTCTAATAGTTTTTTAGTGCATCCCTTAGAATATTCTATATATAAGATGATATAATTGGTGAATACAGGTGGTTTTATTCTTTCTTCTCCAATCTTAATGCCTTTTATTTCTTTTTTTTGCTTAACTTCCCTGGATAGCACCTCTAGTGGAATGTTGAATAGAAGTGGTAAGAGCAGACATCCTTGTCTTGATCCTGATCTTAGGAGGGAAACATTTATTAAGTATGATGTTAGCTATTTTTTTTAAAAAAACTTTATTTTTAGAGCAGTTTTAGGTTCACAGCAAAATTGAAAGTACAGAGAATTCTCGTATCCCCCCGCTCTCATACATGCACAGCCTCCCCCACTATCAACATTCCCCACTAGAATAGTACATATGTTACAAGCAATGAATACATTGACACATCATTATCACCCGAAGTCTGTCATTTACATTAGAGTTCACTCTTGCATTGTATATCCTGTGGGTTTTGACAAATACATAAAGCCACATATCTACCATTATACTGTCACACAAAGAGTTCCACTGCCATAAAATCTGTGCTCTGCTTATTCATCCCTTTCTCTCCCCTAAGCACTGACAACCACTTATCTTTTTATTTTCTTCATAATATTGCCTTTTCCAGAACGTCATATAGTTGGAATCATATAGTATCTATCCTTTTCAGATTGGCTTCTTTCACTCAGCAATATGCATTTAAGTTTATTCCACATTTTTTCATGGCTTGATAGCTCATTTCTTTTTGGTGCTGAATGATATTCCATTGTCTGGATGTCCACAGTTTATTTATTCATTTATCTACTGAAGGACATCTTGGTTGCTTCCAAGTTTTTGGTAATAGTGAATAAAGATGCTATAAACATTTGCTTGAAGGTTTTTGTGTGGGCACAGGTTTTCAATTCATTTGGGTAAATATCCATGAGCACAATTTCTGGATCATAGGGTAAGAATATGTTTAACTTTGTAAGGAACTGTCAACTGTCTTTCAAAGTGGGTGTTCCATTTTGCACTTCCATCAGCAATGAATGAGAGTTCTTGTTGCTCCACATCCTTGCCAGCATTTGGTGTCATCAGTGTTCTTGTCATTATAGTGGTGTACAGTGGTATCTCATTGTAGTTTTGATTTGCAATACTCTAATGACATATGATGTTGAGCATCTTTTCACATGCTTATTTGTCATCTTCTTTGGATATAACTTCTTCTTCTTCTTCTTTTTTTTTTCTGTTGAGATGGAGTCTCGCTCTATTGCCTAGGCTGCAGTGCAGTGACATGGGGTCGGCTAACTGCAACCTCCACCTCCCAGGTTCAAGTGATTCTCCTGCCTCAGCCTCCTGAGTAGCTGGGATTACAGGCGCCCACCACCATGCCTGGCTAATTTTTGTATTTTTAGTAGAGACAGGGTTTCACCATCTTGGCCAGGCTGGTCTTGAACTCCTGACCTCGTTATCTGCCTGCCTCGGCCTCCCAAAGTGCTGGGATTACAGGCGTGAGCCACCACGCCCGGCCTAGATATACCTTCTTTATGTATCTTCTTTGATGAGGTGTCTATTCAGGTATTTTGCTCATTTTTAAATTGCATTGTTCATTTTCTTATTGTTAAATTTTTAGAGTTCTTTGTACAAGTGCAATGTGTTACCTGGATATATTGTGTGATGCTGAGGTTTGGGGTACAAATGATCCTATCACCCAGGTGCTGAACATGGTACCCAACAGGTAGCTTTTCAACTCTTAACTCTCTCCCTCCCCCAAGTAGTCTCCAGTGTCCATTGTTGCCATCTTTATGTCCATGAGTACCCAAATGTTTAGCTCCCGCTTATAAGTGACAGCATGCACTATTTGATTTTCTGTCCCTGCATTAATTCACTTGGGATAATGGCCTCTAGTTGCATCCATGTTGCTGCAAAGGACATAATCTCATTCCTTTTTATGATTACCTAGTATTCCATGGTATATGTGTGCCACATTTTCTCCTGGATAACATTTTCTCTTTCTTTATCAGATATGTCTTTGCAAATATTTTCTCCCAGTCTGTGGCTTTTCTTCTCACCTATGGATTTTTTTGTAGATGCTCTTTATCAGGTTAAAGAAGTTTTCTTCTATTCTTAGTTAGATGTGTTTTTATCATGAAAGGGTGTTAGAATTGTCACGTTTTTCTGGATGTATGGAGATAATCTTGTGATGTCTTTTATTCCATTGGTGTGATATGTTACTGTGATGGTTAATTTTATATGTTCATTTGGCTGGCTTAAGGGATACCCATATAGCTGGTAAAACATTATTTCTGAGTGTGTCTGTGAGGGTGTTTCCAGAAGAGAGATTAATATTTAAATCAATAGACTGAGTAAAGAAGAATCATCCTCAGCAATGGGAGTGGGCATCATCCAATCATTTGAAGAACTGCATAGAACAAAAACATGGAGGAAGAGTGAATTGGCTCTCTTTGAGCTGGGCCATATATTTTCATTGGCCCTTAGACATGAGAGCTCCTGTGTTTTTGGCCTTTGAACTCCAGCTCTTATACCAGTGCCCCTTACCTCCTCAGGCCTTTGGCCTCAGACTGAGGGTTATATCATTGACTTCCTAGTTTTCAGGCCTTCAGACTCAGACTCAATTATACCACTAGCTTTCCTAGTTCTCTAGCTTGCAGATGGCATATCATGGGACTTTTCAGCCTCCATAATTATGTGAGCCAATTCCCATAATAAATCTCCTCTTACATATATGTGTTGATATGGTTTGGCTGTGTCCCCACCCAAATCTCATCTTGAATTGTACTCCTATAATATCCACATGTTGTGGGAGGGACCTGGTGGGAGATGGTTGAATCATGGGGACGGTTTCCCCCACACTGTTCTTGTGGTGGTGAATGGATCTCACAAGATCTGATGGTTTTGTAAAGGGTTTCCACTTTTGCATCTTCCTCATTCTCTCTTTTCCTGCTGCCATCCATGTAAGACAGGACGTGCTCCCCCTTGCCTTCTGCCATGATTGTGAGGCTATACTAATTTTCAGTTAGTGAACCAACTTTGCATTCCTGGGATAAATCCTACTTGGTCATGGTAAATGTATATGTTGCTGGATTCAGTTTGCCTATATTTTATTGGGTGTGCTGGATATTTTTTCCATTCTTGTAAATGATCTTGAACTTTTTTCATAGTAAACAGTTCTATCCTTTCAGATCTTTCTTTAATATTTTAGGAAGGAACAGGGCAGCATTTATTGTAGGGTTAGTTATTTCCTACTACTGAGGCAAAGCCCTTCAGGATACCGTATGCCCTGTGAATCATGAGATTTCCAGGCTGGCTGGTGGGAACTAGCTCTATTCCCAGCCCTATGTGAATTCCAAGAACAGATTCCTTGAATTCTTTGAGAGATTCCTTCTCTAGCCTTAGTTAGTTTTATTATGTGCATATGTTGATTAGTACTCTGCCAAATGCTCAAGAGAGACTCTCTAAGAATCTCCCTAATTCTCTCTGTGCATGTCTTTCTTCTTTGGTGCTCTGTAAGGCTAACTCCAGCTGCCTTGGCCTCCTCACATTCTCGGCATCTTTCCTCATTTTTAGGGAAACACAAAACAATTGTGGTGTAATGAAAAAAGAACTGGGCTGACAGTGAAGAGACCTGGTCTCTCTAGGCTCTGCCATACCATTACCTTATTGTGTGACTTGCCCCTCTCTGAGCCTCAGGATTCCTGTGTTTAACAAGAGGAAGGCTTTAGATGATGCTTCAGCTCTAAAATGCCTAACAACTTACATGTGTCACATGCTTCACAATTTACAAATAACTCTCATGTATTTTCTCCTTTGTTCCTCCTTTAGATAAGTCTGCATGGTAGTCAGGGTAAGGGTCTTGCTCTTTTACAGGGAAGGAAACTGAATCTCAAGGATGTGGTATCACAAGCCTAATAAATAGTGGTATTTGGACTCAAATTCAGGCTTGTCTCCTGAAATCCAATGATATTTCCACTTCATACCCTAGATCTGATGATACTGGCGTTTCATTTGTTCACTCAACTAATACTAATTGATCATATACTATGTGTTCTAGGCTCTGTACTTTTGGGGCACTAGGCAATTTCAAGAATATCCCAGTAGGCCGAGCGCGGTGGCTCACACCTGTAATCCCAGCACTTTGGGAGGGTGAGGCAGGTGGATCACCTGAGGTTAGGTGTTTGAGACCAGCCCGGGCAACATGGTGAAACCTCCATCTATACTAAAGATACAAAAATTTGCCAGGTGTGATGTCACGAACCTGTAGTTCCAGCTACTTGGGAGGCTAAGGTGGGAGGATCACTTGAACCTGGGAGGCAGAGGTTGCAGTGAGCCGAGATCGTGCCACTACACTCCAGCCTGGGCGAGAGTGAGACTCTATCTCACACACACACATAAAAGTCCCAATACTCACCAGAAAATAGCACCAACAACATGAGCCAATTCTTGAGAAGGATGTTTTTGAATTAACAGACAGATGGTCAGGAGAGTTTATTCAGTGTACAAAGCCCCTCTTTTTTTTTTCTTTCCCATTTCAACTAAGATATCAGCAGAACTAGCCCAACCCAAATAGGCTTTTTTTTTTTTTTTGGAGGGTTATTTTCCAGTTCTGAGCTTGCTCAGTATGGTATTTCTTCCCCCCTCTTGGAGGCTCTGCATATGCTGAGCAGTTTTCTTATTTTGCAGTTACTATTTGGAAAACATTTGATGTTGCAGCACAAATATGTCACTGGTATTACAGAGAGCCACTGTTGGCAGCAGCGGGGCTAGATCTTGATGTAAATCAGCCAAATGTCCCTGGGTCTGCCACTGTGATTCAGAGACCTTTCTGATATTCTCTTACAGGCTTTGCAGCAGTAGATTTGTGGCGGTGCTTTTTCCCAACTCTCCAAATTGCACAGTTCCTCCTTCCATGGCACTCAGGCTGCCACAGCTCATAAGAGCCTTTATAAAGACCATCTGGGAATCTGGCATTAGGAAGCTTCACACAAAGGATTGTTCTTGCAGGAGTTCATTCAATTATTCAGCAAGCATTTGTTGAGTACCTATTTTGTTCCAGGTGGTATTCTAGGTAATTGAGATATATCAGTGAATAAAGTAAAGGTCCTGGCCTCATGAAACTTACATAATAACAAGAAAAAACAGATATCAAACCTCATCCTGGCCAGGTGTGTTAGTTCATGCCTGTAATTCCAGCACTTTGGGAGGCCAAGGTGGGCAGATCACTTAAGTTCAGGAGTTTGAGACCAGACTGGGCAACCTGGTGAAACCCCGTCCCTACGAAATATACAGAAAAATTAGCCAGGTGTGGTGGTGCATGCCTGTAGTCCCAGCTACTCAGGAGGCTAAGGTAGGAAGATCACCTGAGGTTAGGACTGTTCAAGGCTGCAGTATTCTATGATAGTGCCACTGCACTTCAACCTCAGTGATTGAGTGAGACCCTGTCTCAAAAAAAGCCCCCCTCAAACCCCAAAACCTGATTCATATATGAATTTTGTGATACTATGTTAGAAGGCCATAGTGTTTATAAAAATGAAAAAGTAGAACAGGGCAAGGTAAATTGAGAGTACAATGTATGTGGTGAGGGGGATGTGGTGAAGTTGGGACAGGATGCTGTATTAAGTAGGATAGTCAGGATAGGTCCTATTGAGAAAGTGACATTTAAACAAAGACTTGAGGAAGTTACCCTTAGGAAATTCTCAGGGAAGAGGGCAACATCAGTGCAAAGGTTCTGAGGCAAGAGTGAGACTCACATGTTTGAGGAACAGCAAGGATACCAGTGTGGCTAGAACAGAGAAATCAAGGTAAAGTGGTAGAAGAGGATTAGACAGGTACCTGGAAAAGGGATAATATAAGGCTTTACAGGACATTTGAAGGACTTGGGCCTTTTCCTTTGAGTGAAATGGGAAGCAAAGGAGTGACATGATCTGATTTAACATGTTAGAATGATGTATTTGGCTGCAGCATTGAGAATATACTATAGGGGCCAAGGGCTGAAGCAGCGAGACCCTTTAGAATGTGAATGCAGTAGTCCGAGTAATAGATGAAAGTGGCTTGGACCAGGGTGGTAGCACTGGAGTTGGTGAATAGTGGTAAGATTCCGGATATATTCTGAAAGTAGAACCATCAGGATTTGCTGACAGATTGTTGTCATGTGAGAGAGGTGGCAAGTTTGATGCCAATGTTTTTGGCCTAACAACTCTAAGAACAGAATTGCATCCAATGAGAAAGGGAAGGCCATGGGTAAGGCAGATCAGAGGAAAAGGTTAATAATTTAGTTATAGACTTGTTTAGTTTGAGATACCTACTTGATCTCCAAATGGAGACATCAAGTTAGCAGTTAGGTAAGTCTGGAGAATGGAAAATAAATCTTGGCTGGAGGTGATTGAGAATTAGTAGTGGGTAGGTAGTATTTAAACCCATGAGACAGAATGAGATTACAAAGGTAGTGAAAGTAGAGAAGAGGTTCAAAGACGTTTTCCTGGGGCACCAAAAGATAAGAAGATGAAGATAAACTGAACAGTCCTATATTTATTAAAGGCACTTTCATATTGGAAAGAAGAAGTAAAACTGTCACTATTCACAGATGACATTGTTATCTACATAGAGAGCCCTTAAAAACATCTATTAAAAAACCTACTAGATCAAATGGTATTTCTGTCTTTAGGTCTTTGAAGAATGGCCATACTGTCTTCCACAATGGCTGAACTAATTTACACTCCCACCAATAGTGTATAAGCATTCCTTTTTCTCTATGACCTAGCCAGCATGTAATTTTTTGACTTTGTAACAGTAGCCATTCTGACTGGTGTTAGATGGTAACTCATTGTACCATTAGACCCAGCTATTCCATTACTGGGTATATACCCAAAGGAATATAAATCATTCTAACTGGGTATATACCCAAAGGAATATAAATCATTCTATTATAAAGACACATGCAAGTGTAAGTTCACTGCAGCACTATTCACAATAGCAAAAACATGAAATCAACCTAAATGCCTACCAGCGATAGACTGGATAAAGAAAATGTGGTACATATACACCATGGAATACTATGCAGCCATAAGAAGAATGAGATCATTTCCTTTTCAGGGACATGGATGGAGCTGGATGTCATTATCCTTAGCAAACGAATGCAGGAACAGAAAACCAAATACCACATGTTCTCACTTAGGAGTGGGAGTTAAATGATGAGAACACATGGACACATCGAGGGAAAGAACACACACTGGGGTGTTTTGGAGGGTAGAGGTTAGGAGGAGGGAGAGGATCAGGAAAAATAACAAATGGGTACTAGGCTTAATACCTTAGTGATGAAATAATCTATATAACGAGTCCCTATGACACAAGTTTACCTATATAACAAACCTGCACTTGTACCCCTGAACTTAAAATAAAAGTTAAAAAAAAATACTAGAACAAATTTAACAAAGTTGTAAGATCAAAGATCAATATACAAAATGAATTGCATATGTATAGACTAGCAATGAATGAAAACAAGTTAACAAAAATAGTATGATTTATAGCAGCACTCAAAAACACAGGAAATATTTATATATAAATCTAACAAAATATGTACAAAATATGGTAAAAACTATACAATATTGAGAAATAAATAAAACATCTAAATAAATGAAGAGATATGCTTTGTTCATGAATTGGAAGACTCAATATTGTTAAGATGTTAATTCTACCTCAATTTATGTATAGATTCAACACAATCCCGATAAAAATCTCAGAAGGATTTTGTCTTTTTTTTTTTTTTAAAAAGGAATGACCAAACTGATACTAAAATGTATATGAAAAGGCAAAGACTCTAGAACAGTCACATGTTTTTTGAGAATGAACTAATTTCGTAGAATCACACTAACTGGCTTTAAGACTTACAATAAAGCTGCAATAATCAAGACAATATAGCATTAGTAAAAGATAGCATTGATCAGTGGACCAAGATATAGTCAATAATGGACACACACATATAACCATTTATTTTCAAAAATGGTTCAAAAAGAATGTAATGGAAAATAATAATGTATTTAACACTTGCTGAAACCACTGAATATTCGTGTGCATAAATATTCACTTCAACCTCAAAACATAAACAAAAAATAAGATAAATTGATTATAGACCTAAATGTAACAGCTATAAGAATGAAATTTCTCGAAGAGAACCTGATATGGTTTGGCTGTGTCCCCACCATGTCTCATCTTGAATTCCCACATGGGAGGGACCAGATGGGAGGTAATTAAATCACAGGAGTAGGTCTTTCCCATGCTGTTTTTGGGGTAGTGATTAAGTCTCACAAGATCTGATGGTTATTAGATGGGGTCGTTTTCCTGCACAAGCTCTCTTCTCTTGTCTGCTGCCATGTGGGACCTGCCTTTCACCTTCTGCCATGATAGTGAGGCTTCCCCAGCCATGTGAAACTGTGAGTTCTCCACTAAACCTCTTGCCTTTGTAAACTGCCCAGTCTTGGGTGTGTCTTTATCAACAGCATGAAAACGGACTAATGCAGAACCTAAGCTAAAATCTTTGTAACCCTGAGTTAGGCAAAAATGTCTTATATATGACACCAAAATCATAATACTTTTACGGAAAAAAAAATTTGATAAATTAGACCTCATCAAAATTTAAAACTCTATGAAACACACTGTTAAGAGAATGAAAAGACAAACTATAGATTTGGAGAAAATATTTCAAGACATATACCTGATAAAGGATTTGTAACCATAATATATTTTTTAAAACTCTCAAAGCCGGATAATAAGAAAACAAACACCCCAATAAAATATTCAAAAATGTTTGCAGAGACACTTCATCAAAGAAGATATTTGGATGGCAAATTAGCACATGAAATGATGTGCTCAGCATCATTACTCATTAGGGAATTGCAAATTAAAGCCACAATGAGATACACACCTATACTAGTGGTTAATAAACTATAATTCTACATCTTGAAAAGGAAGCAGAGCAACTGGAAATCTCACATATTGCTGGTGGGAATGCAAAATGGTACCAACACTTTGAAAAACATTTTGGCAGTTTCTTGTATAGTTCAATCTGCAGTACCTATACAACCCAACAATCCCACTCCCAGGTATTTGCTAAAGAGAACTTAAAACTTATGTTCACACAAAACCCTGTATGTGAATGTTTGTAAAGACTTTATATATAATTTTCAAAACTAGAAACAACACAAGTAGTCTTCAACAGATGAAAGGATAAACACATTGCAGTACTTTCATACAGTGGAACGCTCTACCAAACTATCAAGGAATGAACTACTGATATACACAACCACATTGATGATTCTCAAATGCATTATGCTATGTGAAAGAAGCCAGATACAAATGGCTACATACTGTATAGTTTAATCTACATAACATTCTGCAAGAAGAAAAACTAAAGGGACAGAAAACAGACCAACAATTGTCAAAGGGTGGGAATACTGAAAGGGTTTGACTACAAAGGGGCACGAGAGTATTTTTAGGACTGCTTGAACTGTTTCATATCTTGATTGTAATAGTAGTTACACAACTATGTGTTCATCAGATATCAGGGCTATACACTAAAGGATGAATTTTATCATATGTAAATTATACTTCTGAGTTGAAATACGATATAGCCTATTCTTCAGGTTGCTGGAGTTAAATGAACATAAATGAAGTCAATGAACATGAAGCAGTGTTTGTAGTAGGAAAGACCAATTGCCTTTTTTGCATTGGGTTTCTGTTCCTGGGTGTCTTACACAGCAGTAAAAACCCTGTATTTCAATTCCAAGTGCTAGTACTTCAAAGTGGTCACCAATCCTGACCACCACTGTTAAATGTACAATGTAAAATTGTCCCGGATTCTGATGGTCTTGGTGAGGAAATAGAATGTGGATTAAAGCAGTCACACAAAGTGTTTGGCAGTATAGGTATACTTGAAGTCCTGATAAATGTTTCTTGGGTTATTCGTTTCTTTCTCATAGGGTTTGCACCTCTGTTCTATCTGTAACAGAGGGCAGCTTTGAGCTGTGGCCCAATGGAAAATGGAAAATTCTGGAAGGATTTTTGAATGTGCCTATTGTACAAATTTAGCCAAACAGACTTTTCTTGACTTTTCTACATAGTTTGCTCCAGTTTGCCTCTGTGGGCTTTTGTTTAGATAGCAGCTTTAGAGAATTACAGCTTCCAGCCTCAGACCTCCAGATTCTATCTTTGCACATGCTGAAATTAGTCCCTGTTAATTTAGAGGCTTCAACTTGAAAAATTCCCTCAGACCTCTTATGGGGCCCACTGAAAGGAAGCAGCCTGCTTTGGCCTCTGCTCTCCTGCTCTCTCTTGAATTTACAAAGTTCCAAGCAAACAAAAGAATTATGGCACCTTGTCAGACACAGAGGAAGGCTCTACATTTGTCCCAGGTCCTTGGAGCTCCCAGTTCTCATTATTGGCTTTGAGAGAAACTTTCAGTGGGGCCTAGCTAGACAATAGTCCCTAATCCATCATCATTAGATGGATTATAGTAGAAGAAATCAGCCTTAGACTCCAGAGTTGCCTGTAGCTTATCTTAATGGCACAAGAGCATTGAAATTTGTGTCTCTAACTAGCCAACCATATGGTTTTGCTGCATACATGAGCCCTACCAAATGGAGTAAATCAAAGTTTATGGGCTTGTTTCCATTCAGTCCCCAGCGTCATCTGCCCTTTCCCAACTCTGTACCATTGCTGTTGCTGTTCCCTCTACCTGCAATACTCCCTCACTCCCAACCTTCCTAGTTATGCCTGTTGAAATTTTCCTATTCTTTAAGGACAAATTTCCCACCCTTCTCTTCTAAGAAGTCACCCCAAGACTTTGCCCAGAAACACTCCCTTCACTGCCCTTCCTGAGTGATACATATGTTTCTGTCTTAATGTTCCATCTAGACCATGAGTGATGTGAGTAAAAAGACAAGGTCTTAGTCATGTCTATTCCTATCCATGCCTCCCCTTCCTCCACCTTCAACTCCACGTTTCATCTTTGGGTCTACCACAGTGACCTGCTCAGAAAGGCCAATCAGAAAATGCTGACGTGGAAAGCAGGAATTCAGGATGAGCAAATGATTGAAATTCTACTTTCTGCATTAGCCCATGGGAAATTAGACAGGTTTGGAATGTGTGCCATGTGGCATCCAAGTATCTAATATTGTTTTGAAGTGTTTAGAAGTCTAATATGTAAAGCTCAGTCATAATTAAGACTTCAAAACTCTATAGATTCATTCCATTTACACATAGAAATTTAAAAAAAAATCACTTCAAACAAGCATGAATGTCTGCTTGAATTCGAGAAACTTGTGGATCCTGATTGTTTAAAGAAAACTTCAAAGCAGAAGGCAACTGATCAGTATTTAACTCAAAGAGTTCATTTGATTACAGGTGAGACACACAATTCCCTGTATAAATGGCAGCAAAAGCTTGCATTGTCAATTAGAGAAAGGAACACAGATCTGGAAGTTGAATTCATACCTTATCTGATTTGAAACCTGAATTATTTGCTGTTGAGATTTATATGAGATTAGATTTCTCTGCTTAAACACTAAATCAAACTTAACAGGAACAGATATTGCAAATAAACAATGTTCTCTCAAACGGTGTTTTTAATATTTTCATTAAATGGAAATCTAGCTGAGCTTTTTATTGCAGACATTGATGGCTCTATAAATTTTTATGAGATATGCACTAGAATTCGTGCAACCTTATTAAGAGGGGGTGCTCCTTGCTGACTTAGGGATGCAGCATGGGTTACAAAGGTCTGAGTTAGCACCCAGGAAGGTCTGGATTCCAGTTCCAGCCCACTACTGACTTGAGCAAGTCTCTTCTCCTTCCTAGGTCTTGGTTTTTACATCCAGAGATAATTGATTTATGTTTTTATTTTCTTTCAGCAGACCTTGGGCAATGAAGTAAAGATAGTTAAGTTGCAGTTCACCCACTGTTTTTTTGTTTGTTTGCTTGCTTTTTGTTTTTCTGAGACAGAGTCTCAATCTGTTGCCCAGGCTGGAGTGCAGTGGCGCGATCTTGGCTCACAGCAACCTCCGCTTCCTGGGTTCAAGCGATTCTTCTGCCTCAGCTTCCCAAGTAGCTGGGACTACAGGCCCGCGCCACCACGCCCGGATAATTTTTATATTTCTAGTAGAGATGGAGTTTCACCATATTGGCCAGGCTGGTCTTGAACTCCTGACCTCGTGATCCGCCCGCCTCGGCCTCCTGAAGTGCTGGGATTACAGGCGTGAGTCACCGCACCTGGCCTCTCCCAGTTTCATGTTATTACTCAGTATTTCGTTTGTTCTCAACCACACCATATAGTTTTTAAGAATACTAAAAACTTAAAGACTGACACGGCATCAATACTTTTAAAATGTCTCTGGCATTTCCTCTCTCTGGATACATTAACTTTCGCATCATTGCGACTAATCAGTATTAAAGCCCAACAAGAACATGTCGGAATTCTCTCAATTTCCTCAGTTGCATTTGTTACTACGGAGAAACATCATTGAAAGTATTGTATTAAAGCAGCATGCTTTAACTTTCTCATTCTCCACCTGTGCCTTGAATTCACTGTTTAATGCATGCCTCTGCCATGTTGTGGCAGTGAGGAATCAAGAAGACGCAGGCATCAAAGCATGCTTGAAAATTGGATTGCCAGCACTCAGAATCTGGTGAATATGCCACTAACATCAGCAGAGATCTATTTCTGTGGGCCTTGACACGATATATGATGCCATCATGTCTTGGTACCCAGCGACCGTGGCCTGGTCACCGAGATTTGGAAAAATATCCAGTTTTGGCACATAGACAAGTCATCCAGATGTCAGCAGAAATTACTTACCTTTCATCCAGATGGTTTGACTTCATGTATCTGGGCCTTATTGAAGTGAGGTTTATTCAATTTGAAAGGACCATTTTGATGCTTTGTGTTGACTGGCTATCCAGAGACAGTTTCCTTTGTGGGTTTGAGTGCTGAGTTGGGAATCTCACTATAAGTGAATAACTTATGGAAACAGAAATCTCATGCCTGATGAGTTAGCCCTGCTGTTCAGAGACATGCTTCTCCATCTATCTCCTAAGCACTAACATTATTGCATTTACAGGATCTTAGTGAGATTCTCATCTGCTTCAAGAGGGGAGGTAAAGGTGAAATGATTTTCTTTTTAAAACCTGGTTTTAAAGTTGTCAAGTTGCTATAAAGTTGTCAAGGTTGGCCTGTAATATTAGCAATTTTGAGTACAAAAATAAGCAATGACATTTTATTTCCTGGAATTAGATTGACTTTGGTGATGATAAATGAACATTTTCTTTGGAATTACATATCTGCAGTTTAGACTTATAACTGTCCTTCCCCTCTAATATCTTTTCTTTTAATCAATGCTATTCTTTCAAGAACTATTAATACATTACTGAGAAAATGAGGGAATATATTCCACCTTCTCCATCTTAAAAACTTTCATGAAAAGGAGAATTGGTACCTGATACAAACACAATAAGAGAGATGACAGTCCATTTACGCTAGCCACTTCAGAAATCCGTGTTGGTTATTTTTTTTTGTCAGTACAGCTGAAACTGCTTACTGAAGTATTGATCTGATTATTCTTTTATGGAACTTTTTGTTCTTTTATGGAACAAAATCTAAAATGTTATCTATTTTTATGTTGGAAACTCACTTGAGCTTTGTTCTGTTTTGAACTTTATAACCTACTTTAAAAATTAAATTCCTTTCCTTCTATATGTCTTGATATGGTCTGAAGCTCAAACCAACTTGATACTTATTTTTACTTTGAACAATATGAATGCAAAGTGATATTACTGTTGGTGCTATTATTTTCTTTCACTGAATTCAACAAATACTTGTACTACTAGCAAGATACCAGGCACACTGTGTGTTGTCTATGGTCTGCTGCCATATCAGCCTTAAAAAGCAGTCAGGCTCCAAGAACCTCAGGTATAGCACTTTCACTTCTAGCTCCCACCATCCCTGGGATTTGAGCACCTCCATCAGGTGATCTTCTCTGCCTTTCTAAAGACTCAAAAACTCTTTGGTTTGGATTGATTACCTTGTAGGTTATCTACAGCAACCTTCCATGTGAGTCTATATCTTCCTTCCACATCTCTGACACATGATAGCCTCTACTTATGAGATACAGAGGAACCAATGGGCCTTGGCTTTGCAGTCAGACAGACCTTGGGCTGAATCATAGACAGGCTACTCTACTTGTCTGAGCTTCAGTAAAAGAAGTATGATAACATCTTAATTCCAGGGTTGTCATGATGATTAAATGCACAATCAAGACGACTCTGGGTGAAGACTCAGGGGCCTCAGTGACAGTGCTGAGTTCTGTTCTTCCTGAAGGACAGTCTTCCTCTCCTCCTAGTTGAAGTCACTGGCTCCCAGATACTGGGACTCACCCTGTTACTTAGGAAGATTGGAGCGTCCTCAGGTCAGGCTCTTAGCGTGCTCTGCTGCTAGTTAGTTTGGCTTCTGGTCTCATCTTCATCCTGCAGGACTTGCCTTTGTCTTCATAACTTGCCTTGCATTTTAGTGTCTCCAACCCTAACCCTGTCCTGGGGCAAAGTGGCTGAGAGCCTGCTTCCGCCCACCCTAATGCCCTCACACCAATTTCCCATTGGCCTGTGCCTTTTTGTGCCAACCTTCAGATGTCAGAGGCAAAATGCCCCACTAGCTCCCCAGACTCCCACATGCTAATTAGTCATATGTAGCAGCTCTCTGCTGCCACCCACCTCCCATTTTAAGTAGTCACCCCTTGAAAGGAGAGGTCAGAGCAAAGTTCCTCATTTCCCTCCCTTGTTCCAATACCATGGACTCCCTTAACTTTCAGGAAATATTGCTGCGACATTTCTCAGAATTAAGTTTGGGAAATATATTCATGTATTTTCAGAATAAAAGGAAACTCTGCAAAGTTAAATTGAGTATTATAAAGTGATAAGATTTTTTTTTTCTTCCGAGGCTAAAAATACCTGATTTCTCTTTTATGTAGTCTAAAATCCAGTGAGCGTTCACACATGTGATAAAGACCTACTGTGTGCTGGAAATTGTGTCTGCCACAGTACATGCCATGCCACAGCAAGGCAGGGGCTCTGCCCTCCAGGACCTTATGTCTGGTTGGCGAGAAGGGTGACTATGTGGGAAAGTACTCAGAATCATCCCATATGTGATAGTAGAAGTCTGTCTCATTTGGGGAGGCAGGGAACAGGATTCAAAGGAGTGAGGGGTGACTTCCACATATGGGGATAAGAAAAGGCCTCACCCTGCACACTTGCACCAGAGGCCTTATGCACTGGACTTTGGCCCTAACCACACCTTGAACTCTGCTGGGAGGCTTTTGAAAAACTGTACCTTCTCTGCATCCAACTCTTCATAGGGTCATGGCTTCTATACATGCCCAAGTTTCTCAGCTTGAACAGCTGGATAGCCAGGGCTGTCCTTTAAATGGGGCAGCAAGTTTGTTCTTCAGAGAAACAGTATGTTTTGGGAATGGTCATTTCTGAAGTGCATCTAATGCAAGGAAACAGTGTTTTCTCCCTTTTGTTTCAAGATAGGAACTGGAAATGTCAAAATATATCAGGCTGATTTTTAGAAAAATCAGTACAGTGGGCTCTCTGTATCCATGGGTTCCTCATCTATGAATTCAATCAACCATGGAGTGGTTGTTATTTTTAAGAACAAAACATAACAATACAACAATAAAAATGAGACAAATTGGCCAAAGTGGATTATACCTGTAATCCCAGCACTTTAGGATGCCAAGGTGGGAGGACCTCAGGAGTCTGAGATTAGCCTGGGCAACATAGGGAGACCCTGTCTCTACACAGTAATAATAATAGCAATAATAATAATAATAATAAATTAGCTGAGTATAATGGTGCATGCCTGTGGTCCCAGCTACTCAGGACGCTGAGGTGGGAGGATCCCTTAAGCCTAGAAGGTCTGTGATTGCACCACTGCACTCCAGCCAGGGCAACAGAGTGAGACCTTGTCTCAAAAAAGTAAAACAAGGACATATTTTAAAATAATAAAATATATCAACTATTTACATAGCTTTACATTGTATTAGGTATTACAAATAATCTACAGATGATTTAAAGCAGGGGTGTCCAATCTTTTGGCTTCTCTGGGCCACATTGGAAGAAGAATTGTCTTGGGCCACACATAAAATACACTAACAGTAATTATAGCTGTTGAGGTAAAAATAAGAATCACACAAAAAAACCCTGAATGTTTTAAGAAAGTTTATGAATTTTTGTTGGGCTGCATTCAAAGCCATCCTGGGCCACAGGTTGGACATTCTTGATTTAAAGGATACAGGAGGGACTGAGCACAGTGCCTCATGCCTGTAATCCCAGCACTTCGGGAGGCTGAGGCGGGTGGATCATTTGAGGCCAGGAGTTCAAGACCACCCTGGCCAACATGGCAAAACCTGTCTCTACTAAAAATACAAAAATTAGTTGGGTGTGGTGGTGCACACTTGTAATCTCAGCTTCTAAGGTGGCTAAGGCAGGAGAATCACTTGAACCCGGGAAGCAGAGGTTGCAGTGAGCCGAGATAATGCCAGTGCACTCCAGACTGGGCGACAGAGCGAGACTCTGTCTCAAGAAATAAATAAACAAATAAATAAATAAATAATATACAGAAGGATGTGCATCGGTTATGTGCAAATACTATGCCATTTTGTATCAGGTACTTGAGCATCCCCATATTTTGGTATCTATGGGAATGCTGGAACCAATCCCCCACTGGTGCTGAGGGATCAGACTGTACATCTGATTACCCAGTGTCTCCACCATGCCATTGGAATCTGTTCCTCCAGTTACAGTTGAGAAACAAGTGAGTCTTATGGAAAGATGAGTCTGCTGTGGATATGTGTAAGAGAGGAAAAAGGCGTTCTGATGAGTGGGATAAAGATATGTGTTGGGGGCGGGGAGGTGGAAGAATGGAGAAGAAGAGGAGATAATGCAATGACAATAGCAATGAGCCCAGACTCAAACCATCTAGACTCAACTCTAGCCTCCCTATCTCTTACTATTGTGTAACCTTGGGTGAGTCTCTTAAGTTCTTTGAGTCTCAGATTCTTTTATTTAAAATGACAGAAGAAAAATTAAAGTCCTATCTCATAGGGAGGAGATGTGGAGTCATACATCTCGAGTTCCTGATACAGTACTGAGCACAATCTGTGCTCAAGAAACAGCATGGTGAGCTCTGGGACAGACAAGAAACAGCCCAGGTAGAAAAGGAGAATTTAACTTAAGTTCTCTCCAAACATTTTGGGTTTGAGAATAGCTGACAAAGTTAGAGGCAGGAAATCTAGGCAGGACGGTTAACCTCTCCTGTCCTTGGTTTTTTCATCTGCTAAATGAAGATTCTTTTTTAAAAATTGAGTTATAATTCACATACCACAAAACCCACCCTTTTGAAGTATATGATTCAGTGTTGACAGTATATTCACAGTTGGGCAATCATCCCCACAATCAATTTTAGAATATTTTCCTCAATCCAAAAGGAAATCTGTATCCATTGGCAGTCACTCCTCATTTCCACTCCCATCCCTGCAGCTCCTGGCAATCACTAATCTGCTTTCTGCCTCTATGAATTTGCCTATTCTGGACTTTTCATAGAAATGGAATTATACAATATGTGACCCTGTGTGCCTGGCTTCTTTCACTTAGCAAAGTGCTTTTAGGTTGTAATATATATTATGTCATTCCTTTTTATGGCCAAATAGTATTCCATTTTATGGATATACTACATTTTGTTTATCTGTTTATCAATTGATGGGTATTTGGGTTATTTCCATCTTTTGGCAATTATGAGTAATGCTGCTATTAACATTCAGGTGCATGTTTTTGTGTGGACATTGCTGGGTCATTTGGTAATTCTATGTTTAAGTTTCTGAGGAACTGCCAAACTGTTTTCCAAAGCAACTGCAACATTTTACATTCCCACACTCAGTGTGTGAGGGTTGCAATTCTTCACCTCCTTACAACACTTTTTACTGTCAGTCTTATTTGATTATAGCAATCCTATTCTAGTGGGTATGAGGTAGCTAAATGGGGATTCTAATTCTTGTTCTTTTGTGAGAATTATAAAAAGATAATTATAAGGAAGATTTTAGAAAACCATAATGTGTTCACCAAGTAGAAGGTACTAGTAAGAAATAACTCTAACTTCATAGCTTGGGTTTTCCATGAATGTTCGGTTTGGGGATTTCTTTTGTGAATAGTAGGGAACTGGGTCAGGATTTAGAGGAAAGAAGTATTTTTAGGAAGATTCATTAGGCACTGGTGAAAAAAATTCTGTAGCTATTTGAGAACTCAAATAGCTTTACATCAGCTGTTTGTGCATGTCAGTGTAATTGGTAAGATTCTCCAAATGACTAAAACAAAAGTAGCTTAATTTTTCCAGTGTTGTTATGAAGTGAACAATATTTAAAATCATGTCCAAAACCAGGCCCTTAATTAAATTTTCTGCTCTAGGCCCTGCCAAGCAAGTCATTGGCATATGAGAAGGCTGTGGTTGGTTTTTTTTGTTTTTTTTTGTTTTTTTTTGTTTTTTTTGTTTTTTTTTTAAGACAGAGTTTTGCCCTTGTCACCCAGGCTGGAGTGCAATGGCCTGATCTTGGCTCACTGCAACCTCCGCCTGCCGGGTTCAAGCAATTCTCCTGCCTCAGCCTCCTGAGTAGCTGGGATTACAGATGCCTGCCACCACACCTGGCTAATTTTTGTATTTTTAGTAGACACGGGGTTTCGCCATGTTGGCAAGGCTGGTCTCAAACTCCTGACCTCAGGTGATCCACCCGCCTCGGCCTCCCAAAGTGCTGGGATTACAGGTGTGAGCCACTGTGCCTGGCCGGCTTTGCTTTTTACACACTGACTGCATTGTTGGCATTGACTAGAAGTGAAGGGCTTTTGCAGCACGGTAAAGAGCTCTTCACTTTTTAAAAGCTATTCGACCTTAGGTAAGTCACTGACCCTTTTTCTTTCCACATACATTTGCTATGAACCTTAAATGAGATAATGCCTATGAAAGCACCCAGCACTAAGCCAGGGACAAAGTAAGCACTCAATAAAGGGAATAGTTTTCCTGTGGTCGTTATCAGCCTGACCAGTAGCCCATTTACCCTGGTGGACCTTGGTTAGGGCTAAACTTAGAAGGAAGGGTCTGGTCTGACAGAATATTATAATTTAATATTATATTCATTATTATTATTAATAGCTTTGTTGAGGTATAATTGACATACAGTAAACTGCACATATTTAAAGTGTACAGTTTGATAATTTTTGACACATTTATACATCCAGGAAACCATCATCACAATAAAGATAGTGAACATATCCTTCTCCTCAAATTTTCCTTGTGCCTCCTGGTCATCCTTCACTCTTCTCCTTCCCACCCCCAGTTCCAAGGTAACCACTACCTGCTTTCTGTCGCTATCCATTAGTTTGCATTTTCTAGACTATTATGTAAATAAAATCATACAGTGTGTACAATTTTTGGTCTGGTTTCTTTCACTCAGCATAATTATTTTGAGATTCATTCATGTGGAACATATCAATAATGTGTTCCTTTTTGTTGCTTTTTTATTGTGGAGTAGTATTGTATGTTGTTTGTATGACCATACCACAATTTATTTATCCATTCATCTGTTAATGGACAACTGTAAATTTTTTAGTTTTGGACTATTACACATAAAGCTGTTACGAACATTTGTATACAAGCCCTTGTGTGAACATGTGCTTTCATTTCTTTTTGATAAATACATAGGAGTGGAATAGGTAAATCATATCATAGATGTATGTTTTTAACTTTAAGAAACTACCAAATTTTTCCAATGTGCCTGTGCCATTTTACAGGTCCACCAATTGTGTATGAGAGCTTCATTTCCTCTACATCTGTGTAGGCATATGATATGATCAGTCTTTTATTTTAGCCATTCTAATGATGGTGTAGTTTATGTCATTTTGGTTTTAGTTTACATTTCCCCAGTGATCTTGGGCATCTCTTCATGTGCTTATTAACCATTGATATATCTTCCTCGGTGAAGTGTCTGTTCAAATCTTTTGCCCAAGTTTTTAAAAACTGGGCTGTTTGGTTTTTGTTGCTGAGTTTTCAGGGCTCTTCATATGTTTAGATACAATTTCTCTACCATTTATATGGTTTTCTTCATATATATGGTTTTCTTCCCATCTGCTGCTTGTCCTTTACTTCCTTTAACAGTGTCTTTCAAAGAGTAAATGTTTCTAACTTAGATGAAGCCCAGTTTACCAATTTGATCTATTATGAATTGGGCTTTGGCGTCACATCTAACAAATCTTTGTCTAAACCGAAGTCCCGGTGGTTTTCTCCTTTAGTTTCTTCTAGAAGTTTTATATTTTTAGGTTTTACATTTAGGTCTGTGATCTATTTAATATTTGTATATAATGTGAGGTATGGGTAATCAGAGGTTTGGGGGATTTTTTGCATATCTATATCTGAGTTTTCTAGTACCATTTCTAGTACCTCTTGCTCCACTGAATTTTCTTTGCACTTTTTAAAAAATTCATTTGTCTATATATGTGTATCAGTCAGGGTTCCCCATAAAAGCAAAACCAGTAGGATATAGATATAAAGATATTTATTATGACAGATTGGCTCACACAATCATGTAGGCTGAACAGTCCCATGCTCTGCCATCTGCAAGCTGGAGGCTCAGGGGGGCCAGTGGTGCAATTCTAGCTCAAGCCCAAAGGCGTGAGAATCAGGGGAGTCAATGAGGTAAGTCTCAGTCTGAGTCCAAAGGCCTGAGAACCGAGGATGGAGGGTCAATGGTGTAAGTCTCAGTACAAATCTGAAGGTCCAAGAACCAAGAGTACTAACATTCAAGGGCAAGAGAAGATGAATGGCCCAACTCAAGCAGAAAGAGCAAATTCTCCTTTTCTCTATCTTTTGTTCTATTCAGGCCCTCAAAAGATTGGATGATGCCCACCCACACTGGTGAGGGCAGATCTTCTTTACTCAGTCTACTGATTCAAATGCTAATCTCCCCTGGAAATATCCTCACAGACACATGCAGAAATAGTGTTTTACCAGCTATCTGGACATTCCTTAGCACAGTCAAGTTGACATATACAATTAACCATCACAGTATGTATCAGTGTATTTCTGGACTCTCCATTCTGTTCCACTGACCCTTACGCTGGTACTGCATTGCTTTGACTGTTGTAGCTTTATAATAACCTCAAATGAGGCCCTGTTCATCCTGTAAATTAATTTTTTTCTGAAGTTGCTCTGGTCTTTTGTATTTTCATTTGAATTTTAGGATCATATTGCCAATTTTTACAAAAACACTGATGGGATAATGATTGGGATGGTGTTGAATCTGTAGACCAATTTGAGAAGACTTGGCATCTTAACAGTATTGAGTCTTCTGACCTGTGAATGAGGGCTGTATCTCCATTTATTTAAACCTTCTTTATGTCAGCAACATTTTATACTTTTCAGTGCACAGATCCTTCACTATATTATTAAACTTTTGTCTAGGTATATCATTTTAGATGCTATTGTGAATTTTTAATTTCACCACTTGATTGGTCATTGATACCAATAGAAATAAAATTGATTTTTGTATATTGATTTTGTATTCTGCAACATTACTAAATTTACTAGTTTTAGTAGTGTGTCATCTGCAAATAAAGGCAATTTTACTTATTTTTTTTTTTTTCCAATTTGGATGCCTTTCATTTGTTTCTTTCCTAATAATCCTGTTGAATAGAAGTGGTGAAAGCAGACATTCTTGTCTTATTCCCGATCTTAAGGAGAAAGCTTTGTCTTTCCCCTTTAAGTATGATGTTAGCTGTAGTGTTTTGTACATTGCCATCATCAGGTTGAGGAACACTTCCCTTCTATTCCTGATTTGAGTGCATCATGAAAAGATTTGCATTTTGTCATTTAGATGATTATATATATTTCCCTTTAATCAATGAATATGAGGGTATTACATTAATTGATTTTTGGATATTAAACAAATATTGCACTTCTGAGATAAACTGCACTTGATCACGGGGTATAATACTTTTTACAGTTTGCTGGATTCAGTTTGCTAGTATTTTGTTGAGAATATCTGAGCCTTTATTCATAAGGGCTCTTGGTCTGCAGTTTTTCTCTCCTGTGATGTCTTTGGTTTTGGTTTCAGGGTAATATTACCCTCAAAGAATAACTTTGGAAAGTGTTCCTTCCTTCCTTCTTTCCTTCCTTCCTTCCTTATTTATTTATTTATTTATTTATTTTTGGAAGAGTTTCTGAAGGATTGCTGTCAATTTTTCCTTAAACATTTGGTAGAATTGAGGAGTGAAGCCATCTGGCCTTGAAATTTTCTTCCTGAGAATACTTAAAACTGCAAGTTCAATTTCATTAATGGTAATAGGGTTATTTGGGTTATATATTTCTTCTTGAGTGAGCTTTGGTACTTTATGTCTTTCAGGAGTTTGTCTATTTCCTCTAAGCTGTCAAATTTATTGCTGCACATTGTTCCTATTATTTTCTTATAATTTCATTATCTTTAGAATCTGTAGTGATACCACCATTCTGATTTCTGCTATTGGTTAATTTGTATCTTTTATCTTTTTTTCTCATCTCTCTTGTTAGAAGTTTATCAATTTAATTGTTCTTCCCAAAGCATCCCCTTTTGGTTTCATTGATTGTCTCTACTGTTTTTCTATTTCCCTTTTTGTACTTTCTTTGGGTTTCATGGGCTCTTCTTTTCCTAGGTTCTTAAAGGAAAAGCTAAGGCTGTTGATTTGAGATATTTCTTTTCAAATATAAGCATTTAGTAATATAAATTTCCTTATAAGTGCTACTTTGGTATCATCACATAATTGTTATGTTTTATTCTCATTTTCATTCTGGTTAAAATATATGATCATTTTCCTTTGATTTCTTCTTTGCCCCATAAGTTACTTAGGAGTATATTACTTAGTTCTCCAAATATTTGTTTTTTTTCCAGATATGTTTCCCTTATTGATTTCAAATTCAATTTTATTGTGGTCAGAGAACAAACTTTGCATGACTTAGATTTTAAATTTATTGAGATTTTACTTATGACCCACAATATTATGTACCTTGATAAATATCTCATACGCATTTGAAAATAGTACAAATTCTGATGTTATTGGGATTATTCTGTAAATGTAAATTAGGTCAATTTAATGGCTAGTGCAGTTCAAATCTTCTATGTCTTTACTAATTTTCTGTCTACTTGTTTTTTCACTTATTGAGAGAAGGGTATTGAAATCTCTGACTATGATTATGGACTTGTCTACTTCTTCTTGTAGTCCTATCATTGTTTATTTCATATATTTTGATCTTTTTGCGGGCATAAAAGTTTAGAGTATTTTGTTCTCTTGATTGACAACTTTATTGTGAAATGACTTATTTGTTTTTGATGATGTTTTTTCCTCTGAAATCTACTTTGTATGATATTAATACAGCGACTCTGGCCTGTGGCTAACTCTATCATTTCTTTCTTCCAGGGACAAAAACCTGAATGAGACGCCCTCTACCTAGGGAGGGACTGAAATTGATCACAAAGTGTCTCCTCCAAGAAGCTGGAAGCTTGTTAGAACTATTCATGAAAAATAATTCTATGAGTGTTTTCCCTTAAGGTAAGTTACATTTCTTCAGAAGGCCAAAAAAAAAAAAGAGGTGTGGAACAGGAAGGGCCCCCTCTCAACCAAGGTCCAGAAGCCCTCTGAAGGTGAGTGACCAACCCAGGCTCCTCCTCATCTACCCCTTGATTCCTCCCGCCCAAGATGCCTTACCCTGTCCTCACCTGGCACAATCCCCACCCCAGCCTGCACCCTTTATCTATGAAACCCCCATTCCCACCCCTCTTCCATCCTCTTTCCCAAAACCAGTGCCCTTTTGTGATCTCCCTGTTGTCCTTCCAGGTTCCAAAGGCAACTTGGAAGGGAAAAGGGACCCTTCGAGAAAGTTCCAGGAAAAAAGCCACTCCCAAAAAGCCTACCGCTTCAAGAAAACCTGAGGAAGGCAACGGGCCAACACTATCCAGCCACTATGACCAGCTGAATGGGAAACTCACTCAAAATGAGCCACAGCAGGACCAAATTAGCCAGGAGACCTCCACAATCTCCAGCGTCTCCCTGGACAGCCAGTGATTTCAAGGCAAGTTCAGAGGCCTAGATCTATCTGAGAGGTCTCCAGAGATCTGACCCCAGAGAAATAGCCAGCAGGGTCTAGAATACATTCTACACCCCACAGGGTATGCCCCATGGTGATGAAAATAAAATGAATCTGTTGTAAAATGATGTGAGTGTCTTCATGTTCTAGGATGGTGGGGAGGGAGGAAGGAGGGAAGAGGAGGTGTGTGGGAAGGGAGAGAGGTGGGTGTTGCGGGGTTGGGGCCAGAAGGACAGGTCCACAGTTAACCAGACACTGAGGGATAAGGACTAGATTAGCACTGAGCACTGAAAACAAATTTCTTCCTTATCACTGTCTCACTAGTAAGAAAATAAAAGGCCTGATGGTTTCGCATTTATTTGTGGGGGGGGCAGGGGTAGGTCAGCAATATCAGCATATAGATTGCCAGAACCTAGATGGTGTGATATATGTGGGATAATAGTATCAACGCTCTAAAAAGCGAGACAGATATATCACCTCTGAGCCACCTACCTCATAGTGACGTTTCTTGCATCCTGCCTATGCTGTAAACAACTAAAGGACCTTCAAAGGGTCCAAAAATCTCATTCTACTAAAAGCTGATGACAACACCCCCCCACCCCAAGGACTGAAATAATGGTGTTTGGAGGCTACAGACCCAACACTGATTAGCCCACTTCATTGTCAAGAAAATTTGTGAAAGAATAGTTGGCTACTCAGGGCAGGGCAACAGAAGTAGCTTGCCCCTGGTGCTTTGGGGACAATTTAATAATATGTAATGCTTATGCTGGAAAAAAAGGGAAACCTGAAATCAGTGATATAAATTTCTATCTCGTGAACCTACAACTATAAAATGTAAATCCAAAGCAAACGGAATGCCAAAGTAAAGAAATACTAAAGAGCAGAAATCAGTGAAATTGAAAACAAAATTATTAGGGAAAAAAATCACTGAAACAAAAAACTCTTTCTTTCTTTTTAGTGACAGGTTCTCACTCTGTCACCCAGGCTGGAGTACAGTGGTTTGATCATGATTCACTGCAGCCTTGAACTCCTGGGCTCAAGCAATCCTCCTTCCTCAGCCTCCTGAGTAGCAAGGACTACAGGTGCATGCCACCATGCCCAGCTAATTTTTTTAAAAAAATTCTGTACAGATGGCATATGTTACCCAGGCTGTCCCCAAACTCCTGGCCTTAAGCCATCCTCTCACCTCAGTTTCCAAAATGCTGGGATTGCAGGCATGCATCACCACATCTGGCCAAAAAGCCATTTCTTTATAAAAATCAATAAAATTGACAAACCTCTGGCCAAACCAATGGAGAGAAGACACAAATTACTGATATCTTGAATGAAAGGGAGGCTATCACTATAGATGCTATAGACATTAAAGGGATGATTAGGGAATAACATGGACAACTCGATGGTCATAAATATAGCAGTTTAGATAAAACAAACAAATTCTCTGAAAGATACAAACTTAGAGAAATCACTTAAGAAGAAACAGGCAACCTAAAAAGTCATATTTATATTAAAGAAATTGAATTCATAGTTTAAATCCTTCCACAAAATAAAACTTCAAGTTCAGATGGTCTCATTGCTAAATTCTCCCAAACATTCAAAGGAGAAATAATACTCACTCCATCACACAAATTCTTCAGAAAATAGAAGAGGTGGAAATTCTTCCAAACTCATTTTATCGTCAGTACTAACCTAATTACCAAAACTAGACAGTCATTACAATAAAGGAAAACTACAGACCAGTATTCCTCATGAACATAAATGTAAAAGTTCTCACCAAAATACTGGCAAATTAAATTCAATGATATATTAAAAGCATAATGCATCATGACCAAGTGAGGTTTATCCTGGAAATACAAGGCTGCTTCAACATTCAAAAGTCAGCCAATATAACATACTAAAGAAAAAAATCACACAGTCATATCAGTCGATGCAGAAAAAGTATTTGACAAAATCCAATACCCATTTATGATTTAAAAAAATCTTCGCAAACCAGGAATAAAAAGTAATTCCTACATCCTGATAAAGAGCATCTATAAAAATCCTAAAGTTAGTATCATACCTAATGGTGAAAGATTGAATGCTTTTCCTCTAGAATGAGAATAAGGTAAAGATGTCTGCTTTCGCCACTCCTATTCAATATCATACTTGAAATCATAGCAAGTGCAATAAGGGAAAAGAAAGAAAATGCATATACATTGGAAAAGAAGAACTAAAACGGTATTAGGAGACAGCATCACTATTGAAGTAAAAAATTCCAATGAAATCTAAAATATATCCAATGAAATCTTACACGTACTCAATTTGAGAGTCACAGTGCAAGGTCACAGTGTAAAAGGTCTTTATATAGAAATTAATTGTATTTCTATATATCAGCAATTAATATTTGAAAACTTACATTTTTATTAGCTTTACTAAAGTACAATTGACATACAAAAACTGCATATGTTTAATGTATACAATTTGACGAGTTTGAACACATGTATAAACCCATGAAACCATAACCATAATCAAGGTAATAAACATATTTATCACCTCCAAAAGTTTCCTTGTGTTCCATGTGTCTTTTCAATTAATGTGATAAAATTGTCTCACATGAGAGCTATCCTCTTAAAAACTGTAAAGTGCACAAAAGGCACTATGTTGTGCAACAAATCTCTAGAACTTATTCATCTGCATAATTGAAACTTCATACCTATTGAGCAACAATACCACTTTTCCTCCTCCTTCGGCCCCTGGCAACCATCATTCTATTCTCTGCTTCTATGGGTTTGACTATTTCTAGTACTTAAAGACCTAAAAAATGTAAATACATTCGATAGTTATGAACTGGAAGACTCACTATCATTAAAATGTCAATTATCTGCAAACTGATCTATGGATACAGTCCCATCAAAATCACAGCGGTATTTTTTTTGTAGTTATCAACACATTGATTTTATAATTCATATAGAAAGACATAAGAAATTTTGGAAAAGAAGAACAAAGTTGGAAAAGTCATACTACCTGCTTGTAAGACTTATATAAAGCTAAAGTAAACAAACCAGTGTGATGTTGATGGAGGAACTGACCCATAGATCAACAGAAAAAAAAACAGGGAACCTATAAATAGATCCACACACATATGAATAATTGATTTTTGACAAAACTTCAATGGCAATTCAATGGAGAAAGAATAGTCTTTTCAACAAATAGTACTTAAACAATCAGACATCCATATGCAAAAAAAGAACTTTGACTTATACCTCAAATCTCATCACAAATTAGCTCAAAATGGATCACAGACATAAGTGAAAAGCATAAAATCATAAAATTCTAAATTAAAACATAGGGGAAAAATCCATGTGGTCTTTGGTTAGGCAGAAAGGTTTTAGATATGCCAAAAGCATGATGCATAAAAGAAAAATATATATTGGCTTTATACAAATTAAAAACATTTCCTTTGCAAAAAATACTATTAAAAGAATAAAAGTATAAGCTATAGACTGGGAGAAATTATTTGTAGTCAGATATTTGGAAAAGGAACTGTATTTAGAATACATGAGAAACTCTCAAAACTCAACAATAAGATCAAACAATTCAATTAAGAAAATGGATAAAATATTTGAACAGATATTTCACCAAAGAAGATATATGATGGACCAAAGAGGATACACAGAACATATATACCTAAGACAAATAAGCACATGAAAAAATACCTAGCATCATTAGTTGTTTCGGAAATGCACTTTGAAACCATAATGAGACACTACGGCATATCTATTAGAACATTAAAAAATAAAGAAAAGAGGAAAGAACTGACAAACCAAGTGCTGGTGAGGCTGTGGAGCTACTGGAACCCTCATCCAGTGCTGCTGGGAACGCAAAATGGTACTGTCATTTTGTAAGATATTTTGGCAGTATTTTTAATAAAGTTAAATATACACTTCTCATGTGACCCAGCAGTCCTATTCCTAGGTATTTACCCAAGTGAATGAAAGCACATGTTCATACAAAAATTTGTAGTCAATGTTTATATAGCTTTATTCATAATTGTCCAATAAAAACTGGAAACAACCCAAACATCCCTTAATTTAGAAACGGATACTCTGACCTATCCATCCAATGGAATACTTCTCAGTAACAAAAAGAACAAAATCTTGATACACACAACATCATGGATGAATCACAACTGTATCATCCTGAGTGAAAGAAGCCCATCTGAAAAGGCTACACACTCTTATTTCATTGCTATGACATCCTAGAAATGGGAAACCAGTAGGGATGAAAAATAGATCAGTGGTTGCAAGGGATCATATGTGTGGGAAGGAGTTTTGATTACAAAGAGGTAGCATGAGAGAAGTTTTTTGGGGTAGTGATGGAACTGTTCTGTGTCTTAATTGTGGTAGTGGTTGTATAACTCTGCACATTGTTAAAACTCATCAAGCTGGACACCAGAAGAGTGAATTTTTCTGAATGTAAATGGAAAATAAATTTTAATTAAAACTTACAAATGAGTTGGGCATGGTGGCACATGCCTGTAATCCCAGCTGTTTGGGATGCCAAGGCAGGAGGATTGCTTGAGCCCAGTTCAAAAATAGCCTGGGCAGCATGGTGAGACTCTCTGTCTCAAAAACAATTATAAATGAAAAAAAAAAAAATCTGCCTGGCTAATTTTGGATAAAAGTCTGTAGGGGAGCAATAGTGAATTGAGCAGACCAGTTAGTAGGTTATTCCAATTTCCCATGAGAGATGTAGGGTTATAACAGAGAAAGTTGATCAGAGTGGACAGATTTGAGAGCGATAAGGAAGTAGAAAAAACAGCGTGAGGTGATTGGTTGATTGTGTGGCTGAGAAAGTAGGACTAATCTAGAATTACTCTTAGGTTTCTAGGTTGTTAACCAGAGTCAGTATTGTCATTTACTAAAATACAGAAGAGAAGAGTAGGGCCAGATTTGGGAGAAAGATAATATGTTCATTTGGGGACATAGGACATTGTGCGTGGATGTCAACGTAAAGATGGCCAGCAATGACTCAGATATCCAAGTTTGGTGCTCATAAGGAAAATATCTGCATTAGAGATGAAGATTTAGGAGCCCATTGAATTGGAAGCATTCTATCAACAAGTAACACATTTCTTTATTTGGCCCCGTGTTGCATTTAACAGTTGTTCTCTACCTCCTTTTTGAAGTTCTCTATTCTCTTGACTTGTGTGCCACTGCACCATCCTGGTTTGTCTCACTTTTTTTTTTTTTTTTTCTGAGACAGGGCCTCACTCTGTCACCAAGGGTGGAGTGCAATGGCATGATCTCGGCTTATTGCAGCCTCAACCTCCAGGGCTCAGGTGATCCTCCCACCTCAGACTCCCTGAGTAGCTGGGACTACAAGCGTGCACTGCTATGCCTGGCTAATTTTTGTATTTTTTGTAGAGATGGGGTTTCAGCCGTGCTGCCCAGGCTGGTCTTCAATCCACCTACCTCAGTCTCCCACAGTGGCAGGATTACAAACGTAAGCCACTGCACCCAGCTTTCCTCACATTTTTATGTCTTTTTTTTTTTTTTCTACTTTCTTTGTGGACTCCTCTATATCCATCCAATAAATATTTTTTCTAGAACCTACTAGGTGCAAGGTTACATACTAAGTGTTGAGGTAGCAATAGTAAGTAGGAACCAGTGCCTGCCCTCAGAATGCACAGCCTAGTGAACTCTTCCCTGGCCTTCCCTTTAAATGTTGGTATCCCCAGGCTTCTGCCTACTGCTCTTCCTGGTTTTTGTACACTGTCCTGTTGGAGCCTAGTCAAATAATTCTCCATGCTTACCTGCAGACTTCTCTTTAGTCTTTGATCAAGTGACCTATATTTACCCATGGAAGACTTGAACCTATGTTCAAGTGGTAGCCCAAGAAGCAGAATAGATGCATTTTAGCCCTGGCTCTGCCATTCAGTGGTTGTGTGACTTCAGTAAGTCCCTTGCTCCCTCTCTTGGCTTTGAGGTCCCATCTATACAAAAAGAGGATAGTATTCAGGCAATGTCTTTTTAAGACGGACTGTGATTCTGTTTCCTCAGGCTCTTCTCCAGATTTTTCTTCAGCTTGTTGTTACCCTCAAATTCTGTAAGCCTCACACCACCAATCATATCTCAGAGGCTGAAGGGCACTTACAACTACGAAGTTATCTCCCAGATTTCGGGCCTCTGACCCAGTGTCTAATCTGTTAACCAATGGTCTGTTAACCAGATCATTCTTTAAGGAGATGTTGAGGCTCCTTCCTTACCACTACATCGATGAGCATACCTTGAACCACTGATGCCAGCCAACCTGAAACATGCCTGCCTCTTCCTGCCTACCTCCTGCCTAAACCTATTCTGTTCCAGAGATACAAGTGTACATTGGGAAGGCAGCCCCATTCATCATCAAGGCTGATATGTCTGCTTCTCCCAGATTACAATCTGTGTCAAAACTAGCTATCCTGCCAAGGGGAAGCTTTTAGCCACCTGGATAAGGATATCTTTGGCCACTTGCTCCTCTGTCCGTGTGGTATTTAGCCTTTGTAACATCAGTTTTAATGCTCTACAAGCCATGCCTGCTTTTTCAGTAGGGATCCCAAGCAACCAAGAACTCCTCTTTTTTGGGGGGGTGGGGTGGGGGGAAATGATTATAAAGATTTATTTGCTATAGCATTATTTTTTTCCATTTTTAAATTCTTTTTTTTATTATTATTATACTTTAAGGTATAGGATACATGTGCACAATGTGCAGGTTTGTTACATATGTATACATGTGCCATGTTGGTGTGCTGCACCCATTAACTCGTCATTTACATTAGGTATTTCTCCTAATGCTATCCCTCCCCCAGCCTCCCACCCCACGACAGGCCCTGGTGTGTGATGTTCCCCACCCTGTGTCCAAGTGTTCTCATTGTTCAGTTCCCACCTATGAGTGAGAACATGCGGTGTTTGGTTTTCTGTCCTTGTGATAGTTGCTCAGAATTCCAGAACATTTTCTGACAAGACTTAAGATTTCCATTTTTGAGGACATCCAGCTGACTTTGTCCAGGATTTGAAGTTACCACCTCTAACAAGCTCCACCATTAATCCCTGGAGGGTAAAAATAAGGTGATTATTTTCTCATACAGGGATGAAGAAATTGGACTCATTTATTCAAGTAGTTTGGGTTCCCAACTGTGTACCACATTATCAACACTTCTCAAGGGCTTCAATTGGAAGTACCTGCAATGCTGCCCTGTTACAAATGTATTCAGACTATCCAGTGGAGAGATGCAAGCTAATGAATACATTAACTCCCTCTTCATCAAGTTGTGCTTACTTATTCTGTTGCATTAAGCTCAGACATCAGAGAACAGACTGAACCTTGTTATCTTCCCAACTGGCAGAAATGCTTGCATCTCCCTCTTTCTGGAGGGTATAGTCCATTCTCCCAGGCTTGATGGTGCCATGAGCAGAAGCAGAGTTGCCATTCATTTGAGGCAGCACTTGCTGAAGTCATAGTACACTCTTATGCAGGTCCTAAGTGAAGACTTCTCAGTTTAACTGAGTTTCAGGACTCACTGGCCTTGGCTGCTGCTCAGTCAGCTTTTGCTTTAATTTTTTTGTTGCCAGAGAATAAACACCACAAAACCCAGTAAATTTCCCTTTGTGCCTTAGCTTCCAGAAAGCTGCCAGCCAAGGTCAATGCCCCATGCAACTCTCTAATACTCTGTCTCCACAGTAGGGAACACTCTCTGCCTTTCTTAGCCTTAATTGCCCTACTGGGCACTGTGTTTTGGCCTCTAGGTGGCCCCAGAGCATCTAAGATGAATGAGAAGAGGCTGAATAATAAATTCATAAGCATCCATAGGGTCTTCAGGAGTCTAGGTCCTACTCAAGTACATTCAAAGCAGGCTTAAAAGGGGTTGTTCCCCAGCCTTTGTGATCTGGCTTCTGTTCACTCTCCAGGCTCATTTTTCTCTAACTTCCCCTTCACTTGTGCCACTTCAGCCACATAAGTCTCGTCTTTTTCCTGTAATACTCCAAGTTCTTTCCTATCCCAGGGCCTTCATTCATGCTGTTCCATTTGCTACCCCACCGCCCTCAACCAACATTGGGTAACTCCTACTCCATCCACTAGGAGTAGGAGTTGAATATGATTTCATTAGAGATGATTTAATCTTCTCTGATCTTCCCAAACTGGATGAAGTTCCCTTCTTATTCTGTTTCATAGAACCCTATACTCTTCTTTGATAGCATCTATCACAATTTGTCATTATTTCCGTAATTTTCAGTTCTTTGGATCTCTCCTCTACTAGGCTATAAGCTCTAGGAAGTCAGCAATCATGTTTGGCTTTGTTCTCTGCTAGATTTCTAGTGCCTGGAACATACTAAAGCCTCAATACATACATAGTGAGTGAATGAACAAATGAATGACTACCCTGGAGGACAGGCAGAAATGTCAGTCTTGAAGGTAGACAACTCAAGAGAAACTGTTTGAATTTGCCACTACATTAGCCAGACACCTGAGGTGGTCAGGGCTCTTGCCATTCCATTTCAGTCGGAAGACAGATCATAGGAAACATTCCCTATTTGAGCTCTGGCACAGAGGCCTGAAATCTAGATTCTTCTTCAAGCTCTTCTACTTATTACTTTTGTGATCCTAATCAAGCTTTTTGCCTTCTGGTACCTCAGTCTCCTCCTATGACAATACTAATTCTTATCCTGCTGTGTTAGTCAGGGTTCTCTAGAGGGACACACACACACACACACCCCCATATGGAAGTTTATTAAGTATTAACTTCCACGATCACAAGGTTCCACAATAGGCTGTCTGCAAGTTGAAGAGCAAGGAGCGCCACTCTGAGTCCCAAAACTGAAGAACTTGGAGTCCAGTGTTCGAGGGATGGAAGCATCCAGCACAGGAGAAAGACGTAGGCTGGGAGGCTAAGCCAGTTTCTCCTTTTCACATTTTTCTGCCTGCATTATATTCGCTGGCAGCTGATTAGATTGCACTCACCAGATTAAGGGTGGATCTGCCTTCCCCAGCCCACTGACTCAAATGTTAATCTCTTTTGGCAACACCCTCACAGACACATCCAGGATCAATAATTTGTATCCTTCAATCCAATCAAGTTGACACTCAGTATTAACCATCACACCTGCTTATCACAAAATACTGATGTAATAAATAAGACAAGCTATATCCTGTTGCACTTTGTTAGCAGTGAAGCACTGTACATTTGTGAAGAATGGCTGCCACTATTGATGTCTCACCTGAATTGTCATTGCTATTGCTAGCAAAGGTTTCCTCAAGGCTCCCCCAAATCAAGGCGTTGTATAATGCTCTAGAACTTTTGAGTGAGCTGTTTGCTTCTTGTGGAGCCAAAAGAGGTATTCTTTGAGAAAGCACATGTATCAGCCCAATTCAGCTATCTGCAGTAGATTACAGGGTTTTTCTTTCCTGAAAAGTTAAATCACAGCAGCTCAATAGAAAAATGGGACATTTTGAGGCCACAGCTCACTGTTTCAATAGCAGTGTGCCTATAAAGAGCCGAGGGATATCCCAGATGGACTGACAGCTCACCCTTCATATGCAGAAAGTTTGCAGTGGTCAAACTCCAAGGATGGGTCATGTCACAAGATGAGTAAGTGTTCATTTGCAAAACAGAACAGAGCCTCAAGGAGACATTCAATCCAGGAAGGGCTATACTCCACCAATCCTCAGAGTAAAGAAGGGTTTGCAACCCAGGTTTAAGGAGGCAAAAGTAAGAGAGCACCTAGCAGTTTTAAAGGAATAAAAGCACCCTTGTCCAGACACAATTCATTTCTAGGGCTTGAGAAAATTTTAGATATGTTAAGAAATATACTGTTTGGGCCAGGTGCGGTGGTTCACGCCTGTAATCCCAGCACTTTGGGAGGCCGTGGTGGGTGGATCACCTGAGGTCAGGAGTTCAAGACCAGCCTGGCCAACATGTTGAAACCCCGTCTCTACTAAAAAAAAAAAAAAAAAATTAGCCAGATGTGGTGATGGGCACCTGTAATCCCAGCTACTCAGGAGGCTGAGGCAAGGAGAATTGCTTGAACCTGGGAGGCAGAAGTTGCAGTGAGCTGAGATCACACCACTGCACTCCAGCCTAGGTGACACAGAGAGACTCTATCTCAAAAAAAAAAATAATATATATATGTGTATGTGTGTGTGTGTCTATATTTTTTTATATATATATACATACATTTTATATACATATATACACACACACACACACATATATACACACACACACACACACTATTTGTAACAGCAGTACCTGCTTGGCTTGTAGTGGTAATTAAATATGTGTTGAATAAAAAAGAAATTTCTTCGCAGAATCACAAAGAATGGAACTTCAAAGAAGTAAAAGTTACCCTGATTTTTCAAAAGCAGAAAGAGGGAAACTTCAGAAACTGAAGACTGCATAATTTTGAAGGCTGGTTGGACATCTGTTCCCCCCAAAATTGCTTTCAGACTGGAGGAGCATCTTTTAATGATATGTACCATAGGACTCAGCATCTGACACTGCTGTCACTATTATACCATAGGTGAAGACATATCCACCAGGCAGATCAAATTTAAAGATTCTCTGCCTGGCCTCGTGGAAATAGGCTTATTCTTCTCCGGGGAGATGTCTAAGTATGAAGAAAGGTCTGGACAGTTCAAGCAGAGTGGCCAGGTAAAGATCCACAGAGTAAAGTGCCTGTGAATAATGAAAAAAGAACATTCAAATAAGCAGAGCAGAAGGCAAGAGCATAGCCAAGGTGAGCAGGAGAGATTATGCAGGATGCTTTGGAGGATAAGAGAGCAGGCCTGATGGGCAAAAATGAAGAATTTGTTTTGAGAAGAAGACTACAAGATGTTAACATTGGTAGGACAGGGTGCAGGGGCCAGATTAGGGAAGCCCAGAAAGCCTGGCTAAGAAGTTTGTGTTTTATAATTCTGGAAATGCGCAACAATTCATTGACCTATTCATTTACGTAGTCAGTATACAATTATAGAGACCCTACTTTATGCCAGACCCTGGACCTGTTCCTGGCTAGGCATGCAGAGGTAAGGAAGATGGGATCCCTGCTTTCAAGATGCTCACTGTCTTGTAAGGCAGTCCAACTCCTCGATAAACATCTGACGACAAGAATGTGCCCAGAGAGCAGGGAGGAGGGTGTGTTAGGAGATTCACTGTGCAGTTGCTGGTGTGGAGCTTGAGGGGTGAGAGTGCGTTCAGATGTGTTCAGGAAAGCGCTTCCAAACTGCCTTCCCATGGGCCAGGACTCGCTGTGTGAATGTATACCTCAGGACAATAGGGAGAATTTTTCATAATGAAAAGGTGTTCAAAACATTTTCCTATCAGATTTTAAATTTCTTACTTTCTAGATAATAAATGTTCACTGTTTTTAAAACAGCAATGATTAAATAGATAGTAGCTGGAATTCTTCTATATGCATTTACTTGGAATAACAAGAAGTTGCACCTTACATCATTCCCTCCTCAGGTTGTTTCAAGTTATGCCAGTGGGAGCCTTTTAGGGTAGGGCAGATCCAACCTTGGAAAATACACAGCACAGCAGCAGAAGCAATAAGAATGGAAGTAAAAGACAGACAGTCTAGATAAAGATGGAAGGAAAGGGAACCAAATTGCAACAGGAATCAAGCTGACTAGAACAAACTTGTGGCTCTCCTAGCACATGTCTCCATGACACACACAGGAAAAGAAGGTACAGAGACCTGTCCAGAGAGCACCCAGCATAAGAAAGTGGGCTCATTTAAAATGGAAGGGATTCATGTGGGTATCAAAAAGAATTCCAGACTGGAGAGACAATTGACAGAAAGGCAACACAAAGAGCTCTGATCCCTCTTCCTAGTGACACAACCATAAATGGTGAATATTACTAAGGAACACAACAATTTAAAGTCTGGAAATTCAGAGAGTATTCAACAAATGGAGAGACATTTATTCAAAACAATTTACTAAATCTCAGTAAGAGCAGCAACCAGCTCCCTCATCTGCCCCCCAGCTTAGCTTGATGGCAGCTCTACTCATTCCAGCCACAGCTCAGACAGATCCTTATACAGCCAGTTTCCTGACTAAGGTTCTGCCCCTAACCCCAGTGGCAGACTGCCAGCATTTTTCATCCCCTCACCCAGCTCCACATTGCAGAAGCTTTGCTCCAGCAAAGAGTATCTGAGAAATCTGATTCTGTCATTATCAGAGGAGAGGAGGAAACGGGGAGGGGAAAGGAGAGAGGGAGAAGCGGAGAGAGGGAGAAGCGGAGAGAGGAAGGGTGAAAGAAAATATTCAAAGAAGCAGGTTCTAAGAAAAGATCAATAAAATTGACAAATGTTTATCTAGGTAGACAAAGAAAAAAATGTGAGAAGACTCAAATTACTAAAATCATGAATGAAAGAAGGGACATCATTGCCCATTGTAAAGAAATAAAAAGGATAATGAAGGAATACTATGAATAAGCATATACCAACAAATTAGATGATCAATTAGATAACCAAGAGGAGATAGAAAAATTCTTAGAAAGACACAAAATACCAAAACTGATAGGAAATATAAATAGGCATTAAGAAGTAAAGGGACTGAACTTAATAATTCTAGTAACCTCCCACAATGAATAGGCCAGGTCCACATGACTTCATGACTGAATTCTACCAAATGTTTAAAGGAGAATTAACACCAATCCTTCTCAAACTTCCAAAAACTGGAAGAGGAGAGAACAGTTCCTAACACATTCTATGAAGCCAGTATTACCCTGATACCAAAACCAGACAAAATCATCACAAGAAAATAAAACTATACATCAAAATTCCTAATTAATATTGACACAAAAATCCTCAACAAAACGATAGCAAACCAAATCTGCCAACATATTATAAGGTTTATATAACATGACAAGTGGAATTTAGTCCAGAATTTGCAATGATTTTATATATATATATATATGGGGGTATGTGTGTGTGTGTGTGTTGTGTGTGTGTATATTGTCTACACTACCCTGACTTTACCTGTAGAGTATTTTGCAGACTTTTTTTTAGTCAATTATTATGAAAAACACTGTGATTTAGGAGCCAAATAACCACAGTCGACCTGGGACCAAATCCTGCTTCCAGTTGCCTGTTTTCATAAGGTTTTAATGGGACACATGGAACATAGCCACGCTTGATATTTACATATTGTTTATGGATGCTTTTGTGCTTTGATGGCAGAGTTGAGTAGTTGTGACAGAGACGATTTAATGTAGCTTGTGAAGTCTAAAATATTTACTATCTGGCCCTTTACAGAAAATATTTGCCAAGCTGATATTTTCCAGATGAGAAAAGTAAATATCCAAGTTCAGTATCTTGTCCAACTTCATACTACTATGAATGTGGTAGGGTTGAGAAATGGATGCAAGTCACCTGGTTTTAAGGCCAGTGCTTATAACATATATCATACTACCTCATTATCTGATAGGACTGTTATCATCCCATCACTCCCAACAATGGTCCTCAGGCTTTAATATTTCCTTTCCAAGATACTGGCATTTTTTTCACTTTTTAAATGATAAAAATATTAAAAGGTATCTATTTACCTCTGAATACTTTAGATACATTTCATAGACTTGATATTCACTGTATTGCTTTTCATTATTTTATAGTCTAATATTTCATTTATTGCCTCTTTGATCTGTTGTTTGTGAGAAGTTTTTACTTCTTCAATTTTGAGGTGGTTGCAATTATTTTTTTAATTAAAATATAAGTTAGGTAACATTTTATTTTCCAGTATGAATAGATAGTTTTCCATGCATGCAGATTAAAGAATACTTTTCGTATTATATTGTAAACCAAAAAGTATGAGAGACAGGTCTCAATCAATTTAGAAGTTTATTTTACCAAGGTTAAGGACCCACCTGGGTGATATGTCTGTGCCTTTCTCCAAATATTATTTTGAGGGCTTCAGTATTTAATGGGCAAAAGCAGGCTGGAGGGGAAAGAGGTAGGGTATGGTCACATTACTGAATCCACATATTGCAAGAGAAAAGGAGCAGTTAGGGGAATGGTCAATTACGTATTCATCTCATGCTCCGTAAATCAGCACTTTACATAAGATAAAGTGAACCTAGAGTAGCTACCTGTGGAGATATTTAACCTTTTATCTGTAGCTATTTGCTTAGGAACAAAAAGAAAGGCAGCTTCTTGCATTACTCAGCTTTCAGCTTAATTTTTTCCCTTTTGGCATAGTGAATTGGGGTCCCAAGTTTTTATTTTCTTTTTATATTTCTCTCCCGTTTTCTTCTTAAAATCTTTCAGACAAAGCATTTTAGAAGAAAATGAGTCTGTGGTCTTGGGTTTTGTCTGCTCTCTCGTGGCTAGGACAGTTTATTTTTAGACAAATAGGTCCCACGTTGTTAGGAAAGCTCATTTTTTAGCAGATTATGAAGTCTCAAGTCCTACAAAGAAAAAGAGGAGAGGAAAAGATAAGGGAAGCAACAATCAAATAAAAAAGAACAATCCTGGAAAATGACTATAGGTCATATTGCTCTGAAGTCCATACATCAGTAGGCAGGTATGAAAGTGGTTTATATACACAAATAGGTTATTGTTATTTTATTCCGAAGTTTAAGTTGTCTAGCTTCAGTTTACAGGGATTTAGGAAAAGCACAGCTTAATTTTTAGTGATTTCAAATCAGGACAAATGTGAGAAAAAAAGGAAAAGAAAGAAGGGAAAAAATGAAAATGTTATTTGAGACTTGCAGTCAGGAAAAATTTTAGAATTCAGTCCAAATAGTAGACAATAATAAAAATTGAAAAACATTAAGCAAGACTAGAATCATAAACAAGTATACTATAGTTTATTTTGAAACATAATTTTTCTCTCTCCAATTCCTCAATTTTACTAAAGACAAAATCATAGTAATATCGGTTTATTTGTAAAATAAGTTTTAGTCCTATTAGACTTGGCTTGATTATTTGCATGAAGTGCAGCAAGAATAATCATTTTCTATACAGCCACTCTCACTCTCTTCTTTTTAGTTGGTCTTGCTTGAACGTTTTTCATAAGGAGTCTAAGATTAGGCCTTTTTAAGAGCCTTAAGCCAGGCCAAGGATTTATCTGTGCTTGCAAATACCTGTGTGAATTGCGTGAATTCCTCTCTTTTCCAGGTCCCAAGACAACTTGGGGTTCCTGGGCCTATCAGAAAGTGATCCCTTTTACTTACTACAGGTCAGGACGCTAGAAAGGACAAGATATGGGACTAGTTTTTCCAAGGGGCCTTTTATTGGCTCCATAGGTCAGGTCAGCTTCATTTTCTCAAGCCAGTCTGAAAATGTCATTCCAGTCAAAGCCTTGGTAAAATAACCAGTGTATCCAGTTATGCCTGTCATAAAAGAAAACAGATTCTTATTCAACTTGTGCAAATAACTATATTATCATAAATTAAGAATACTCACAAAATAGTTTGCACATTTTGGAGAAATTGAGAAAAGGGGAATATGTTTTAAATTTTGCTCAGAAGGGTATAATTGACTCAGTTGTTAAAAGCTGTAAATAGCTTAAAAGAGGAGAAAGTTTTCTTGACTCTGAAAAACAAAACGAAATGAATCAGCAAATGTTTTAAACAAAAAGTCATAAAAGATTATTTCAGTTTTCTATTAGTTCAGTCCATGCAAATAACTCCCATCCTGCTCAATACTGGATCAGTAAACCTCATGAATATATCAGTTCTCCTTGAGAGTCCTGGAAGATTTTCTCTCTATTCCAATGGCTCAATCTCTAAAGTTATCGGAAACCTATATTTAAGAGTTCTCCTCAGAGTTCTATAGCTGATTATAAACCACACTATAAAAGGATCAAAATAAAACAATTCTGGATGACAAAAGTCCTAGGACAGCCATGGTTTTTTTTGTTTTGTTTTGTTTTTGTTTTTTTTTTTTTGAGATGGAGTCTCGCTCTGTCGCCCAGGCTGGAGTGCAGTGGCGCGATCTCGGCTCACTGCAAGCTCCGCCTCCCAGGTTTACGCCATTCTCCTGCCTCAGCCTCCCGAGCAGCTGGGACTACAGGCGCCCGCCACTGCGCCCGGCTAATTTTTTGTATTTTTAGTAGAGACGGGGTTTCACCGTGGTCTCGATCTCCTGACCTTGTGATCCGCCCGCCTCGGCCTCCCAAAGTGCTGGGATTACAGGCGTGAGCCACCGCGCCCGGCTTAACAGCCATGGTTAAAGACACAATTGACAAGGAAATTTGGATACTTCTGTGGCATAAAACAATTTTACATAATAATCATAATTATTACTGATAACATATACTAAGACATCAAAATCACAGGAATTTCATATAATTATGGAACAAATAACTAATAGCACATTTATATAAATACAATGCAAAGAAGATTAGACAGCATTTCATATTTGACAATGCTTCCTGTATAATTTTATTATACCAAATAAGCTGAATATGTCTCTTTTGGACTTCAGGGGACCTAATATCAAAAAATTGATGACTGAATTTGGAATTTGGTTTTGGAAAGCATCAAATATAGAAAGTTTAAAACATTTGATATCACGAAATAGGATCACAGGTCATTGTTTAAAAAAAAAAAGTCATTCATGCAGCCATAGTAATAACAAAAAGATTTTAGGCCAGGCACGATGGCTCATGCCTCTAATCCCAGCAGTTTGGGAGGCTGAAGCAGGCCTTGAGGTCAGGAGTTTGAGACCAGCCTGGCCAACATGGTGAAACTCTGTCTCTACTAAAAATATAAAAATTAGCAAGGTGTGGTGGTGCATGCTTGTAATCCCAGCTACTCAGGAGGCTGAGGCAGAATAATCACTTGAACCAAGAAGGTGGAGGTTGCAGTGAGCCGAGATTGTGCCACTGCACTCCAGCCTGGGTGACAGAGACTCCATCTCAAAAAAAAAAAAAAAAAAAGGAAAAATTTTATTCTTTGGAAGAGGAAACTTACTTTCCCGAACAATAAGCCCTAATAAAGAGCATGAGGTCAATTA
>NW_012100521.1:591165-591503 GCF_000951045.1 Mandrillus leucophaeus | reverse complement strand
GAAGGACCTCTTCGAGGAGAACTACAAACCACTGCTCAACAAAATAAAAGAGGACACAAACAAATAGAAGAACATTCCATGTTCATGGATAGGAAGAATCAACATCGTGAAAATGGCCAAGGCAATTTATAGAATCAATGTCATCCCCATCAAGCTACCCATGACTTTCTTCACAGAATTGGGAAAAACTACTTTAAAGTTCATATGGAACCAAAAATGAGCCCACTTTGCCAAGAAAATCCAAAGCCAAAAGAACAAAGCTGGAGGCATCACACTACCTGACTTCAAACTATACTACAAGGCTACAGTAACCAAAACAGCATGGTACTGGTATCAAA
>NW_012100521.1:585612-591115 GCF_000951045.1 Mandrillus leucophaeus | reverse complement strand
GAACCAAGAAGGTGGAGGTTGCAGTGAGCCGAGATTGTGCCACTGCACTCCAGCCTGGGTGACAGAGACTCCATCTCAAAAAAAAAAAAAAAAAAGGAAAAATTTTATTCTTTGGAAGAGGAAACTTACTTTCCCGAACAATAAGCCCTAATAAAGAGCATGAGGTCAATTAAATCTGTCTCTCAAATCTTATAAACAAATCTATTAGATTTTAATCATTTTGAACATAGGATATCATTTCTATAAACTGTCTTATAATCTTTTATATATATTTTTAAAACCTGGGTTAATACTCCAAGAAAACTTTGTTAATCTGACACAGGGGCCTAGATACTGGTCTTGCATCAGTGTGCCTTTGACATTCGTAATTCGTTTATAGAGAAACTTAACTTATTTTATCTTTCAAAATTGGCCCTTAAAATCTCACACACTCATGTCTTCTGTGATCGTCCCTGGGCCTTGAAGAGTTGAATAGCTTTAATTTCTCGCCCTGTGTCTCAGGAAGACAGATTATTTTAATCTGTACCTGAAGATGAGGCTTTAATTGCTGTTAGTGTTTAAGATTTAGCAGGTCTTGGTGTTCTTTTTAGACCCAGGAGACAAAGCCGTGTTACTCAATGTCACAAGTACTTCAAAAGCACATACAGGAAGATACAAGGATATAATAACTTTAACTTTTAATCTCAGTTTTCCTAAGTGACTGAAATCTTAATAACAATGACATAGGAATTATTTTAATAAAATGTAAAATCTGTTTGTTAGTCCAGTTACCAAAAGCAAAATAAAGACTTTCTGCAGCATGGTTGCTTTTCCCTACAGTGAGTCCATTTAGATAACCTGCAGTCAAAACTAAGAAAACAGTACTTGAGTTAGTTAGTGTTAAATCAAGTTTAGCCTAAAGCTGCCTCCTTACATATTTTAAGTTCAGCCTAAAGGTTTTTCTGTACTTTGTGAACTATAACGAGTGAAGGTATAAACAGATAGTAGTCTACACTTGTGCAGTCACCGAATTTTGGCCAATGAAATGTAGCCAACTGTTCAAACCATGTTCAAATAAGGCAAATCCCAACTTATAACCAATCCAGTTGTTTCTGTACCATGTTTCCATTTTCTGTATGTCACTTTCCTTTTTCTGTCCATAAGCCTTCTTCCACCACGTGGCTGCACTGGAGTCTCTGAGCCTACTTTGGCTTGGAAGACTGCCCGATTTGTGAATCATTCATTGCTCAATTAAACTCCTATAAATTTAATCTGGCTGAAGGTTTTATTTTATCGGATGACGTCAGAAGTGGAATCCAAAGTAGAGCTTCTAATGGCCACCAGTAGTGCCGACTGACCAAGTGAGATGCCCGCTGGACCCATTGTATCAATTGAACTCTCAGAGCAGCTGAGGATTGTGGTAAGTTCTCTCTGGAGTTCTGAAGCTCCACTGATTTGTGTTTTGAGCTCTCCAAGTCTCTTCGAGCAAATTTCTGATCTAAACTGGGTTTGGAAGTTGCAACAAAAACTGGTCTGAGTCTGGGATCACATTGGATCTGGTTAGAGGCCTCTTACATCTGACTGGGTCAGAAGGAAACTGGAAGTAAATGGCAATAATGCAGGGGGTGTAAAATTTGGCTTTTGGACATTCACAGGGATTTTTGTGTTCTACCCCTTTGTTTCATTTTTCTTATGCACTTAAGTAGGAGAAACTTATTGGCTACATTGATCAAGGGACCCTGAGAGCAAAGCCAATATGTAAGGCAAAAATGGGATCCTTAATTTCTAAAGAACTGAGTTTCTTATGGCTTATACATGCCTAAGTGTTATGCCCCGGAAGCAGCAAAGTCTTACAGAAATGGCAAAATCTTACTAAAGATAGCTTACAGTGGAACATTCCAAATGAACAACACTGCACTAAAACACATTTAAAAATGAAAGCTATTGATGCCTATTGATATCCAGAAGCTTCTAAAAATTTCAGTTTTTTAAATTTAAAGTCTCTACAAACGGCAAGTAAAAAGCTCAAGCGACTGGTTTAAAAAACATTAAGTCTGCTAAACTTTTAGCTTATTTACTATCCCAATCCAAAGGAAATAGATAGAAGCACCAATTGGCAAATGTTGAGTAAGTAACGGGGTACATTTTACCTGGGCAAAGGATGGGATTGGGTTAAAGGCCCTCCCCTCAGTAAAGTCCATCTTGGTTAAAAATGGATTTGGCACTATGGGATGTTAACTGTTATTCTCTTACGATAAATCTACCTTGCACTATTTGCTGATGGCTGCGGGTGACAGGATCAGGCATGTACAGGATCACAGAACACGGGGAACTTTTTCCTCCCTAAGGGGAGAAACTAGAGAGCTGATCGGATTTCTGGAAAAGATCCCTTTGCGACTGACAAGTGGCTGCCTGGAGTTTTGATTAAGTGTTGTTGCAGTGGGTGGGTCTTTCTGGCCTCCCTGAGCTCCTCACCTTTCCCACCCTGCTGCAGGCAATCCTATTCTAACTTCCCTTTCCTCTCTGCAAATTGGTAATAGAGATGGTAAAAATCACTATCTCTTGCAAAGTTTTAATTAATGAGAATAATGATTCATGAGGTTAGTCTTAAGCTGTACCAAATCTGGGATCCTTTGTGCTACAAATTTACTTTTCTATATTATTCTATCATAAAGAAGAGTATCTCAGGATAGAACACAGACTTACGACCCCATAAGCCTGCTGTTCAAGATGGATCAGCAAGCTGATCAGTAACAAAACTGGATGAGGTTTTCATCTTGTCTTGTTTTATGTCCTTAGGAGCCTGACCTTGTAACCATGTGGCTGTGCTTTCTCTTGGTCTCCACCATCCAGGCAACAGGAATTTTAAGGTTTATATCATAGTTAGCTCTAAAAATTATCTTGAGCAGTTAAAAGTCATTGCAAGCTCAAAACTGGCTGCTCTAGACTCCTTCTGGGAAAAGCAATGGAAACTGCCCAGTGCTGTAGCTTAGTAGCTAGCTTTGTCTTTTCACAATGGCAGCCCAGGTTCAATCGTGGTTTAGGGAATGAGTACTTTCTGACTGATATCTGTGTGACCTTTACCATTTGTTGATTCTCTTCCCCTCTATGTACAACTTCTGGCTTCCCTTCTTGAATTCTCCTTTCTCTGAGGAAGGGAGGTTACCTTTGGTAAAGTTCAAAAGCCAGAAATATTGGCCATTTGGCCTGGCTAAAGTTGGGTAATAAGAGATTTAAAAGGACATTTTTCTTAAGTTCTTTGGTTAAAAGTCAGCATAATTAAAAGTGGATATTCAAGCTCTAACAGCCTGGGACTCTGGGAAAAACAGAGGAGGCACCACCGACCTCCTTTTGGGAAAAAAACTCTGTTTTCTTCATGGAACCCCAGAAATTGAAGGTGTATAGATCCCTCTCAAAATCTAAGGCTCTGTTCTGTTTTACATTGTGTTATCTGACATTTTTTACTTTTGGGGTATATCAGAAATTACTTTACATGATGGGAGAGCTTTTAGCCTTGGTGCATAATAACTAGGCAGGAAATACCCTTTAAGGGCTGGCTAATGGCAGTTATGGAGGGATACTTGGTTCTTTGCATACTGGAATCAAAGAAGTATGCTCTTGGACAACTGGAAGGTAGGGAAAAATCCCCCTCCCAGCTGAGAGGTGAGATTCCCATGGGGGATGGGCTGATTACAAAATGGGCTGATTGGATTTGGGTTGCCTTGCAATAAAATGCATTGTAAAAGCATCACACTGTCTTCTTCCATAGCATTTCTCACATTTTGGGGATTCAGGATGTGATTTAAAAATGGGATCCTTAATTTTAGGAATCTGTTTCTTCCTTCCAGGTGTGCCTGCTTATTAGACCTTAGAAACTGCATGTTTTCCTAGCCCTGCTCCTCAAAGAACTCCAGCCCAGAAGCCAGTAATCCAATTAAGAAACTTAAAAACTGCCAAATGAAAAATATTAGAACTGTTAGATCCTCTGTGTATTTATATATGTTGTGTGTGTAATTTTTACATAAAAGAGCTCTAATTAACTGGCTTAAAATAAGTGCTTAAATTGAATACATTGTCAGAGAAATTAAAACTAATGCCATCTAGTTCAAGTAAATTTAGTAATCTTTCATAAATAAAAACCGTTTTAAAGATTGTTGGTAAAATAAAAATGTCTTAAAAATAAAGATATTTGGTCTAAATTAGGCAGGTCAGCTATTAGGTTTGCTAAATTCTTTAAGGTAATAATCTGCTTCTTTGACTTTTAAAAATTGTTCAACTTGCCTGCTTTGGAGCCATTAGATTCTGGGTAAGGCCTGGTGACATGTGTTGTTAGTCAAGTCCACTGGCTATGCAGAAAGAGTCAGACTTTATCTGCAAGTCTCTCTGGTGTCCTAGGCTCCACACCTAGTACATAATTAAAATCACTACCACGTTTTTCACCAAAAATAAAAATTAATAAGAGTTAACACTGTAACATGTAATTGAGACTACTGATCAGTTTTTACATGCAAGGTGTGTGAGGAAAGTGAAATGTGCTTTTACTAAAAAATTCTAAGAAGGCGTAGGAATGTAAATTTTTGCCTGGTTTAGAGGGTTAAAGGATTGTTTTAAATTAGATGGGATAAAGCTGAAGGTTTGAGCAAGTCGTGGAAGAGTTGTGAAAAGTTAATCTTGTAAAAAAAATTCTGTGTATGAACATATTGGCTAAATTTAAAGGGGAATTATTCAGTTTTTCTGTAAGTTGAACATTGAAATAAAAGCACAATACGGTTTTCTTAGAGCACTGATCTGCTCTTTAACAAACATTTGTAAAGGGTTATAAAAGGTTTATGAGAATCACCTTATGGTCAAACTGATTAACACTGGATAAATATGTCTATAAGGTTTTGTTAAAGATTAAGATTGACATTAATAGTTCACTAATGCAAGGGTGAAATTTGGCTTTCTCTCTTGAATAAGATTTTCAGGTAATATTAAAGGATAATGAAATATTTCTGTTTGCCTTTTGAATAAACTACAGGAAAAAGAAGGGAAAGACAAGAGACAGAATGTTTGCAAAGCAAAGTCTTCCCTCTATAAATGAGTACAGGTTTTTGCCTTTAAAAAATTTTTAAGTCATCATTTTGGCTAAATGAATGCCTTATGTTGACATGGAATTCTATTTTATAATATCAAATGTTTTAAATCTTTAACATATTTGACAGGTTTCCCAAAATCAAATTCCAGCTTCAAAATTATCTTTTCTGACCTTTAATTTTGGGATGCTACAAAGGGTCCCTGAAGCATCCAAAAGAGAGGTAAACAGGATTATTTGGCCTGTTAAGTTACATGGGAAGCATTGCCAAAATAAAAAAAAAATAATGTTTAACTTTTTAACCTTCTTCAGAGTTGACAGAGAAAGAGACAGTCTTGCCCTGCCACCGAGGCTAGAGTGCAGTGGTGTGATTTCAGCTCATTGCAACCTCCACCTCCTGGGTTCAAGTGATTCTTGTGCCTCAGCCTCCGGAGTAGCTGGGATTACAGG
>NW_012100521.1:578013-579813 GCF_000951045.1 Mandrillus leucophaeus | reverse complement strand
AACACGGTGAAACCCCATCTCTACTAATAATACCAAAAAAAAAAAATCAGCCGGGCGTGGTGGCGAGTGCCTGTAGTCCCAGCTACTCAGGAGGCTGAGGCAGGAGAATGGTGTGAACACGGGAGGCGGAGCTTGCAGTGAGCCGAGATCGTGCCACTGCGTGAGACTCCGTCTCAAAAAAAACAAAATTGTTTAGATATACAATTTGATTGAACTCCATGGTCTAAGTCAAATTACCTGTGACAACCCATCAGTTATCAGTGCTATGCACCTAAATTGGAAAAACAACTGGTATTCAAGAGGACATAAGTCCAGTGTTAAGCATGAACTCATGGAGAACCATGACAGTTACACTGTCCTTCCAGGGTCCTTAAAGCTTTTGTTACTGAAAGTTCTGCATTCCATGACTCATCATGAAAAAGATAAAATGATCCAAATTAAATATATATTGATGTGGTGACTTCTATATTGCTAAAATAGTTTATGACTATAAACTAAATGTTTGGTTTGTCAAACCCATATTCCTGGAAAGAGGATCAAAGCTTCAGATAGATTTTGCAACTTGATGGGCCATTTAAACATTTACAGAGGGATTTCATTCAATTGTCATTTTCAATGCATGTTTTCTAGTTGTTTAAAAGCTTTCCCATGCAAGAGGTCTGATGTTATAACAGTAGATTATTATGCCACAGTGTATTTTCACCAGGTAAAGAAAGCTTTTTATGGTTCACTGATGGAGGACCATCAACCCTTTCACAGTCTAGAACCAGAAGACTGGATCTTCTGAGAACATCAGAGAAAGACTGCCCTTGCCATCCACACTACAGCAAAACTTTGGTACCTTGAACTTTGGATTCATACTCTCACAACTGAGAAGGTTCCCTCCACACTCTTGGAACTTCACATCCATTGGAACCCTTAAGGCAAAACTAACCAAGGTGGTTTCTCCCCAGAAGATGGCATCCTTGATGTGAACTCCTTTTCCCAAGATCCCAGATAACAACTTCTCTACTATTATGAGACTCTTACCTTTGAATACTTTTTCCCTTGCTTAATAAGTCTCTAAGAACAATAGAAGTGAAAAGGGGTCTGTCGTGTGCATTTATGGACTATACTTTTATTTGTGAAGGATTTTGCAGCCAGTCTTATACATGGATAAATTTAGACCTTAATAGATGGAAGATGAAGGCCCAATGTGGGTAAGAAATTTTAATGGTACATATGTTGCCTCATAATCAGTCAGAAACAGAACATTGGTTCACTCGTCTTAACCCACATCATGGGTTGAAGAGAGCATTGCCAGGAAGACTTCAATACTCTAGAAGGGCATCATTTGTTAGGTCCTTTATACCATGGTTTAGAGTAAAAGAGGCAATGGTTAGAAATGTATCCCTCATGATAGGCTCTATAGCAGATTCTATGGTAAAGGCCATGGTTACACAGCAGACTTTACATTCTCTTGTGAAAGTTATGCTAGATAATAGAATTGCTCTAGATTACTTACTGGCTAAACAGAAGTATCTGTACAGCTGCTGGCACTTATGGCCTACAGAGAAAACATTGGTATTATAGAGATTCAGTTGCAGGGGATTAACGAAAAGACTGCTTAGTTAAGTGAGCTGACTCCTTAGCTCATTCTCGGATCTATTTAATTTTAGGTGGTTTGGTTTATGGAGACCCTGGGTAAAGAGCACACCCTAAACTCTTGGTATTATCCTCCTGACAGTCATAATAGCAGTCTCACTGGTGCACTGCATTCTCTCAAAAGTTTTAGATGTTTGCATGCAGCCATCTCTAGAA
>NW_012100521.1:576879-577961 GCF_000951045.1 Mandrillus leucophaeus | reverse complement strand
TTTTTAGTAGAGATGGGATTTCACCATGCTGGCCAGGCTGGTCTCAAACTCCCAGCCTCAGGTGATCTGCCTGCTTCAGCCTCCTAAAGTGCTGCGATTACAGGTGTGAGTCACTATGCCCAGGCAGGTTATGTTTTAGTGAATGATATTAATATATGTTCCAAAAGTGTATGGGATTTCTAGAATTCAAATATGTCCAAGGATATGCTATCAATCATAATTAGAGTTATATGTTATTGTAGACCACAGAAATAACCAAATTTCCTTGTCAATTGTGTCTTTAACTATGACTATTTAAAGCCATTTCCACAGCTAATTGTTTAATGCTGATACAGTTTCTGAAAACTTCACAAGCATGCAAAATCCTAGAATATGGTGTCTTTCAGGAAGTTCAGGAAAGGATGGAAACGACCCTGAAAAGCACTCTTGAATATAGGTTTTTGGTAACTTTAGAATCATATCATTTGGACTGGTTAAGAATTCCTGGAACTGGGTTCCAAGATGGTCGAATAGGAACAGCTCCAGTCTATAGCTCCCAGCATGAGCAACACAGAAGACGGGTGATTTCTGCATTTCCAACTGAGGTACCGGGTTCATCTCACTGGGGCTTGTCGGACAGTGGGTGCAGTCCACGGATGATGTTTGAACCCATCACAAAGAAGCTAAAATCCTTGAAAAAAGATTAGATGAATGGCTAACTAGAATAAACAGCATAGAGAAGACCTTAAATGACCTGATGGAGCTGAAAACCATGGCTCGAGAACTATGAGAACTACGTGATGCATGCATAAGCTTCAGTAGCCGATTCAATCAAGTGGAGGAAAGGGTATCAGTGATTGAAGATCAAATTAATGAAATGAAGTGAGAAGAGAAGTTTAGAGAAAAAAGAGTGAAAAGAAATGAACAAAGCCTCCAAGAAATATGGGACTATGGGAAAAGACCAAATCTACATCTGATTGGTATACCTGAAAGTGATGGGGGGAATGGAACCAAGTTGGAAAACACTCTTCAGGTTATTATCCAGGAGAACTTCCCCAACCTAGCAAGGCAGGCCAACATTCAAATTCAGGAAATACAGAGAA
>NW_012100521.1:574867-575164 GCF_000951045.1 Mandrillus leucophaeus | reverse complement strand
TACATGGAAACTGAACAACCTGCTCCTGAATGACTACTGGGTACATAACGAACTGAAGGCAGAAATAAAGATGTTCTTTGAAACCAATGAAAACAAAGACATAACATACCAGTACCTCTGGGACACATTTGAAGTAATGTGTAGAGGGAAATTTATAGCACTAAATGCCCACAAGAGAAAGCAGGAAAGATCTAAAATTGACACTCTAACATCACAATTAAAAGAACTAGAGAAGCAAGAGCAAACACATTCAAAAGCTAGCAGAAGGCAAGAAATAACTGAGATCAGAGCAGAACT
>NW_012100521.1:552171-574817 GCF_000951045.1 Mandrillus leucophaeus | reverse complement strand
CCAAAATGATGGTAACTGAGAGTGGTACTAAGGCCTTAAGTTTTGGTCACACTCTCATCTAAGTGAGAACATGACCAAGAAGAGGGAATTTTTAAACAAAATTAAGGGAGACCATTGTTTTGGACTGAGCTTATGCACTAGCTCTCAACAGACCAGACCAGTCCAAAATGGAGTCTCTCATGCTAAATGTCATGTAAAGTAAGACTCTAAAGAGAAACACAGATCCTAGAACAGATCAGGTTTTTTTTTTTTTTTCCTCCTGTAAACAGGACATTCTAGCATATGGAGGTACTTGCCATTCTAAGCCTGAAAAAAAAAAATACCCGAAGTCCTTGTTCCCACCTTGCAAATCCCACTGTTCTACTGTTTACCAGTGTGTTTTAAGACCAAATAAGTACATTTATGATGGTGATAGTGATATCAATGACTAAAGTTTTGGTCAATCTCAAAATTGAGAAGATGACCAAAAGAGGAAAAATGTTAAATCAAGTTTAGCCTAAAGCTGCCTCCTTACATATTTGAAGCTCAGCCTAAAGTTTTCTCTGTACGTTGCAAACTATAACAAATGAAGGTGTAAACAGACCATAGCCTACGCTTGTGCCAATCACTGAGTTTTGGCCAGTCAAATTTAGCCAACTGTTCAAACTATTTTCAAATAAGGCAAATGTCGAGCTGTGGCCAATCCAGCTGTTTCTGTGCCTCACTTCCATTCTCTGTGGGTCACTTTCCTTTTTTGTCCATAAGTCTTCTTCCACCATCACCACGTGGCTGCACTGGAGTCTCTGAGCCTATTCTGTCTTGGAAGGCTGCCTGATTCATGAATTGTTCATTGCTCAGTTAAACTCCTTTAAATTTAATGTGGCTGTTTTTTCTTTTTATCATTAGACATAGGATGAGGGTGTCCTGGGTCATAAGTGAAAATTTTGGTTTCATAGGACAATTTAAAGCCAAGAGTACAGAATGCTATATTGGAAGAAAGCATCTCCTTTAGACCTTTAAGATGAAACACTGTTAGCATCGGGCCAAAACAATAGTTAGAACCTGAGCAAAGAAGTTACAGGAGCTGACTAAAAAGTTTACAGAGAGACTTGTTATCTCAGACTTTCTCAAAGGGGAAAGAAAGCTGAAACTAGTGAGATGCAATAAAGGTTCAATTTTTGAGTTAAAAAAATTAAAATCTCTTGTATTATTATTAATTTGGTACCATAAAATGTTGTTGTTCTAACCAATTCTTTAGTGTATTAGTGTTTTTTTTCATATCAAAGCCCAATCTCTAGAAAGACTATTATAAAGAATTTCCTTTTAATTATAGGCAAATTGATGACAAAGATTTTTTTTCCTCATGAATTCTTTTTACAAATCTTATTATGACTTACACAAAACACTTGTGACATGCTTGGACTTCCTGTTTTATCCTAGATATCCCTCTTCCTTAAATAACCAGTCATTTTATTTTAGGACAAAAATTTCTGATATAAGATTCTTTTTCATATGAAATTATTTTCCTTTTAACCTTTCTTACCAAAAATACTGCTTTAGATCTGTAACTTTCTTTATATCTCTCCTATTTACTGGTTCCTTTTATCCTGTTTCACAAATAACTTTTGAATTTAGACAAAAATTATTTTTCTTTAAATAAGAACACTTTTAAGAAAAATATTTTCCTATAATTAAAAAAAAATTGGAAATGACTCAGACATTTAATGAGTATCTCTTCTTTAGTGTAATATAACTTTAGATTCTTAATTATATGACAAATTTATCTAAAGCATGTGTTCCATTACATTTATCTAATTATCTTTTTAAAAATAGTTTACCTAGATTACTTATGAAAACTGTGACAGTCATCATTTAAGGTTATTTCCCTGTTAACCATTTTTATAGCTTGTGAATTTCAGGCATTTACCTAAGTAAGAACCTTAAGGTTAAATAAATGGGTTCTTTTGCCAATAACTCAGGATTCAGCTATTTTCATTAAACTAAATAATATTAAACACCTTAATAAAAAATTACACAAACAAAGATAATTCTCTTTTGGGCTGCAAGCTTTATAACCCTCATGCCAAGTTTTGACACCTTATACTATCTAGCAGAGATTAAATATTAGACTGCTTGACCAATAAATCTAAATAATAATGTACGTTGACAATTCTGAGGACATTTCTAATTTTATTTTACCAATAATGTTAAAACCATCTTACTTATTAAGGACTTATTTAAGTCACATGAACTTTAAAAAGCATTTGGACTTAAAGTTTCTATTTTCCTGATAAATTATTTGTTTCAGTTTTTTTCTTTAAAGCTCTTTTATACTTTTTTGGTACTGATACATTATATACATGAAATAGATGTATTAGACATGCAGATAGACGTAGATTTTATAGATTCATAAGACTTCTTATTTTTTCTTCTATTTTAGACTTCCAATTTGTTGATAACCTGTTTCATTACCCTAGGTAATTGTCAGCTAGATAACTCTAAATTTGCGTACTAAAGGAACAACTCTTAGGTGAAAATCAGATAGTGAAATTTACATCTCAAGTCTCCTCTCCAGCCACACACACACATAGTCTGGTGTGCTGGAGGGAGATTAAAAATGGATGCCAAGTCAAACATAAAATTATAGAAATCTACCATAGCATTGTATAAGGAGACCAAGTTTATTTAGACAGGTAGTTTTTAATTTTAGTTTCTGTCTTTTAACTGGATCTCTGAACTCCTGGGTCTCCAAAAATATCATGGGACTGGATCACATAATGCTTTTACAATGCACTTTGTTATAAAGACATTTCTCTAAGTGTCTAAACCACACCCTTTCTTATCTTAAACTTCCAAGAGTAGCCCCTGTTGTAATAACTACTTTACTCAAAAAATTACGTAACACAATACAAAAGCAAGCAGTTTAAGATATGAGAGAAACTGGTCTGTTTACATTCTTGAGGTTCCATAGGGAAAACAGATGTTTCTCCCCAAAAAGGAGTTTGGCACCTTCTGGGTTTTTTTAGGGAATCGCAGGCTGTTAGAAATTATTTTAGATCCTTAATGCAGCAGAGGGTGGCAAGAGTAAGGAGAGAGAGGCAGAAGTAAATGGAAAAAACATAATTCAGTCCACTGAAAAGAAAAGAAAAACTGCCATGCGCGTCCGTGTGAAGAGACCACCAAACAGGCTTTGTGTGAGCAATAAAGCTTTTTAATCACCAGGGTGCAGGTGGACTGAGTCCGAAAAGAAAGTCAGCGAAGGGAGATAAGGGTGGGGTCATTTTATAGGATTTGGGTAGGTAAAGGAAAATTACAGTCAAACGGGGGTTGTTCTCTGGCGGGCAGGAGTGGGGGTCACAAGGTGCTCAGTGGTGGAGCTTTTTGAGTCAGGATGAGCCAGGAAAAGGAATTTCACAAGGTAATGTCATCGCTTAAGGCAAGGACCGGCCATTTTCACTTCTTTTTGTGGTGGAATGTCATCAGTTAAGGTGGGGCAGGGCATCTGCACTTCTTTTGTGATTCTTCAGTTACTTCAGGCCATTTGGGCATACACATGCAAGTCACAGGGGATGAGATGGCTTGGCTTGGGCTCAGAGGCCTGACAAAAACTTTTTATAAAACAAGATCCTAGGATAAAAATAAGGCATAAAAGGTCTTTTATACACATATATATCTTGGATATTAGCTTTTAACTAAACTGACTCTTAACCACTACATGCTTTAAAAAATCCTTTTAAATCTCATTACCATATTTTAACTGGGACAAACTGGTGATATTTCAAAAGTAACAGAAATATCAAACCAGAAAGGACTTGATTTAGGAGGCCAACCCAGGCTGTCATGGTGAAAAAAGGGCAGAATCTTAGCTAGTGAACTACAGCCATTGCTCTTTCAGTTTGGCTTGGCTACCAAAGATGACCTTGTTATGCAAATAAAGCATGTTAGATAGTAAAAATCTTCTTTTTCTTTTCAGCTGCAGGAATTCAGTCAATTCAGAGGGCTTGTTCCCCATGATTTGCAATTTTCCTTTGGATTTGACCAAGTCGGGTAGAGTTGGTCAAACCCAATGGAAAAAAGACTGAAATAACAACAAAACAGAAAACAAACAAATTAGCAAAAAATAGTTAAACAAAGCAAACAAACGGTCACACAGTTTACATAATTACTGAGCACTCTAACTGTAAGGAGAAATTAAGACCAGCTGGCTGTTATCTTAACTTTTAGTCATTAAGGAGAATTTCCAAGCCAAAATCCGAACTCAACTACTTACCTAGAAATGGGGTCCAAGTTGAAGATTGCTCTCTACCATCCCAGAAGGAGAAAAAAATCTTAAACTGGACTTCCCCATTGGAAGCAAGCTGAAATTGTAGAAGGAAGTTACCTGCCTTCCATTGTCATGGAAGCAGGAAAACTTGCTTTCCTTGTTGGAAGCAAATAAATCTGTAGAAAAGGAGTTGTACAGCAAAATAAACTTTATATCTCGACCAAATTTTGGGAGATGAAAGATTCTCTGGAAGGGGAGCTCCTGGTCCCCAGCAAAGTATCCTGTTGGTTTTGTTAGAGTAGGTAGCTAAGCAGACATAAGCAGGGCAGGAGAGCCCCCACCCCCCACCCCAGGAATGTTAGACAACCAACAGATGAAGGTCAGGCAATTGTTAAACTGTCGCTCTAAAATAATATTTGGTCACAGCTGGGACCAGGGAAAGGCAGTCTCCCAATGGATAGGAACACCTGCAACTGGTGATCAGTAGCTTCCCAATAAGATCTCAGGAGTTGGTGAGCAGGCTCAAGCAAGTGCAATAAAAGGCAAAATTGCAGAGTTTAACTGGTAGATGACCTTCCTCTAGGAACACTCGACTGGTAATGGAAAAATGCCTCAAGTGAGCATGTGCATAACTTCAGTAAACACACTGTGCACACGACCCCTTCCAAGTGCTGGGAGGTCACTGCCCATGCGGACAGCCTGCCCCACCCCCTCCACAAAAAAAAATAATAATAAAAGGAGAAGAAATGAAATCTTACAACCATACGAATGTATAAAAACCTGAACTCAAGGATGGGATGGGGCACTTGGATCTCTTAAGTCACCTGCTTGGCCCTCTTCCAAGTATACTTCCTTTCACTCCTGCTCTAAAACTTTTTAATAAACATTCACTCCTGCCCCAGTACTTGCCTCAATCTCTCACTCTGCCTTATGCCCCTTGGCCAAATTCTTTCCTCTGAGGAGGCAAGAATCAAATTTGCTGCAGACCCATCAGATTTGCCGCTACTAACAGTTTGAGCAATAAAGCTAGCCCAGGTTGGTACCAAGCATTCATAGATTTATCAAAGGCCAGGGCTACCTCCACTGACAATCCCATCCATTAGTCACCAATTTGTAAACGAGAAGGTATCTCAGACAAGTCTCTATCAGCTTAGAAGTTTATGCTGCCAAGGTTAAAGACACACCCAAGAGACAGGTCTGTGCCTTTCTCTAAAGATAATTTTGAGGGTTTCACTATTTAAAGGGGAAAAGCAGACTGGAGGGGAAAGAGGGATGATGTTGTCACATTGCTGAATGCACATGTTTCAAGAGTAAAAGAAGCAAGTAGAAAAATAGTCAATTATGTATGCATCACTCACTCAGTAAATCGGCACTTACTTAAGTCAAGATGAACCTACAGTAACTACCTGTGGGGATAGTTAAACTTTTATCTGTAGCTATCTGCTGAGGAAGAAAAGGAAAGGCAGCTTCTTGCATGACTCAGCTTTCAGCTTAATTTTTTTCTTTTGGCATAGTCAGTTGGGGTCCCATGTTTTTATTTTCCTTTCACAGTATATGATTTATCGATTTGGATATTTCTTGCTTCTGTATAATATATGATACTTAAATGTATTCAACTGTAACACAGTTAGAGGAAGAGTGCACAAGTCATAAGATACAACTCAAAAAAAGTATCAGAAAGTGATCATGTATACCCTGCACCTATGATGAAAAATAGAAGCTTAACTATCACCCCAGGAGCACCATTTATTTTAACTTTTAATTTTTATTTTTTTTAGGCTAGTCACGTGAAACAGTTGGAGTGAAGAAGGAGCAAAGAAGTCTGTAAGTACTTATGACCAATTAGTTGTAAACACCACTGCACTTGTGTCAGAGGCGTGTGAATCAGAGCAATTCTATCTTAAATAGAAGCTGGGTAAAATGAGGCTGAAACCTACGAGGCTGCATTCACAGATGGTTAAGCCATTCTAAGTCACAGGATGAGATAGGTGGTCAGCACAAAATACAGATCATAAAGACCTTGCTGATAAAACAGGTTGCAGTAAAGGAGCCAGCCAAAACCCACCAAAACCAAAATGGTGACAACAGTGACCTCTAGTCGTCCTCACTGCTACAGTCCCACCAGCGTCATGATAGTTTACAAATGCAGGGCAACATCAGGAAGTTACCCTATATGGTATAAAAATGGGAGGTATGAATAATCTACCCCTTGTTTAGCATATCATCAAGAAATAACCATAAAAATGGGCAACCAGCAGCCCTCGGGGCTGCTCTGTCTATGGAATAGCCATTTTTTTATTTCTTTACTGTCTTAATAAACTTGCTTTCGCTTTGCACTACAGACTCCCTAAATTCTTGTGCAAGACCCAAGAACACTCTCTTGGGGTCTGGATCAGGACCCCTTTTCTGTAACGCTTGGACCAGCCAAAGCACCATTTAGTTTTGCTTCCTACCACTGACCCAGTTTCTTCCTCAAAGATGACCACTGCCATGACTCCTAACATCAGAAATAAGTTTTGTCTATTTTTGAACTTAAATATAACTGGAACTAAGCAGTATAACTTTTTAAACTAAACTTTTTATTTTGAGATAATTGTAGATTCACATGCAGCTGTAAGAAATAATACAGAAAGCTTCCTTGTACCCTTTACTCAATTTTTCTCAATAGAAATATCTTGCGGAACTATGGTATATATCACAACCAGGACATTGACATTGAAAAGGTAAAGATACAGAACAGCTGCATCACCACAATAATTCCTATTGTTGCCTTCCACTTCTTATGCCACCCCCCACCCCATCCTGAACCCCTGACAATCACCATTTCTATAGCTTTGCCATTTCAAGAATGTTATACAAATGGAATCATACAACATGAAAAATTTTGTAATTGGCATTGTTTTCACTCAGAATTTTTTGGAGATTCACCAAGTTTGTTGCATCCATCAATAATTCCTTCTTTTTTATTGCTAAGTAATGTTCCATGGTATGCATGTTCCACAGTTTAACTATCTACCTATTAAACTACATTGGATCATTTGTAGTCTTTGGCTCTTATGAAAACAGCTTCTATGCATACATGTATCATTGGTAACTTCATGTGTCAGCAGTGATTTCCACATTTCAAGAGTAGAACACATCTCTCTTGGCATGGGTTTTCATGGATGGTTCAAAAAATAAGCATATTGAATAACAATAAGTCTGGCCAGGCACGGTGGCTCACACCTATAATCCCAGCACTTTGGGAGGTCGAGGCTGATGGATCACTTGAGGTCAGGAGTTCAAGACCAGCCTGGCCAAGACAGTCAAACCCCCTCCCTACTAAAAATACAAAAAATTAGCTGGGCGTGGTGGCACATACCTACAATCTCAGTTTCTCAGGAGGCTGAGGCTGGGGAATAGCTTGAACCCAAGAGGTTCAGTGAGTTGCAGTGAGCCAAGATCGCACCACTGCACTCCAGCCTGGGCGACAGGGCAAGACTCTGTCTCAAATAATAATAATAATAATAATAATAATAAGAAGAAGAAGAAGAAGAAGAAGAAGTAGTTTGTGTATTTAAGAACATCCCCCAATCTCCCGTACCTTGCCTAAAGCCCCAAAACCTAACTTGCAGACTCTTTTTCCTTTTGTTGAATCCATGTAGGAATTCAAACGTAGATGCCCCCTGGGATTATTCCCTCTAAGCCCTATCTGACTCTCAGCTTCTGCCCAAGGCCTGGGCCACTGATCTCTCCTTTTCCTTCCCACACAGCACCAGTCTACCCCATGAAGGAAGTACTTGAGCTGACGCTCCTCTTGAGGTTTAGTTGCAAGCCTAGCCCCAATGGTGGCCTTCAGTTTTATTCCCTGTGAACCCACAAAATTCCAAATCCTCTCCTCACTCCCTTAACCCACAGAGGGAAGCCCTGGCTTTGGTCTTTGGACCTGGCCCTCTCCATCCTCCAGCTCTTGGGAGGACCACTCCTTGGCTAGTTTATCCTTTTCCCTGAGCCTTGAGCCCTGATACTATATCAAGCCTAGGGCCTGAGTATTGGTCTCCATGGCTAAGTCTTCTGGATGCCTCCCACTTGCTCTCATGCCTTGGCTCTCCTCAAGACACTGGGAATGTTTTTGAAGATATTGATGGCGGCAGGAGAGAAAAGAGATAAATAAGGCAAGCAAATAAGGAGGCAATGAGTGCACAAGGGCCCTTAAAGGCCATCCATTTGAACTCCTCACTGGACAAATGAGGCAACTGAGGCCAAATGTGGGATCCAGCTTTTACGCAATTTTTTATTGTGCTCTTTTCAATCTTGAGAACTTTTCCACAGTATTAAATATTCATCATAAACATAGCTTTTAATGGCTACAAAGTATTTCATTCTATCACTGTACCATAATTTCTATCATCATTCCCACAATATTGGTTTGCTTTTCATTATCATAAACAATGTTAAAATTGACACGATCAATAAATATAAATGTATGACAATGTCTGATTATTTTTCTAGATTAGAGTCCAATGTGTGGAATTACTGTGTCAGTGAATATGAATGTTTTTATGGCTAATGATACATACTGCCAATTTACTTTCTGGAAAGTTTGCACAAACTTATATTCCTATTGACATAGCATGAGAGTGTTTATCTCAACATGTTTTTGTCAACACGTAAATTTTTTAAAATATTGGCTACTGATAATCATGAAAAATGGTAACACTTATTTTTATTTGCATTTTTGATTACAAATAGTGTTGAGCATTGTTATATGTTTATGAGCCATTTAAATATATTTTTCTATAAATTGTCTCTTATGTTCTTTGACCATATTGAAACTGAAATTCCAGTGTTTTGCAGTCAAGAAGGATGAACTTGAAGATTAAGCATGATAAGGTCAAAGGGCACAATTAACATAGAGCCATGATCTGGGAGGCAAAAGTACCAAGATCCAGTTTCAGATCAGCTACTTACTCACTGGGTTATTTAGGTAAAACCATTCTATGCCTTGGTCCTCAGTTTTCCAAATGAGCAAGTTGAGCTATATGAACTCTCAGTTAATGTAAGAGAAGGTCTTGAAAAGTTTACCTTTACTGAAATGAAAATGGTAGTATTTCCCACCAGGTGGCTATAAGAACTATTGCTTTTAACACATCTTGCTCTTTCCAGAGAAAAATGCTAAAGAAGTACAGATCACCCTGCTTTTGCTAGAGAAGATACTTCTCTAAGTTAGGGGTGACGCTGCTTCCCTACCTGCCAACTGGTGGCATTTCTTCCCTGAGGGGTTCGAAGAGTGGGTTGATGACTTCTATCAAGGTGGAAGAGGAACATTAAAGAGGTAAATTGAGTGTATCTTGACACCCCTCTATAAGATACCTGCACCTAGTATCAAGAGAGAACCATTTACAAATGTATTCAAAGGAAATCAAGGCTATTTGTTTCCAAATATCTTTCAGGAATGGGCTTTCTATAAGGCTCTCAGTTTGAAAATGAAGCAGAGACAGTATAATGTGAGGTTGCCTTGAAGTGCCTTCCTTTCTTTCTATCTGGCAACTATCTCTTTCTTTTTCTTTTAGAGATAGTGTTGTTCTGTCACCCAGGCTGGAGTGCAATGGCATAATCACAGCTCACATCAGCTTTGAATTCCTGGACTCAAATGATCCTCCTGTCACAGCCTCCTGAGTAGCTGAGACAACAGGCATGTACTACCCTGCCCGGCTATTATTTTTATTTATTTTTTGTTGAGATGTGGTCTCACTATGTTGCCCAGGCTGATCTCTAACTCTGGAGCTCAAGCAATCCTTCCACCTCAGCCTTCCAAAGTGTTGGCATTACAGGCATGAGCCACCATGCCTAGCCTCCTCTACTTGGCAACTATTTCATCGCTGCATGCATAGGTTTCCATTATAATCCCTCTTGTTAAAAATACTAATCTTCAGAGACAAAAAAGGCAAGAAGCAAGGATAGTAGAATAGAAGAAGTAGCCACTGTTTTATTTTTGTCTTCCTGACAGCAGAAGTCTTTATTGTATTTGGTCCATAGTCAGTGTTTCACATTATTTCATGGTGTAGATTCCCCAAGTGAAGGTCCCTGTGCAGTACTTGGAGGGGCATGTGGTAGGGGAAGATGAGCAGTACAGCTGGTCAGGCTTGGAAGGGGAAAAGGAGATCTGGGGGCTCCTTAAAACCTATCGAGGGCCACAGTAAGGGATTGAGCATGGGGAGGAGGCTTAGCCCCAACAACTCAGAACTCCATTGTATTGTATGGGCTTCAGTTTCCCTACCAGGCCCCTGGACAGGGTCACGATTGTTGGTTGGAAATCCAGTCACTCACGAGCCTAAAATATTTTAGGACTATGGCCTGGCCCTCTCACAGAGGACCCATTTCTCCCCCATTTCCTGGAAAAAAAAATTTCTTTCATGAAACTTCCTGAAACTTCTGTGGGTACAGAAACCCACAAATTGATCAGCTAACAAAAGGGAAGGGGAGAGGAAACCAGAAACATTTTAGGGCCTGTTTCCCTCCCTACCCAGGTGTCTTCTCCCCCACACAGCTTGGCCCACAGCCTGGATGTCCCTGCCAGGGACTGCGACCCCACAAGCATCTGGATATGGTCTTGACCCCTTTCCCCACCCTGGTGGCTTAGTCTTATAAAGGAGCCAAGGCAGGAGGGAAAAACACTTGCTGCCTAATCCCATGCAGCTGCCCACAGACCCTCAGTTAGCAGCACTGAACAGGTTAAAAAAACACATGAAAACACAGAAAATCCTAAAAACCCAGATAGAGCAATGATGTGGGGAGACAGTGTGGTTGGGAGCCTTAGTAGCTCACCTCCTTCTGCTAGGGGGGGGATACTTGGGGGCCTCCCTTGGGCCTGGGAAGTAGCCACTGGGCCTCACAGGTGTACTTGGGATCATATATCTGTTGACCCAGGCCAAAGACCTGGCTGCTCTGGTTGGCACCCTGTGTGTAGCCCATCTGCAGGGACATGGAGTTGTCTCAATTGTCGGTTCCCAGCTTGTTGTCATAGATGTGCCTCCAGGTCCCAGAAGCTGTCATGCCCACCTGGCTGGCATACTTGTTTGTACCTATCTGGAGACTAATGGTCAGTTGATCCATGGGGGGCAGATATGGTTCTTGGGGTCAAAGAGATGCCCCTTCATGCTGTAAGCTGTCATGCTGGACTGGCTGGCACATTTATTTGTGCCTGTTTGGAGCCCAGTGATGTACTGGTCAGCCTTCATGGTGGTATCGTACAAGTTCTGCTCCTGCTTCTCTGAGTGTTTGATGCTAATGTCCACACCATTCTGTAGCCCCTTTGTCTTGGTCTTCCCCGCCAGGCCTAGAGGAGACACCTGCACATGTGTCATGTTCACACTCTCAAATAGGTCATTGGCCTTAAACAGGTCCACAGGGTTCATGCCATAGCTAACTATGGTCTTGAGGAAGTTGGAGAGGTTTTCCAGCTGGTGCCAGTTCTGCATAGAGTGGTTGATTTTGGAGACTGAGCCTGTTGGAGCTTGTTCATGAGTGTGCATGAAATAATCCCGTCCTTCAGATCCTTCTGGAAGTTAGGGCCAATAGAGAAGCCCATGAGTCCCTCGATCCAGCTGGGGAGCTCAGCCTCCTTCTGAGGGATGTATTTCGACAGAAGCTCATTCTTGACCTTGGCCAAGAGCTATACAAGGGACCCTTGTTGAATTGTGTGGAGCTCATGGCTGGCAGGAGTGACTGGCAGGATGGGATGGGACAGCCAGGTAGGTGTGGGGCTGGGATGCTCTGGGCTCTGCCACTGTTTAATTTGGACCATTCTCTTAGCTGAAGCCTTGTTTGGGTTACAAAACATTAATGGTCTCACACTCAAAATCAAAACTGCAGAATGTGCCCGAACATATTTTCTTAGAGTAGGCCAGATTTTTGTTCAATTGGTCAAGCTCTTGTGGTAGAAGGAGCCCCATATTGTAGCAATACCCACCGTGAAACATTAGCAGAGATACTGACAAAACATAGTTTCAAGGAAGAGTGTTAACATGTGCTATAATTTGGCTATTTGACCCTCCAAGTCTCATGTTGAAATTTGATCCCCTATGATGGAGGTGGAGCCTAATGGGAGGTGTTTGTGTCATGGAAGGTGGATCCCCTATCAGTGTCTTAGTACTGTCCTCCAGGTATTGAGTGAGTTCTTACTCTACTAGTTCCAGCAAGAACTGGATGTTAAAAAGAGCCTGGCACTTCCTCCTTTTTCTTTTTCTTTTCTTTTCTTTTCTTTTCTTTTTTTTTTTTTGAGACAGAGTCTTGCTCTGTCACCCAGGCTGGAGTGCAGTGGCATGATCTTGGCTGACTGCAACCTCTGCCTCCCAGGTTCAAGCCATTCTCCTGCCTCAGCCTCCCAAGTAGGTGGGATTATAGGCACCCACCACCATGCCTGGCTAATTTTTGTATTTTGTAGATATGGGATTTCACCATGTTGGACAGGCTGGTCTCGAACTCTTGAACTCAAATGGTTCACCTGCCTCAGCCTCCCAAAGTGCTAGGATTACAGGCATGAGCCACCATGCCCTTTTTCTCTTCTTGCTTCCTCTCTCACCATGTGGTCTGCACACACTGGCTCCCTTTCTCCTCCCATCATGAGTGGAAGAATTCTGAGGCCCTCACCAGACACAGATGTTGGCACCATGCTTCTTGTACAGCCTGCAGAACTGAGAGCCAAATAAACCTCTTTTCTTTATAAATTACTCAGCCCAGGGTATTCCTTTATAGCAAGACAAACGGACAAGGACAACATGCTACTCCTTTTGAGGGAGGCCATGAAGCATAAGCAATGTTTTTTTCTGTCTTCTTGGAATAGAACTAGATGTCAATTCATGTCCAATTTCTTCTTGGATATACATTTATGTATCTCTGATGATTTATGGTATTTTAATGCCTGTTTAATGAGCATCTAGAATGCAAACAGTCATGAATTTGATTAAAAAGACACAGTACCTGCCTTCTAGAAGCTTATAGTTCAGATCTTTACTGGATCCTTAACACCCTGGCCTGAACTACTCCTCCCAAGTGGGGTGAGGTGCCTTTTTCTGGACTTACCTAGCTCCTGGACATGTATATGCTACATTATTGTCATTGTCATGTTATATATCTCTACACTGAACTTTTTTTTTTTGAGATGGGGTCTTGCTCTGTTGCCCAGGCTGGAGTGCAGTGGCGTGATCTTGACTCACTGCAACCTCTGCCTCCCGGGTTCAAGTGATTCTCCTGCATCAGCCTCCTGAGTAGCATGCCACCATGCCCGACTAATTTTTGTATTTTTAGTAGAGACGAGGTTTCACCATGTTAGCCAGGCTGGTCTCAAAACTCCTGACCTCAAGTGATTTGCCCACCTTGGCCTCCCAAAATGCTGGAATTACAAGCATGAGCCACTGCACCCAGCCTCTACACTGAACGTTCCAAAGGCAGAAATTGTACCTTGTTTACTCTCAGATACTTGGCAACTATTTTAGAGGCTACCATGGAGACTAGCCAGCCAATACACAGGCATCGAATGAATGATCGAGTGCCCTTGTGAAGAAAGCAGGACAGACATTTTTATTCTCATTTTGCAGATGGGGAAACTGGGTTCCAGAGAGAGATTGACTTGTTCAAGGTCATAGAGAAAATTAGTAGCAGAATCAAAATTTGAACCAAGAACTTGACTCCTAGCCAAGCTTCTTCCAGTAAGAATTGAAGTTTTAGAGGGGGAAAAACATAAACAACCCAAGAGAATGTTAGTTGTGTACATGGCATGGGAAAAAGTGGTAACTTTCCCAATCTCAGTGGTTACAATGGAAAACTTCAGGGAAATTTTCAAGCGTCTTTGCACTGTATACTGGGACATTTTTTCATCATCAGATACCTACACTGTCATAATTTATTTCGCTCATGACTTATTTTCCCCTAACTTCCTGCCATCTCTGCTTTCCCTTCAGTTCATCCAAGAAATATTAGAGTTTTTCAAAGGGACTCACTTGGAAATGTGCGGGAAACAGAAGAATGAAGAAAAAAAGACAAGAAATCATAATGCAAAATGCCAAGAACCTGCACAGCCCAGAAGCCCTATGCTTAGAAGACTGGTATCGAGCCCTAAGACTTTGTACTTAGAATTTACATTGTACTTACATTACTATGGCTATGTAAATGTTACTCACAGCTATGCCACATAATATATAATGATTACCTTTCCTTTCTTATAGCACCTTGGGTTTTTCCTGGAAGTAAGAGCCATCATGATTTCATTTGGTTCATTTCATGTCTACTTATCTGATATGATTTGACTCTGTGTCCCCACCCAAATCTCATGTTAAATTGTATTTCCCCATGTTGTCAGCTTCCATGTGGTGTTGGGCCTGTGGGTGCACAGAAGGCAAGAACTGAGGGTTGGGAGCCTCTACCTACATTTCAGAGGATGTATGGAAACACTTGGATGTCTAAGCAGAAGTCTCCTGCAGAGGCAGAGCCCTCATGGAGAACCTCTACTAGGGCAGTGTGGAGGGGAAAATGTGGGATTGGAGCCTCCACACCGAATCCCCACTGGGCCACTGCTTAGGGGAACTGTGAGAACAGAGCCACTGTCCTTCAAACCCCAGAACTGTAGATCCACTGACAGCTTGCACCATGCACATGGAAAAGCCTTAGGCACTGAACACCAGCTCGTGAGAGCAGCCATGGGAGCTGAGCTCTGCAGAGCCACAATGGTGGAGCTGCCCAAGGCCTTGGGAGCCCATTCTTTGCATCGGAGTGGCCTGGATGTGAGAAATGGACTCAAAACAGATTATTTTGGAGTTTTAAGATTTAATGACTGCCTTTCTGGGGTTTCGACTTGCATGGGACCTGTATTCCCTTTGTTTTGACCAATTTCTCCCTTTGGAAATAGGAGCATTTACCCAATGCTTGTACCCCCATTGCATCTTGAAAGTAACTAACTTGTTTTTTATTTTACAGGTTCATAGACAGAAGGGACTTGCCTTGTCTCAAGAGAGACTTTGGACTTGGACTTTTGGGTTAACGGTGGAATGAGTTAAGACTTTGGGGCACTGTTGGGAATGCATGATTGTGTTTTGAAATGTGAGAAGGACAAGCGATTTGGGAGAGACCAGGGGAAGAATGATAGGGTTTGGCTCTGTGTCTCCACCCAAATCTCAATTTGAACTGTAATTCTCAATGTTAGGGGAGGAACTTGGTGGGAGGTGATTGGATCATGGGGATGGATTTGCCTTTTGCTGGTCTTGTGATAGTGAGCGAGTTCTCACAAGATCTCATTTTTGAAAAATGTGTAGCACTTTCCCCTTCACTTTCTCTCTCCTGCTCCAATGATGGTAAGACATGCTTACTTCCCCTCCACCTTCCACCATGACTGTAAGTTTCCTGAGGCCTCCTAGCCATGCTTCCTGTACAGCCTGCAGAACTGTGGGTCACTTAAACCTCTTTTCTTCGTAAATTACCCAGACTCAGGTAATTTTTTATAGCAGCGTGAGAACTGACCAATATACTTCACTAATTATTCCCCCCAATTTCTTCCAGAACTGTAAATTTATGTTGTGTATTGACATGTATTTCTTTGAGTTTTATTATCTGTATTGGCATGGTTCTTTTTTAGCTTTATCCTATTGGAGTTTTCCATAGGTTCTTGCATCTGTAGGTTTATGTCTTCTGCCACTTTTGAGTTTTCACTCACTATTTCTTTGGGTATGCTTTTAGCCCCACTCTTTCTCTTCTGAAATTCTTGTGATACAAATATCGGGTCTTTAGTTGTTGTCCCTAAGGCTCTGTTAATTTTTTTCCAGCCTATTTTCTCTCTGCTGTTTAGACTGAGGAAATTCGATTGATCTGTCCCCAAGTTCACTGATTCTATATTCTGTTATGTCCACTCTTCTATTAAGCCTATCCAGCAAGGTTTTTATCTGTTATTTTATTTTTAATTTCTATAGTTTTCCTTTGGTCATTTTGTATAACTTCTACTTCTTTGCTGAGCTTTTCTACTTTTTCATTTGTTTCATGAGAATCTGTAATTACTTATTGGACTATTTTTCTGATGTTGCTTATTGTGTTAGTATGCCCTTGTCAGTTCTGCTGGATCACCTGGTGTTTTTGGTAGAGGAAAGGATTCTCTGGCCTGAAGTGACAGAGACCATTTCCTGAGCTGGATCACTTGTTGTGGCAGGGACACCCTTGGCTTTTGCTCTGGGACTCCTAGAGTCTCTAGGGAGAGGGTGAGTCTCATGCACAATGGTGAAGAACAACATTTCTCTTGGCAGCAAGTTGTCAAAGGAGCTTCGGATTAATCCCATCTGGTGAGGCTGCTAACCTCCCTAGTGTTGTTGATTGAGCTCCCATTTAATCCTAGGGAGGAATAGGCTGCCTTCTGTTGTTAGATTGGGGGTTGGGAAACACATGTCTAGATGCCTTTTTCATTATATATTATGTCAGTATCCTTATATTGACATATTACTATATTACATTAATTATATTAATATAATCTTCCCTTAATTACATTAGATTTTGTATATTAATGCAGTCACTTCAGTCTGTGGGTAACTCTATTATCCCTTTCTTCCAGGGACAAAAACCTGAATGAGAGGTCCTGTACTTAGGGAGGTGAATGAACTGAAATTGATCACATAGTGTCTCCTCCAAGAAGCTGGGGCTTGTTATAACTGTTCATGAAAAATAATTCCATGAGTGTTTACACTTAAGGTAAGCTCTATTTCTTCAGAAGGCCTCAGGAGAAGAAAGGAAAGTAGGATGTTAAGAGATAGCAGTAAAATAAGATAAGAAAATTATCTGGTGGATGAGGGCACATTTTGAAAAGAGCTTTTCACATAAGATGTGCATGACTCTGGTTAAGCCAAGCTCCTTCCTGTATGCATTCATCAGTTTGAGGTTGTGATTTTCTGCATGCAAACACCCAGCACAACTTGGAGCATGTATAAATCTGCCTCATCCCCTTAACACTGTTAAAGCTCAAGTCTGAGTATTATACTTGTTGAGCTAAGCAGAGTTGAAACAAGAATAGGATACCCAGAAGAGCAAGTCTATTCAAGGAAGTCCCTCCCCTCCCCTTCCCTCCCATCCCCTTCCCATTCTTTTTTCTTTCTTTTCCTTTCTCTTTTATTTTCTTTCTTTTTTTCACTCATTCGTTCTTTCTCTCTTTCTCTCTTCTTTCTTTCACAGGGTCTTGCTCTATCACCCAGGCTGGAGTGCACTGGCATGTTCATGGCTCACTGCAGCCTTGACCTCCTGAGTTCAAGGGATCCTCCCACCTCAGTCTCCCAAGTAGCTCGCACTACAGGCACGCACTACCATGCCCAACTAATTTACTTTTTGTGGAGATGGGGTATTGCTATGTTGTCAAGGCTGGTCTTGAACTCCTTGGCTCAAGCAATCCTCCTGCCTCAGCCTCCCAAAGTACTGGGATTATAGGTGTGAGCCATCATGTACAGCCCTTCACTGAAGTCTTCATAGTCTGAAGGCAGTGGTTTGAGACTGGAGATCAGAAAACTGAGGAGAGTTACATGGACACTAGAAAAGGTACGTGGAATAAAGAAGTTTCTTGGTAGTAAGTCAAGAAGTTAATGGTTTTCAAAATGCTTAGAACATTTGTAGGTGGGAAATGGATGATTGACATCTCCACAGACACTTACATATGGCCATGATATATCAGCATAAATTTTTACCGTGAATAGATTGTAGGTAAGACATGCAACAACTAGATAAAGCTCAAAGGTGGAAGAAAACAGGATGTACCACTGAATGGGTTGGCAGTGGAGAAAGGCTTTGGAAGACACACCCTATCCTTGCCATGTGACTCACCAGAACTGACACGAGAAGATGAGGAGGGTGCCAGGTCAGTTTGGCAAAGTTTTTAGGGGTGCTAAAGAAATGCCCCTTTTTTTTCAACCAGCCTGGCCTCTTCATAAGACTCCCCACTCTTCCCCTTGTCCCCTCCTCTCCCCTATACTTGGCCCCTCCTCCTACTCTCCACTACCCTATGACAATGTCCTGATGGGATTTTGTGATGTCTAAGCCCCTCCCAACAGGCCTACCATTGGCTGGGTAGTGGCTTGCTGGCCAATCAAAGCTTAGGGGTGTGGCTCATCATTGTCCTGGAAGGGTTATATATAGTGAGGCCAGGTGCCCTGGAGAAGACAGTTGAGAGAGGCTGATGTGGTGAAGATGGCCAGCAAAGCACAAGCCTCCAACCCAGTTGTTGAGGGACAACCACCCACAACAGGAAAGAGGTGAGGAAGAGGAAGGCCCCCTCTCAACCAAGGTTCAGAAGCCCTCTGAAGGTGAGTGGTGCACCCAAGCTCCTCCTTGTCTTCCCCTTGACTCTTCCCTGTCTTCCCCCTTACTCCTCCCTCCCAAGACACCTTACCCTGTCCTCGCCTGGCACAACCCCCACCTCAGCCTGCACCCTTCTCATGAAGCCCCTGTTCCCACTCCTCCCCCATCCTCTTCCGCCAAACCAGTGCCCTTCTGTGAGCTCCCTGTTGTCCTTCCAGATTCCAAGACAACCCGGAAGGGAAAAGAGACTCTTTGAGGGAGTTCCAGGAAAAAAGCCACTCCCAAAAGACCGCCGCTTCAAGAAAACCTAAGGAAGGGAGAGGGCCAACACTATCCAGCCACTCTGACCAGCTGAACAAGGAACTCAATCAAAAGGAGCCACAGCAGGACCAAGAAAGTGAGGAGACTTCCACCATCTCCAGCATCTCCCTGGACAGCCAGTAATTTCAGGGCAAGTTCAGAGGCCTAGATCTATCTGAGAGGTCTCCAGAGGTCTAACCCCAGAGAAATAGCCAAAAGGGTCTATGGTACATTTTACACACCACAGGGCACCCCCCATAGTGATGAAAATAAAATGAACCTGTTGTAAAATGATTTGAGTGCCCGCATGTTCTAGGATGGTAGGGAGGGAAGGAAGGAAGAGGTGGTGTGTGAGAAGGGAGGGAGGTGGGTTTTGCGGGATTGGGGTCAGACTGACAGGTCCACAGTTAATCAGACAAGCAGGATAAGGACTGTGTCAGGACTGAGCACTGGAGACAAATTTCCACTTAAGAGGCTGGCTCTGCTTCTTGTGAGGTTTCTTTCACAAGGCCAAAGGTCAGCTCAGCACTCCTGGGCTACATGCTTTAACCCTGAGGGAACTGGGACCAGGCTTGCAACTTTGTTCTCTGGCCTGTTGAGGTTAAGCACCCGCTGTGATGGAGAGGCCAGAGTGTTTGTGTTGTGTCCATGGCAACAACACTGTGATGGGGGCTGCTGGCAAAAGTGCTCCAGCAGGGCAGCAGAGGCCCCCGTGTGTGAGCACATGCAGAGTGGCAGGGGACCCCATGTACGTGTGTAGGCGGGACAGTGTGGGAGGCTGCAGGTGAGTGCATGGTGGTGAGGAAAGGCTGCAGGTGCAAGGTGGTAGGGGTCCATCTGCAAAAGTTCTCTGACAGTTGGGCAGGGTCTGCCAGCAAAAGAGCTATGGCAGTGGCTGCTGGGAAGCTGAGGCTGCGCTGCAAACGGGTGTGGCCAGGCAGGGACCTTGGTAGATGTCAGCAGACAGGGGGGCACTCAGATCATACTGGCCCCATCCCACGGCTAAGACAGCCTTGCTCTGTCCAGGTCCAGCAGCTAACAAAGGCTAGAGCCAACTAGAGGAGTATGGAGAATCTTGAGAAGTGGGCATCCATGGCCATGTTCCACTGCAGCCGTTCCTGCGCCAAACCCTCCGGGCTCCATGCAGGCTGGAGTTGTGTCTCTGCCAATTATCCAGGAAGTTCTCCCTGCCAGTTCAGATGACCATGGTGGTTATGGGGTCTCCCACAGCTAGAATATCAGGGGTTTGTGGCAAAAGTGGGCTACTCCATGCCCATTTCACTCACCCCTTCCCTAAGAGCTGCTCAGAGACAGGAACTAAATACCGCTTCTTGGCGACCCTGTGCAGGGTTCCCAGCTTCCTTCTCTTTCAGCTGGGGGTCTGCCTCTTCCCTCTGTTCACTCTCAATGCCTTCTTTCTGAAGATCTGTTTGGAGTGTGCTGGTCTACTTGATGATGTCTGGTCTCTCTCAGTGAGAGAAACTCTTCCTGGCTGTATCTATTGGCCATCATGGCTCTCCCCGTCTCCCTTCATATTTTGAATGTCCAAGATATTATTCTTCATTTCTAAATGCTCCTTTTTATGCCCTCCTTGTCCTAATTTATACATGAATATTATCTTGTGTCTTTGATGACATTATTTGTAGATTTCTTTGAAGTTTTATTTTGTTCCCTGCTGTGTCTCTATTTCATTCAATTTTCCTTTTTCTGTTGGTTACTATGTTTGCTTTTGGTCTTGTTTTTCATGTAAGCAACTTTCCTTAAATATCTCATAATTCTTGGCCCACTGTCCAAGAAATTGCAGTGGAATTGGTGGATCATATAGTTACTCTATTTGTAGTATTTTGAGGACCCTCCAAACTGTTCTCCATAGTGATTGTACTAACTTACATTCCCACCAACAGTGTATGAGGGTGTTCTTTTCTCTACATCTGCACCAGCATTTGTTGTTGCCTGTCTTCTGGATAAGCCATTTTAGCTGGGGTGAGAAGATATCTCATTATAGTTCTGATTTGCATTTCTCTGATGGTCCATGACGTTGAACACCTTTTCATGTGTCTGTTTGCCATTTGTGTGTCTTCTTTTGAGAAATGTTTATTAAAATATTTTGCCCATTTTTTGTTGGATTATGAGATTATTTTCCTATAGAGTTGTTTGAGCTCCTTATCTATTCTGTTTATTAATCCCTCATCCTCAGAGGGGTAGTTTGCAAATATTTTCTCCCATTCTGCAGATTGTACCTTCACTTTGTTGATTGTTTCCCTTGCTGTGTAAAATCCTTTTAACTCAATGTGATCTCATCTGTCCATTTTTGCTTTGGTTGCCTGTGCTTGTGAGGTATTACTAGACATTTAACTTTCAAACTTTTGTTCTTACATTTCTGTTCCAGACCCGTAGTTCTATAAAATCTTTGGTTAATAGTAATAAAAATATCTGGCTTCCTGTATAAAGTGATTATAATGGATTGGCTTGACCAAACTTTAAAATATCCCATCATAGGGATTTCTAATGTTTAAAAAAACCCTGCAAGGCAGTATAGTGCAATGAGAAGAGTACTAGGTTGTGAGTCAGTAGACACGTAGCTTAGTTTTAGCCAAAAATCCCTGTGTCACCTGGGGCATGTCCCACGCCCTCTTTGCTTCTGAAGTCCCTTCTGTAAAAGGAGTTGAAAGTAGATGCTTACCAAGATCCTCAGTGCTCAGAGACATTCAGAATTCTATTAATAGAAATACTTTTATATGTGTTAGGTTATTTGGTATTTGATAGTCTGGGACTAAAATGTAAAACCAAAGGTACACTGTAAGTAAATCTGGCCCATTTTAAAGTTAAGTTATATTTAAAACTTGGTCAGACAATAACTTAAACTGAAGAATTTAGTGGTTGTGAAAAGTAATTTTTAAAGTAGAAAAGTGCCACGTTTTACTATCCTCTGGCACAATCAGAAAAATGATACCTAGAAGTGGAAATTGATTTGTTTAAAATTGAGATAAATACAAAATTGCCAGAGCCATAGAGAGACCCAGCATCCAAATAATAAATCCAGTACTTCAGAATATACCAATTAGACTGTATTCGGAGCTCTGCACTCTCTAGTTATAGAAATAAAATAATCTCCACATTCACCTGTGGATATATCAATACATGTGTTAAAATTGATGTGGCTATGTAATTTAAAAGTCTGAAGTCTTTTTGGTCTCTAATCTTATTTTTGTGCTCATTTACAGACACTCTCAAAGTCAGATTTTAATTCTGTTCTGTTTCTTCTATTTCAACTATTTTACTAGCTGCAAAGAAGCTTCTTCAGAGGAAGGATAATGTAATTCTTACATATTGCTAAAATGAAGAATTCAACATTACTTTAGAACTTCTGTGTATGATTGATTCTGAGGAAAATATTAGGAGTCAAGTGAAGGTGATATTTTTCAAGAGAGTGATTATGACAAATTTAATATAGTATTAAAATATCAGAGAAAAGGGAACATTCTGTCTTTTTTAAGGAGTAGATCCTAAATTCATTTCACAACAAAGAAATGCGTGACTTGATCAGAAATGTTAATATAAAAAGTTGTAGAATTTACTAAATGATGTTTGTTTTTTCCAGTCTTCATAGTCAGACTCTAAATTATCTATATGGATAACTTCTGTAATCAATCAACTTATTCAGCAAAAATCATTTTTAAAGGGTTTGTGTTGGACTATTTTATCTTCAGATTCTATAAATATCATAGTGCCTAACACAGGTATGGTCAACTAGGTGGTTACTTTGAATCCAGATAAAAGGAGAGTTCAATCCTTAAAATGTAAAAAT
>NW_012100521.1:545484-546546 GCF_000951045.1 Mandrillus leucophaeus | reverse complement strand
AACCATGTGGATGGAGGTAGGTAATTCAACCTTGCATATTTTCTCCCTAAATTCTTTTTGTGATTAAGGAGATGCATTTCCAAAATGGCAGATTGACAGTGTCTGGGTAGCAATAACTGGCAGAGAAATAGTACACACATCCTACTTCCTGCACCTCATTCTACCTCATTCTTATAGAAGGCACCAACTAATCATCAGGCTTGATCTAGCCCTGTTCTGGCCCTTCCATTCTGTAAGTTGTCATTTTAGCTTCTCTTTGCCCTCAGCTGCCCAGTCTTTATCTTCATGCATCATCTCCTCCCTCTATGTTCTATTCCAACCTTGTAACTGCTCATATAATATCTTTCTTTCTCATTTCCCAGGATGAGACCCTTCCAGGTCTCTGATTTGCTTCTGCTTTCATTCCTTGGAAACTGGTATTGATTTACCTATGACCCTGACCTCTAGCCCCTTCCCCCTCACCCGACACAGGGCTCTTGTGTAGAGGCTCCCTACAGAGCTTTAGACAGAGCTGGCTTCAAACATCTGCTGAAATTAGCCCTTCACATTTTACCATTGACCAGAGCTAAGACTAGTTCAAATAAACAAATAATTAGAGTTAAAAGAGATATGTGGATGTTCAACAACAAACCAACATGCAACGTTATCCAGAGGGGCCGTCTAAATTAAAGCTTATTTTACCACACCAGTAGGGAAGTATATAATTTGAAAACATTCAGAGGGAATCATTTTCTGCTCTTGTGCCTGACGCTAAACATTATCCAGTCCCCCAGTCCCATGTTGCAAAATTAACCCATTTTCAAGTATTAGGTGTGAATAAATACTGCTTTCAGGTAAGTGAAGGACACAAAACTCCGTTTCCTGTAAGGCAAAGCTGATTGCACTCCTTTCAATGTAAAGTCAGAAGGTTTTAGGAAATCGGGCTCGAACATTTTGTTAAGTCTTGCACATTTTTGTTAAGGCGCTGTTTTTCCAGTCTTCATAGTCAGACTCTAAATTATCTATATGGATAACTTCTGTAATCAATCAACTTATTCAGCAAAAATCATTTTTAAAGGGTTT
>NW_012100521.1:538751-540719 GCF_000951045.1 Mandrillus leucophaeus | reverse complement strand
TGAGTAGCTGGGACTACAGGCTTGTGTCACCATGCCCAGCTAATTTTTGTATTTTTAGTAGAGACGAGGTTTCACCATGTTGGCCAGTATGATCTCAATCTCTTGACCTCGTGATCCGCCCACCTCGGCATCCCAAAGTGCTGGGATTACAGGTGTGAGCCACCATGCCCGGACAATTTTCTTTTTTAATATAGCAAATATATTGTTTTTTAATATAGCAAACAAACAGGTAATTGTCATTATTTTCAAATAATGCATGACAGCTGGGAGAAATCACCTGCTTTTTAATTTGAAAAGTAATTTTTTTAGTCATTTTCAGTTAACAATTTGGCAATGTGTATTAAGGAACATAAGACTTTTCTTGACTTAATAATTCCATTTTTTGACTCTAAGGAAATAGTATTATGCATACCATTTCTTTGACATTATTCTAAAGCAATAGTTTTATGCACAAAGATGGTTAAAACATCATCCTTAATTATAAAAAGAACATAGGGAGCGAATATGCAAGATTTACCTACTTCCATCCACATGGCTGGACAAACAGCACCTACTGCCTATGATTCAGCAATAATTTGATGTATTTAGGGCCTTTTGAGCATTCATTTCCATTCTCATCTCCTGTGGAACAACTCAAAAAGGACCCTTGCCCCTTTGTTCATTTCAAAATAGATTGATCTGCATTTGAAAGATGCAGAAACAACTTAAAAGTACAATAGTAGAGCTATTTTAACATAAATTATTGAATCTCCACATAAGTTGTTATTATGCAGCCATTAAAATCAGGTTGTATAATTTTATTTAATAACACGAAGAACTTTATTATAATGGTAACTTCTAAAATCAGAAGATAAAATTGTATGTACGATATGGTCTCAATCATGTAAAACAAATATAAATAAAAGGGAACATGCCAAGATAGTATTGATGATTACCTCTGCTTAATGAGATTTTTTTGGAAACTTGTTTTTCAAATTTTTTATTTTTCTACAATAAGTATGTATTGCTTTTATAATCATAAAAAGAGACAAGATGATGTATGTTCAATTGTTCCAAAATGATTAGAATAAAGTACTTGAAAAATAATAGTGAAAAAGACTTTGTTTTCTTTCTCATGCACTATTTATAAGGAAAATAATTCCTATCAGTCTCTGTTTTCAAAAAGCACAATGTGTACTCTTCACACAGTTGCCAATACAATGCTGGCGTAATACTGGTAAAAAGCACAAATGATAACTCCAGAGACCTCTCTGTTGATTAACTGATCCTTCGAAATTGCTAAGTTCTAATGAAAGGGTCACTTACTCTCCAACAAAAACAACATTTTGTCTATGTCCTCTAATTTCACACAATGAGAGTGTAATTTAAATATACATGGTTTTGACATTTTCAATCTAGTTTGAAGAAGTACTATGTAAATATTTTGAATATTCAATTTAAATTTCAACATAATGGAATAGCACCTATTTAACAACCATACTGTTCCACATAGGGACAAAGACAACTTTCACAAGTTTTAATTGGTAGGTACCATTTTGTACAGAAAGGTTACCTTCATTTGAATAGTCTTTGTATTTATGTGGTACTGGCTGCCTTAATAACTCACGAATCAGCAGATGGATCATCTGTTCCCATTTGATAGATACTTCTCCCAGATGCAGATTAAGATTAATCTATTTTGAAATGAACAAAGGGGCAAGGGTGCTTTTTGAGTTGTTCCACAGGAGATGAGAATGGAAATGAACGCTCAAAAAGCTCTTTATACATCATGTTGCTGCTGAATCTTAGGCAGTAGGTGCTGTCTGTCCAACCATGTGGATGGAGGTAGGTAATTCAACCTTGCATATTTTCTCCCTAAATTCTTTTTGTGATTAAGGAGATGCATTTCCAAAATGGCAGATTGACAGTGTCTGGGTAGCAATAACTGGCAGAGAAATAGTACACACATCCTACTTCCTGCACCTCATT
>NW_012100521.1:537952-538701 GCF_000951045.1 Mandrillus leucophaeus | reverse complement strand
ACAGGTATGGTCAACTAGGTGGTTACTTTGAATCCAGATAAAAGGAGAGTTCAATCCTTAAAATGTAAAAATAAACTGTAAGATGGGCATAGTAATATCACTGTTATTTCTGGGTGAGTCAGTATCATTTTCTTACTATATCATGGTCATCATATGTAAAAGTGTATCTCCTATATCTAATCTGAGGTCTCCCAGACTGTATTTCTGGTTTATTAGCAGGCATGAGACAACAGTGTTTTTTGTCCATAATAATGTCTGAATGATTCCACATGAAAATATAACCCAATATGGTGAAGTAGGATTTTAGAAATCTGACCTAATGTCTTATTTTACAGATTTGGAAATTTGAAGTCCAAAGAAATTTAGAGACCAGAGTGAGTTTCCATAGTAATTAGTAACTAATCTGTGCTCCTCCCTCCCAAGCTAGGATCTGTTCTACTACATGTCAAAAATAAGAACTTTTCAGATAAAATTACAAATATCTCTAAGTTTTTCTTAACAATTTCTTTTCAATTCTACTCTCTTTTCTATCAGAAACTATGCTGGACTGCATCTTTTCCACAAAAACTTTGTAGATAGTTAGCTCATAGAGGCTTGTACCATGAAGTAAATCCAGTGCCTAATGGAAATGATTGGCTATAGAAGGCACTTAGTTGTGTTTTATTGTTGTTGTTTTGTTTTGTTTTTTGAGACGGGGTCTCGCTCTGTTGCCAGGGTGGAGTGCAGTGGTGTGATCTCAGCTCACTGCA
>NW_012100521.1:521885-535492 GCF_000951045.1 Mandrillus leucophaeus | reverse complement strand
CCATGTTGCAAAATTAACCCATTTTCAAGTATTAGGTGTGAATAAATACTGCTTTCAGGTAAGTGAAGGACACAAAACTCCGTTTCCTGTAAGGCAAAGCTGATTGCACTCCTTTCAATGTAAAGTCAGAAGGTTTTAGGAAATCGGGCTCGAACATTTTGTTAAGTCTTGCACATTTTTGTTAAGGCGCTGTTTTTAGGGTCCTGTTGCTTGCATGCACCGGACAGCTTATAGCTTTTGAGATGCATGTTAAAATCGGATATTCTCTCTGGTAGATCATTAAGTGATTTATTACTGGAGGGGTTCAGAAATACTGAAACAGCATCACCGAGAGTTTCCACCCCTCACAATATAGATGTGGGGCTTGAGGAGTAAGCAAATTACTCAGCAGACAGTGAATATTAGCAAGTTCATTAACTATTTTCTCCTAGCCCCAAAAGCCAAGAAGCTAATCCCTTGTTTGCCAGGCAGGGTGGGCCTTACTCTCTGGTTCTTAGTGATTGAGATAACTAAAATGTGTTTGTATTTTCCAGCCAGAAGTCATTCCACTTAATGCTTTCAATATGGAAACACTCTGGTTAAGGCACTGAGCAAAATTTAAAATACTTGTTGAGTCTTCAAAATTAAAGTATAAACAAAAAAGCAATTTTAAGAATTTTTAAATCCTTCTTCCTGGTTCTGAAGGCTTTCCCTGAGGCTGACATTAGGCAGGGCTTGGTCATTTTCCTTCAGGGAAGAACCACTAAGTCAAGCTCCCCAGGAGATTTTTTGTTTGTTTTGGCTTAAACAGCCATGAGTTTCCTCCACAGTCAAACATTACAGATTCTTAATTTTAAAATTATAAAGTAATGATAAATCAGGCTAAGAAAGGCTGAAGTTTCACATTTGGGAGCTAGCAAGGTGACCTTTGCTAAGTAATGTATGTGAATAAGTTGAAGGAGGTAAGGTAGACAAGAAACAGGTGAACCATGGAGACCTGGTTCTCAGGTAAATTTACCTCATCCATTTCAGGTGAGTAGTATCCTGTTTGCATATCATTCACATCTCTTCCTTGGCACAGACTTCTGGTAAGTGTTTTCCCATCTTCATATGTGTTGGTAAATGAAATAATGAAAGTATTTCATTGGAATGAAAATAACGAAAATGCCTGTCTTTTGAAATATTCTTTAAACTTAACTTCTGAATATTTCAGAATAACTCTTAGCCTCTTCTAGGATTTCTGAGACTTGACTACATTTTTGAACAACTGATTATAGGTTTTCCAGAATTTTAGGGAGTTAATATGTACATCAATTGCCTAGAGTATATTTGCAGATAATACTGCAGCATTGTCAAGCAATCAATCCACATTTACTGATATTCTCACAGCATGCCCAACAGTAGGATAGCATTGAAAAATAACAGGCCTTATCCCCATTTCTTGCAAAACGAAATTACAATCTGGCTGGAGAAGTCAGTCTTAGAGAAGGTTTATAACCATGAATAGCTAATTCAATACAAAAAAAGATATACAACACAGGATTGATATTAAAGGTAACCAGAGAAGGGCAAAAATCAGGGGTAGGCAAAATGAGTCAAGGTTTAATTAAAGAGGTGAAGCCTGAGTGGGATTTAAATGAAGCTGAGATATAGACACAGAAAGAACACAGTTATATCAATAATCTGAAAACAATGATGCTCCCTCCTTTTTACAAAAGCTTCTTTCTATGATCGCACCACTGCATTCCAGCCTGGGAGACAGAATAAGACCCCATTTTAAAAATAAATAAATAGGCCGGGAGCAGTGGCTCATGCCTGTAATCCCAGCACTTTGGGAGGCCAAGGCGGGCAGATCACCTGAGGTCTGGAGTTTGAGATCAGCTGGCCAACATGGTGAAACCCTGTCTTTACTAAAAATACAAAAATTAGCCAGGTGTGGCGGCGGGTGACTGTAATTCCAGCTACTCGGGAGGATAAGGCAGAAGAATCACTTGAACCTGGAGGTGGAGGTTGCAGTGAGCCGAGATCGTGCCATTGCACTCCAGCCTGGACAACAAGAGTGAAACTCTGTCTCAATAATAATAATAAATAAATAAATAAATAAAGCTTCTTCTGACTCGAAACTGGAAGGTAGAAAAAAAGATAGTTAAAGAATGGTGCATTTTCGCCAGGTGCAGTAGCTTGCCCCTGTAATCTCAGCACTCTCGGAGGCCGAGGCTGGCAGATCGCTTGAGCCCAGGAGTTTGAGACCAGCCTGGCCACATGACAAAACCCCATCGCTACAAGAAATAAAAAAAAAAAAATAGTAGTCCGGCATGGTGGCACATGCCTGTAATCCCAGCTACTTGGGAGGCTGAGATGGGAGGATCACCTGAGCCTAGGAGGTCAAGGCTGCAGTGAGCCATGATTATGTCATTGCATACCAGCCTGTGCAACAGAGTGAGAGCCTCTCTCAACAACAACAACAAATACAACAACAACAACAACAAATACAACAGCAAACAGAAAAGAAGAAAAAAACAATGGTGCATTTCATTTGATTAATGTGTAAACACCAACTTCCCCAGCCCAAACCATGAATTTCTTTTATCATATAGCTCTGAAATGTTGCTGCTGAAATATTTCTGATGAAATGTTGCTAATAAAATATAGTTTTGTGTATAGTAGATATTCAAAGTGTTTTTATAGAATTAAATTGAGAAGTAAAGACATTAGCTTAATTCCTCTGGTTAAGAATAATTTAGTGGAGGCCATGTGCAGTAGCTCATGCCTGTAATCCCAGCACTTTGGGAGGCTGAGGTGGGTGGATCACTTGAGGTCGGGAGTTTGAGACCAACCTGGTCAACATGGTGAAACCCTGTCTCTACTAAAAATACAAACATTAGCTAGGTGTGGTGGTGGATGCCTGTAATCCCAGCTACTCAGGAGGCTGAGGGAGAATGGCTTGAACCCAGGAGGTTGAGGTTGCAGTGAGCTGAGATCACACCACTGCACTCCAGCCTGGAAGACAGAGTGAGACTCCATCTCAAAAAAAAAAAAAAAAAAAGAATAATTTAGTGAAGAAGGGACTCAGCTTCACAAATATTCAGTAAATAATGCAAGAGCACAAATTTATTGATAGTGATATAGTTGTTTTTCAGTTGCTAATAGATATAGATAATGTATATATAACATTTTTTAAAAATTAGACTTTTATTTAGCAGATAAACTGTGCCCCAAATATATGACTTGTATAAAATATAGTAGAATTTAAAAGGATCATCTGCATGCTGTCTTAAAAATCACATATTAACAAATATATTTGGTTAAACTTCATTCAAAATATTTGAAACTATGTAGCCGAATTAATGCTGATTAACAAGTTTATTGACCATAAGCAGCAAAATCACCATGACAAAAAACTGCCAAAAATATGTCTTTTCTCCAACCAAGGTGTTTAATAACTCTTGTTCCTCTTACATCTAAGTAGAAAATTCAGCATGAAAAAATGATATAAAGTTTTAAATTGGCTTTTAACTGCTTTCTGACAAAAACACAGACGTGATAGTGAATGAGGCAGCCTTTTAATTTTCCTCATTTGTTAAAATTTCCATAAAGTCATCTCTTTATTTTATAATATTCATTTTACTATGCTCTATTCATTCCCAGAATAATTCATATGGTGTGTAAAACTGTAACAAGTAGCTTTATGCATAGGCTCACCACCCCCACCCCGCTTTGGAGATTATGATCAGGAAGGAGGTCGCTGTGTCAAAGGTTGTGCTCACATGTGTCCGCACTGTTTTCCAAGGACTGACTGGCCTTCTAATAGAATTAGTCATTCAATATGTAACTGTAACATAGAGAATCAAGATATTTTATTTCCCTCAATGTTGCATCCCTAGGGCTTCCAAATTCTTACTTGAGTTCCACAGTTTTCCTTAGCTCCCTTTGTTAACCTGTCTTTGTTTTGGTCCTTCCTCATTTATGCCTTCATGATATATAGAACCACTGGACAATGCATTCATTTACTTCACTTTTTTTTCTGTTTTTTGCTTTTCATAAATGTTTTCGATCTTCTCCCATTGAATTTTGTCAATATTATAGAATCTGTGAACTGCAACAATAAACACAGTCCTAAACTTCACTTCATCTGTTCTCATTAATTAGTGTTCTAATTAGATTTTACTCCACATAGTATTCCTCTCCGTGTTTTACAAAATCATGTTTTAACCTTTTGCTTATATGCACTCTTCTTTCAAATTTAGAAAAAAAATTTATTAAAAAAGATGGAATCTCTTTTGAATATATAACAAATTCAGATGCTGCTAAACCTACAATTAGGTAATTGTGAGCAAAATTAGCTACCAGCTGTTTGTTCTAAAGTAACAAGTGTTTGCCTGTGTCAGTAATTATTTCTACATAAAATTTTGCACTTTTGCATTTTGACGATTAATTAAATCATGCAGTTAAATTATACGTGATAATTAGTCATGAAAGAACAAAATGCAAATAAAGAAAACTTAGAAAAAGCAGCCCTCATAAAGAGTAAGCCACATATGAAGATAAGCCTATTGAGCAACCATCTAAAATACTTTTTTACAGAACTAGTTATACAGTTAAGGTGAGAGACATACTGAGAATTGTCTGCCTTTGTGCTGCATATTCTGGCATCCCTCAAGAATCCCAAGAATCCCTGGTGATGCGACAGGTTTGGAGCTCCCTGAATGCGCAACTGTTTCTCTCTGGATGCTTTCTGCCCCTTTCTGCTTCAAAATACAACGCCTCTGGGAAGTGACTTGTCATCTCTCCCAATACCCTCTCCTCCCTGATCTGGCCATAGGTTCCAGGCACTGTTCTAGGCACTGGAGATATAACAGTGAACAAAAGAAAGCCCCTGCCCTCATGGAACCGACTTTCTATAGGGAGGAGACAGAACAAATACACAAGTAAGTACGTGCAATTTTAGGTAGTGATAAATTCTATCATGAAAAATAAAGAGAAGGGAATTGAGATTGAGAATTGAAGCTTACTGTAGTGGTTGTTGGAAAAGGCCTCTTTAAGGAGATAGTATTTTATCAGAGACTTGCAAGAAGTGAGGTAGTGAGTTATTTAAATGTCTTGCAGGGATTACCTTTCCAATGAGAAACCAAAAGGTGAAGCCACCAAAGTGAAAACATATTTGTTTCAATGACCAGAAAGGATACCAGTGTGTCTAGGGAAGAGAGGGTGAAGGGAGAGTAGGATGAGTCCAGAAAGGTATCAGGGACCAGATCATGTAAGATTTTGTAGGCTACAGTAAAGACTTATTTCGGATTTTACTCTGAGGGTACTGGGAAGCCAAGGGTGTTTTTTTGTTTTTGTTTTTGAGACAAGGTCTTACTCTGTTGCCCAGGCTGGTATGCAGTGGCACGATTACGGCTTACTGCAGCCTTAATCTCCCAGGCTTAGGCGATCCTCCCACCTCAGGGAGGGTGAGACTACAGGCACATGTCACTATGCCTAGTTACTTTTTTTAAATTTAATTTTGTAGAGATGGGGTCTTACTATGTTGCCCAGACTGGTCGCAAACACCTGGGTTCAAGCAATTCTCTTGTCTCAGCCTCACAAAATGCTGGGATTACAGGCATGAGCCGCTATGCCCAGTCCAAGGGTGGGTTTGGAACTGTAAAAACAAATCACCAAATTGAGAGGTTTTTATGGGCCAGGCACTTAACCCCATCCAACTGCAAGGGAAGCTTAGTTCCAAAGTTCTGGTGACAAAGAAGGAGCATATTTAATATGCTTTGTTCTCTGTATTCGTTGTCTACCTCTCTACTGTGGCATAAACAGTTATCCCAAAACTTAATGTCTTAACACATATTTATTATCTCACAGTTTCCATGGATCAGTTGTTCTGGTGTGATTTAGATGGGTTGTCTGATTTTAGAATCTCTAACAAGGCTGCACTCGAGGTGTCAGCTAAGGCTGCAGTTTCATCTGAAGATTCAGCTTTGGGAGGATACACTTCCAAGACAACTTATATGGTACATGGCAAAATTCAGTTCCTTAAAGGTTTTTAGTCTGAGGCCTTGGTTCCTCATCACCTATTGATCAGAGGCACTTCTTGTGTTTCTTTTTGCCATGTATGCCTCTCCATAAATTATCTTACAACATAACAGCAAGCAAGCTAGAGAACAAGAGACAGTAACAATAAAAGAGACAGAGAGACACACACAGAGAGACAGCAAAATGAAATTCAGTCTTTTGTAATCTTATCATAAAATTGTAATTCCATCACTTTTGCCATATTCTGTTACATAGAGGGAAGTTACTAAGTCCAGCCCACACTTAAGGGGGAGGGGATAACCCAAGGTCATGAATTCTAGGAGGCAGAAATCGCTGAGAGCCATGTCAGAAGTTGTCTACCATATCCTCTATCTGCACCAGGCTCTACTTAGCCTACAATATCTGAAGCATGGTTCAGACCAAGGCCCAACCCAGGCCCAGAATGTGAAGAGCTGAGGACCTGGGACAAGGTGAGCAGGAGAAAGTCAAAAAAGAATATCATATGTTTCAGAAATCTACAATGTCCAGGAAGATCAGCAAAGTCAGAAAAAAAGAGGCAGGTACCACTGGAGCAAAGGATTGAATTAATCACACTCTTTTGTTATGGGCACATTCTTATCATAAGTCCATGCAAACCCTGCTTATGTTTTTGTTTACTATTGCATGCATTCATTCATTCCTTTTTTAATAACAATTTTATTGTATTATAATTCACATACTATAAAATTCACCCATTTGAAGTATACAATTCAATGGTTTTAGTATACTCACAGAGTTTTGCAAATTTTACTATGGTCTAACTTTAGAACATTTTTATCATCCAAAAAAGAAATAACAAATCTATTGTTAGTGAAGTTCCATGTCCCCAACTTCCAGCACCTGGCAACCATAAATCCACTTTCTGTCCTTATGGATTTGCCTATTCTAGATATCTCATCTACGTAGAATCATATAACATGTGTCCATTTGTGTCTGGCTTATTTCGCTGAGCATAATGAACCTTTTCAAGGTTCATTCATGTTATAGTCTATATCAGTACTTCATTTCCCTTTCTTTTCTTTTCTTTCCTTTTCTTTCTTTTTCTTTCTTTCTTTCCTTCTTTCTTTCAGACAGAGTCTTTCTCTGTCACCCAGGCTGGAGTGCAGTGGTACAATCTCGGCTCACTGCAACCTCCGCCCACCAGGTTCAAGCGATTCTCCTGGCTCAGCCTCCTGAGTAGCTGGGATTACAGGTGCCCGCCACCATGCCCGGCTAATTTTTGTATTTTTAGTAGAGACTGGGTTTCACCATCTTGGCCAGGCTGGTCTTGAACTCCTGACCTCGTGATCCACCCGCCTCATCCTCCCAAAGTGTTGGGATTACAGGCATGAGCCACTGCACCTGCCACTTTATTTCTTTTTATTGCCAAATTGCATTTTGTTGTATGAGTGTATTTTATTTATCAATTCATCAGTTGATGAACATTTGGCTTGTTTTCATTTTTTGGCTATTATGAATAATGCTGCTATGAACATGTGTCTATTAGTTAATATTATATATATACACATACTCCTATATATACATACACACGTACATACATATATGCACACATACATACAAAAGCAAAATTGCTGGACCATGGAGACTGTGTATACTTAATTTAACTGAGCAGTATTTGCTTAATTTCTTTCCAATTGGCTGGCCCTGTCTATGTTCCCACAATAAAGCATGTGAATTCCTATAATACCTCAGCTCTGTTAATACTTGGTAATCTCCAGCTTTCTACTTTTTCCTGTCTAGCAGGTATAAGGTGATATTACATAGTTGCTTTAATTTACATTTCTGTGATTATAATGAATTGGAGCATCTCCTCATATGTGTGTTTGCTTTTGAGGTTAACTCCTTCATAAATTACGTGCTTGTATTTTCCATTTTCACACTGCTATCAAAATCCTACCCAAGACTGGATAATTTATAAACAAAAGAGGTTTAATTTATAAACAAAAGAGGTTTTATAAACAAAAGAGGCCTACCTCATGGCTTGGTAGGCCTCAGGAAACTTACAATCATGGCGGAAGGTGAAGGGGAAGCAAGGCACCTTCTTCACAAGGTGGCAGGAAGGAGAAGTGCCTAGTGAAGGGAGAAGATCCCCTTATAAAACCATCAGATATTGTGAGAACTCACTCACTATCACGAGAACAGCATGGGGGAAAATGCCCCCACAATCCAGTCACCTCCCTCCACACGTGGGGATTACAGGTTGAGATGAGATTTGAGTGAGGACACAGAGCCAAATCATATCACTGCTCCTTTATACTTTAACAATTTTTCTGTTACGCTTTCTGTCTTTTTTTGTGTTGCTTTTTAGAAGTCTTATCTAGCTTAAAGTTAGTTCCTCTTGGTTTTAAATATTGCAAATATTTTCTCCCATCCTGCCATCCATCTTGAATTTTGTTCATAGTGTCCTTCATTGAACATAAATCCTTAATTGTAATGCAATCAAATCAATTAGCATAGACTTCACATTTTTGGTTTTAGAGTCTCAAGAAATCCTTTCCCATTCCAAGACAAAAACAATATTTCACAATTTCGTTTTTGTTGTTACCATTTTTTCCTTTCATAATTATTCTTTGTTTGTTTGTTTGTTTTGAGATGGAGTTTTGCCCTGTCTCCCTGGCTGGAGTGCAGTGGCACTATCTCGGCTTACTGCAACCTCCACCTCTCGGGTTCAAGTGATCTTCTTGTCTCAGTCTCCCAAGTGTCTGGGACTACAAGTGCACGCCACCATGCCCGACTAATTTTTGTATTTTTAGTAGAGATGGGGTTTCACTATGTTGGCCAGTCTGGTCTCGAACTCCTGACCTCAGGTGAGGAGGTCACCCACATTAGCCTCCCAAAGTGCTGGGATTACAGGCATAAGCCACCATGCCCGGCCCATGATTATCCTTGAAATCATCTGGAATCCATCTTCATATAGGTTGTTAGACAGGAACCTAGTTTGATTGTTCTCACATAATAAGACAATTTTCCCAGCACTGTCTACTAACTGATCCATGCTTTTCTGTAACCTGTGATACCACATTTATTGTATCCTGTATTCCCATGCATAGCTGGATCTTGCTGGGTCTCTGAGCTCTTCATTCTGTACTGTGGTCTACTTAAATTTGACAATATCTCTAGCATGACTTTAGCTTCATTCTGTATGCATTCACTTTGGTCATTTTATTCATTGCCAGGAATAGAATAACTTACTTGAAAAAGGAAAAGCAAAGAAGCCAGTCTTGCAAGATGAACCTGAGAGGAGGCTCACCTGCTGGATTCAGTGGTACTTAGCTACAGAGCGTTCACTTCAGTATGCCAAGAGTGCTGAGGGTCCCTTGCAGAGTTAAAAGCTCAGTCCACTTTCCAAGAACCTTCTCACTTTTCTTCATTCTATAAGGGCTTCCGGCAATTTCCTTCCTTATGGGGCAGCCAGGAACTCACGCCCTACACTGTTATAAATCAAGAGGTTTGATGTACTTCTAACAAGTCCAGTAGGAACCAGACTTTCTCAAATAGCTTAATGGCTATTGTTAATTTACTCTAGTATCCTATTAGCTGTCCACAGAGATTTCTATTATCCAACAACAGTAGTGAGAATGAGGCAGACATTATTAGAAAAGCATGAAATTAGGACATATAAGTGCCATTAGGCTGTATTCAAATAGAATATTAGTATCTATTCATATTATAATTATTTTTTGTATCTTCAAGTTAGTTAGCCACTGACCAGCCATTAGGAGTGGTTATCAATTGGATTTCATGGCAATCTTGTGTTACGTTTAAAATAATCATAATGGATATGTATTTTGCATATTTTATCTCCAGCCATGAAGCCCACTCTTGGTTTGAGCTAACTGGTGTATGATTGTCTGCACCTGCAGACAATGAGATGTTTGTGAGCAGGGAAGCAATGTGTTGCTTTTGCATGGTTTCTCATAATCATCAATTTCCTGTTTTTCCTTTTCCTTTCATCTCTGACATACACTCCAGCTCCTACTTCCAGATTCTTTTATTTTCTTGTATCAAAATTTTGAGATAAAATTTACCCTTTTAAAGCATACAATTCAGTGTTTTTTCAATGTATTCACAAGGTTGTGCAAATATCACCATTATGTAATTCCAGAACATATTCATCACCACCAAGAGAAACCCTATGCATTAGCAGTCACTTCCCAGTCTCCCTCCTTCCAGCTCCTGGCAACCACTAATCTACTTTCTGTCTCTCTGGATTTGCCCATTCTGGACATTTCGTATAAACAGAACCTATTTTTTTTGTTATGGTAAAAACATATCACATGAAATTTACCATATTAATCATGTTTAAGTGTACACTTCAGTAGTGTTAAGTACATTCACATTGTTTTGCAACCAATCTCCAGAAGTCTTTATATCTCGCAAAACTGAAATTCTGTCCCCATTAAACACTAACTCCCCATTCCTCCCTTGCCCAGCCCCTGGCCACTACCATTCTACCTTCAGTCTATTTGAATGTGACTGATCTAGGAACCTCAGACAAGCTAATCATATAGTTTTTGTGTTTTTGTGACTGGTTTATTTCACTTAGCATATGTTTTCAAGGTTTATTCATATTGTAGCATCAATCAGTACTTCATTTTTGTGACTGAATAGTATTCTATTGTATGGCTATACCATATTTTGTTTATCCATTCTTCAGTTGATGGACATTTGGGTTGTTTCCACTTATCGGCTATTATGAATAATTTGAATTAGCAGCATTCATATGCAAGTATTTCTTTGGATGTAAATTTTTAAATTTTCTTTGTCATATACCTAGGAATGGAATTGCAGGGTCCTATTGTATCTCTGTGTTTAACCTTTTGAAGGACCACTAGACTGTTTTCCACAGCAGCTGCATCATTTTACATATCCACTAGCAGTGTGTGAGAGGTCCAATATCTCCACATCCTCATCAACACTTGTTATTATTTGTCCTTTTGATAGCCATTCTTGTGGGTTGCAGCAGGGGTTCCTTGCCTCCCTAACCCTGCAATTTCTGATCTGACTTAGGGCAGAGGGAGCCAGGTGAGAGGGGATTATAGTTGTTCCAAAGGTATACTGACAGGAAGACTAGTAACTGGATCAATTTTATTTTTTAACAAAAACTCTTAGTTTTCTATTTGAAAAAGATCATTCTGAACGCTCAGTTTTTGCTTGATTATAATAATTAGGTGACCAGACTGCTTAAATAAACAATGTTGTGATAAGCCAGAAGAGAATGATCACTGGAGCAGGTCTGCCCTGGGTTAGCCCTGCCTCTTTGGACGAGTGATTGAACTTCTGAGTGTTCTTCTCTTCTGTAAAATGAGGTAAAATCATGATAAAATGAAACGTTGTATGTAAAAGAACCTGCACACATCTTCAGAATATGTCCATGATAAATCTCTAGTTTGTCATCCTTTGATTTTTCATGACCTGGCTTTTTATGAAAATTTCATTTGATTTTAGCCCTTGGGTATTCCTTGTTGACGTCTTCCGGCTTTCTGTGACAAGTAACACAGAGAAAGTGGAGAATAGTGAGACGGCTTTTCTAAAGAGAAGAAAATTTTGTTGATTTTTTTTTTTTTTAAAAGGAGGCATATTAGAGTCCTACATATTTCAGTATTTTTGAAGCTTCATTTTATTGAGACAAAACTGTTATAGTTGTCATGGTAAGTGGTTTTTTTTTTTTTTTTTTAAATAGCAACGGAAGACACAAATAATTACACAAATGCTGGAAAACAAAACACAACAAAACAAAATAAAAATGACCAGAGGGCAAAAACATGGCTTGCTCACAATCTTTAGGTGAAGACATTTTCTCCTATAAAAACATTTTAAAGTTCTGTGCCTATAGCCTGTGCTTTTGATTTAAGCTACCCTAAGATTGCTTAGGCAATAGTAACTGCTTCAGAATGGAAAGAGTTAGTGCCCCAAGGCTCTTTACTTGGGCTGGCTAGGGCAGTTCTAGGGTCTTATGTAAACCAATTTAAAAAGATGGACACAGTTCATCAAACTGGATACCAGTTTTAAAAGATGGACAAGATGGCATAAATTGCATGGAGCCAGACGGCTCTCTGGTTGACTTGAACCAGGATGTTTCCTATTGCAGAGGCCCAGAAACACAATTTAGAGATGGCCCAACTTGCCTGAGATCCCACATAAAAAGAGAATAGGCAACCAATGCTGGAACTAAGAAGTAGCAAGTGGAGTGCCCAGGGCACAACATTTAAGGAGGCATTTACTCTCAGGGTCATGCAACATTACATGGGCTACTTGGAAATGTAAAATGTGTGATACTAAGGCAGCTCAAAGGAGAAATTTATCTGGGCTACTGTAGCACTAAATCACAATATTAAATTGATCCTTACCCTGCTCCCTTTCCTATTCGTTCACCAAACCAGGCTCTGACGCTGTGGTAGGGGCTTGGGAAGACAGGGAATCCCCCATATGGTCCCTGCCCTCTGTGAGCTACCAGATAGTGGTACACATAATTCTGAACCCAGATCAAAGAGATGTAGAAGTGCTTCCCAGTTGAGAAGTCTTGGGCAGGTGAGAAATGTGGCATGGTTAGCACAGAAGCTGTACTTTAGGAGGCAGGAGACATGAAATGGGAAAGAAGCCCTGGATTAGTTCAGGAAGGCTAAGAGGAACTAACACCTATAGTGTCCACTATTTGCCAAGCAAAGCAAAGGCCCCTTGGGTTTTGATGACCAGATTGGGTAGAGAAAGCCAGAACAGTTAAAGGACCATTGCCACAGTCTAGCCCAGAGATATACACTAGGAGTCCAGGCCAGGGACTGGATCTCCCACCTGAAACTCACTGGGATGTAGTGTCCATATGGAAGGATTATTGTGCCCTGTACATTCCTCATTTTCTTACTAAAGAATTGCATAGAGTTTGGAAGATATATTTGGCCAACATAATTTCTTTTTAAAAAAATTAATGTTCATGTCTGTTTTTTGGCACCTTTATAAAAATAGTAAACTTGGTCATGAGAAATTAGGATCAAGACTCATTCTGCCTCTCCTGTGATGTGCGGCAAGACCCATCTGGAACTTCCTAGAAACTCTGACTGCCTGGTTGTGGCAGTCATGAGCATGCATGTACTAAGTACCCATGAGAGAGACGTCTTTGATGTGTAATAAGAGGACAAGATGGCATAAATGGCATGGAGCCAGCAGGCTCTCTGGTCAACTTGAACCAGGATGTTTCCTATTGCAGAGGTTCCAGGAACACTCCCTTCTGTCCTTTCTCACTGGAGACACCACACTAATCTGTAGCCTGGAGCTGCCTGCTGCTGGCCAGGCTTTCCTGACAGTCTTTTATTCATTCCCATTCATTCATTCATTTTGCATCTACTTGTTGATTTTAATAAACTCGCATGGAGCCCCTCACTTATGCAAACCTTTGCCTGGTATGTCCACCTCTTCCTGAAGGTGTAATAATCTCCAACTTACTAGCTATACTGTATGACTACCTAAGTAGGGTTTAGTTTTGCCCATTTTTGAAATTTATGTAAATGAATCATGGAGTGTGTACACATGAGTGTGTACTAAAATGGGTTTAGTTTTGCCCATTT
>NW_012100521.1:513017-517875 GCF_000951045.1 Mandrillus leucophaeus | reverse complement strand
CAAGGGAGAGAAAAAGATGTTTTGTAACATGCTCAGATAACTGGTGGCTATAGTTTGGCTTTGGGTGCATGCGGCTTGGCTTTGGTTAGCTCCCTTGGTCCTACTTTCCCCAAAAGGAAACCTCCAAGTGATGGGAATCCTATTTATTCCCATCCCCTGGAAGGATTTGCAGGATAATTGCTCAGAACTAGAATGTTGAACCAGATTTCTACATCACCTATCCCTTTTGTTCTTTCTGAGCTGCAGCTGGAGATTGCTGCTTGGTTCACATGAATAAGCAGGGTTAGTCTAAAATGTAGGGAAAAACTTAAAAACAACTAATGATTCTAGAATTTAATGACAAATGTATGATAAGTTTTATAACATAATTTCTCTCTCTCCAGTCCTCATTTTTGTTAAAAAACAGATCATGATAGGACTAAGTTGTTTGCAAAATAGACTTGAGGTTTATATTTGGCCTAATTATTTGCATAAAGTACAGCAAGAATTATTATTTCTACATAGGCCTTTTAGATCAGCCTTGATGGAACTTTGTTCCACAAGGAATCTCAGATAAGACCTTTTAAAGCCGAGCCCAATAATGGGTTTGTATCCTCAAATGCCCGTGAGTTGGCTGATCCTCTCATCTTAAGGTCCCAAGATAAACTCAGAGCTCCTGGGCCTGTCAGAAAGTGACATTCTTTACACCACAGGTCAGGAACCCTGTACAGGGACTGTGTAGACAAGAGTATGAGGCCAGTTTTTCCAAGGGGCTTTTATCAGCTCTGCAAGTCGAGCTTGACTCCTTAAAGGAAAGCATACCCTTCCAGTCAAAGCCTTGGTAAAACAACCAGTTTCTCCAATTGTATCCTGTTGCAAAAGAAAATGGATTCTTATTGCACTGATGCAAACAATTATATTACCATGAGTTAAGAATACTTACAACTAGTTTCCAAATTCTGGAGAAGCCAGGCAGAGAGAGACAAATGTGCTCCAAATTTTGTACACAGAAGTATATCTTACTCAATTATTAAAGGCCTTAAATTGTTCAAAGTAAGTTTCCTTGACTCTCAAAAACAAAACAAGCATCAGCAATCTTTCAAGCAAAAGTCAAAAAGACTACCCCAGTTTTCTATTAGCTCAGTCCATTCAACTAACTCTTGTTTTGTTTGATATTTGTGAACATTTCACCTCGTTATTAGTCCTGTACATTTTTCTTTTATTCCAATGTCACAGTCTCCAAAGTTATCAGAAACCTGCATTTGAGAGCACCTGTCAAAGATCTATAGATTATAAATCATCTTTTGAAAAGGATCAAAACAAGACAACAATTGTCTGGGAATAACAAAATATCCAGAATAGTTTCAGTTAGAAACACAATTGACAAAAAGTTTGGTCATCTCTGTGGTTTACAATAACTTAACATAGACACCTTAATTGTGATTGATAGCATATGCTTTAGACATTAGAATTTTAGAAATCCCATATAATTTTGGAACATATATTAGTACTATTCACCAAAATATAACCTAAGGAATACCAAACACGATTTTAGAAATCCCATGTAACTCAACATATCAAATAATCCTGTTTACTTCTTTTTTTAGATACTCCAGGGGCCCTCTGTTGTATTCAAAAGCCAGGCATCAGGAAAGACAATTTTGAAACTGAAGTTTGATTTTTGGAAGCCTGTTAAATATGTTAGAGGTTTACAACACTTGATGTTATGAAATAGAAATCCAAATTACCACGTTATTTTGCCAAAATGATGACTTAGAAATTTGAAAAAGCAAAAACCTTCTACAACCCTTTACAAATTTTGCTAAAGAGCAGATTAGTGCCTTAACAGTACCTTGTTGTGCTTTTATTTCAATGATCAATTTACAGAAAAACCATATAATATCCTTTTGAATTTAGTCAATAAGTTAACACACAGAATTTCTTCGGCAATATTAATTTTTACAATCCTTTCACAACATATTTGACCTTTTGTCTTTATCTTATCTAACTCAAAACAATCCTTTAACCCTAGGCAAGAATTTACATTTCCACACCTTCTTATAATCTTGTATTAAAAACACACCTTACTGTTCTTACACACCTTGCATGTAAATTTATTTCTAGTAGTTTCAATTACATGTTATAATGGTAGCTTTTCATAATTTTAACGTTAATGTAAAACCTGGTAAGCCGTTTTAATTATGTGCTAGGTACAGCCAAGTTTGACTCCTTCCAGCATAATTAAGGGTGTAGTTAGTTCCATATGTCCCCAGGCCTTACCAATTGTGAAGCGGGCCAGTTAAATAGTTCTCAAAAACCAAAAAATCAATTATAACCTTAAAACATTTAGCAAACCTAGTATCTGACCTGCATAATTTAGTTCACCTATTAATATTTTGACAACATCTGCACTTTACCAATAACCTTTAAGGCTGTTTTTATTTCTCAAAGATTACAGTCATATGAACTAAAAGGTACCAGAGCTTTATCTTCCCTTTAAAAAATATCTGATCCAAGCACTTATCTTCCTTTAGGCCAATTAATTAGAATTCTTTTTCATAGACACCACACATAAAACACATATATGGCTACACAGACAGGTAGAAGAAAACCCAGTTGCCATAAGATTTTTTGTTTGCCAATCTCCTAATTGGATTATTGGCCTCCTGGTGGAGTCCTTTTAAGAGACAGGGCTCAGAAAACTTGTAGCTTCTAAGGCCTAGTAAACAGACATAGGTGGGGTGAAAACAGATTTTGAGAGGGATCTATCTGTTTTTAATTCCTGGGGTTCCATGAGGAAAACAGAGGTCTCCCCATTCTCATGTGTGTATTAAGAGTGACAAGGCAAAATGGAGAAAAAGAATTCAATCAACTGAGAAAACACCTTTTTCCAGCAAAACAAGGTCCAAGAAAAGAAAAACATAAAGGCCTTTTAAATATACCTATAACTGTGCTCGCTTTGGCAGCACATATACTAAAATTGGAACGATACAGAGAAGATTAGCATGGCCCCTGCACAAGAATGACATGCAAATTCATGAAGCATTCCATATTTTTTTGCAATCTCCTCATCTGACAAAGGGCTAATATCCAGAACCTATAAAGAACTCAGTCAAATTTAGAAGAAAAAAACAACCCCATCAAAAAGTGGGCAAAGGATATGAACAGACACTTCTCAAAAGAAGACATTCATACAGCCAACAGACACATGAAAAAATGCTCATCATCACTGGCCATCAGAGAAATGCAAATCAAAACCACAATGAGATACCATCTCACACCAGTTAGAATGGCAATCATTAAAAAGTCAGGAAACAACAGGTGCTGGAGAGGATGTGGAGACATAGGAACACTTTTACACTGTTGGTGGGACTGTAAACTAGTTCAACCATTGTGGAAAACAGTGTGGTGATGCCTCAAGGATCTAGAACTAGAAATACCATTTGACCCAGCCATCCCATTACTGGGTATATACCCAAAGGATTAGAAATCATGCTGCTATAAAGACACATGCACACATATGTTTATTGCAGCACTATTCACAATAGCAAAGACTTGTAATCAACCCAAATGTCCATCAGTGACAGACTGGATTAAGAAAATGTGGCACATATACACTGTGGAATACTATGCAACCATAAAAAAGGATGAGTTTGTGTCCTTTGTAGGGACATGGATGCAGCTGGAAACCATCATTTTTAGCAAACTATCACAAGAACAGAAAACCAAACACCACATGTTCTCACTCATAGGTGGGAATTGAACAATGAGATCACTTGGACATAGGAAGGGGAACATCACATACCGGGGCCTATTGTGGGGAGGGGTGAGGGGGGAAGGATAGCATTAGGAGATATACCTAATGTAAATGACGAGTTAATGGGTGCAGCACACCAACATGGCACATGTATACATATGTAACAAACCTGCACGTTGTGCACATGTACCCTAGAACTTAAAAGCTGAGCACTCTTTAAGAAAATCATTTTAACTCCCTTATTATCCAACTTTAGCCATGCCAAGTGGCCAATATTTCTGACTTTCAAACCTCACTAAAGGCTCAGAGAAAGGACAATCCAAGGATTAGTGGAGGGAAAGATAATCAACAAATAGCAAAGGATGCAAATATATCAAACTAGAAAGGATTCATTCCCTAAGCCAGGATTGAATCGGGGCTACCACTGTAAAATGGCAGAGGCTAAACAAAGCATTGCTATGTGGTTACAGGTCATGCTCCCAAGGAGGTAAAACAAGATGGAGGCCTGCCACAAAGTTTGCTATGTACCATATAGAAAGACACACAAAGCATTGGCTTTGGCTACAGCTCAAGACCACCCTCACAAATCCTTTTTCATAATTAAAACTTTACAGAGAATATAAACAGTGAACTTTATCATTACTGGCCTAGTAAAACATTTTTTTGAAAAGAAAAAAAAAAAAACTTCACTTAAAAGTTAACTCATGACCTAGTAGAGAAAGAAAGCAAGCTTAAAGTACAGGGCTGTGTTAAACTGCTGACAAGGTAGAGAAAAGGAAAAACAGTTTAACGTGAGGGGTTGGAAAGATGCCTGGGGAAAGAACCTCTTATTCTTATGCCAATGGACTCCTAAGGGAGAGAAACTTAAGACAGGAGCTGGGGAGCTGTGGGTTCGCCGTCCATCCCGAAGAAAGAAGGAAAAAGCTGACATTCCCAACCCCTAGGAGCAACGTGAATGGGGGAAGCATAATTTTCTCTACCCTCAGAAGAAGTCTGAGGACAAAAAGGCTTAGAAGTGAAAGGAAGAAATATTTTTTGGTTTGCATGTTACTAACCTTTTCTCATGTCCCCATACAGGCCACCAAAAATGTAGAAAAACCAAGTTCTTGTCACACGATCAGG
>NW_012100521.1:503828-507987 GCF_000951045.1 Mandrillus leucophaeus | reverse complement strand
TTTTTGAAATTTATGTAAATGAATCATGGAGTGTGTACACATGAGTGTGTACTAAAATGGGTTTAGTTTTGCCCATTTTTGAAATTTATGTAAATAGAATCATGGAGTGTGTACTTTTTGGGGCCTGGTGAATTTCTCTCAGAACTGTGTCCACAAGATTCATCTAGGTTGATGTGTGTAGCAGTAGTTTGTTCGTTTTTGATGCTGTATGGAATTCTGTTGTATGAACATAGCACAATTTCTTTCTCTTTTCTGTTGTTGATGGACATTTGGGTTGTTTCAAGTTTGAGGGTATGATGAACAATGCTGCCATGAACATTCCTTGTGCTTGTTTCTTGGGGCACAGGTGCACACAACTCTGTAGGGTAAATACCTGGTAGTGGAATTGCTGGGTCACAAAAGTATGGATATCTTCAACTTTATTAGATGAAGTCAAACTATTTTCCAAAGTGCTGCAGCAGTTTTTACTCCCACCAGTGTATGAGTGTTTCAGTTGTTCTGTATTCTCACTGATACCTGGTATTATCAGTCTTTTAATTTGAACTCATTCTAGTTAGTATGTAGTGGTATCTCAGTGTGGTTTTAATACACAATTTTAGTATGTTTATGTTATACGGAGGGGAAGGGAGTGAGGATGACAGTGATGTTGTAGAAAAAAAGGTTCTTGTCACATGACCAGGAAGGACTAGGTGCATAGACACATTGAAGGGTAATTAGAGAGGAATTTATTGGGTGAAAAGGAAAAAAGGAAAAAAAAAAAACCTCTCAGCAAAATGAGATGGAGTCCTGCTAACAGCCCCACAGACCCTCCACCTCACAGATTGATTTCCAGGTCACCACATGAGCTGAAGAGAGCAGGCTCCTCCCCTGCGTAAGGTGTGAATTCCCTGTGGCTCCATCCAATTCCCCCAGTGCACACGTTGGGCTCTAGTCCACTGTGGGCATGCCCAGACAAGCCCTGGGCAGGTTTCCTCATAGCACAAAAGCATCTGATATAAACACTTGCTAGGGGTGGGTTGGAGATTCTCCAGGGACCCCCTTTTAATCTGCCTAGGCATTGGCTGTCTCATTTCCCCTTATAAAGAAGTACATCTAACTGCTGTCAGAATAAGGATAAGGACAAAGAGTGATCTTAACTGCTTCCTGCTGACAGCAGGTGCTGTTTTGGGAAAATGACAGTCAGAGCTCCCTCAGAGGCCTATCAAAGGGTCCCTGGAAAAAGGGATCATTGTTTGAGGCTCTGGCTGCATGCCAGTTTGGAGTTTGCTGGCCTGAAGGCAAGAAAAGACAAATTGGTTATTAGAAAACATGTATTAAAACAAAACAAGGGTCAGGGGTAAGGACAGTTCAAAAATTCCAAGGCCTTTTACCAGTTTACACAGGGAGAGGGAGGCCAAAAGACTGGCAGGCAAAAACAAAATAAAACAAAACAAAAAACTGTTTAAAGTGTAGGAAATTAACTCCTCCCAGTTTGGATGATGCATCCGAAGGAAGTGTCCCATAGTATGGAGATACAATTACCTATCAGTGAAGAGAAGACAGAGGAGGAAAGAAAAGAAGGTATTTTTTTCAGAGGACTCCCAGGGTTCAGGGTGCATTCGAAAAGGGTACAGGCTGAAGATGAATGGTTACTCATCTAGAAAGAGGAGAACAGGCATCCCTGGTTCCTTTCTCTAACTAGCAAATACCTGGGGTATACGAGACAGGGAAAGCAAGGCATTCCTCTTTCTTTCCTTCATCTTTGTATCCCTGAGTCCTGGCGACTGGGACAGGGTGTCACCCATGGGTGTCAAAGTGGCTTTCACCCATGTTAACAGAGGGGCCCGGAGGTGGGAGTACCTGTTCTTACCCACGTATGCCCTATCTCCCCTACTGTCAGTAGCCTTTGAATTCTCTAAACCTCATTTATGCCATGGATACTAGCATGGCCTTTATCTGTAAAACAGGAAGCTTGGCTTAATTGGCAGGAATTAGCCATGCTCACCTGCACTGGGCTGTTTAACTCCCATTATCATCTGCCTCTGGATCCCTCAGATCCAGTTTTCTTTCCTAATGCTTTGACCTGAAGCTTGGAATTGAGTTTGAGACAAAACTGTGTCTTGTGGGGGTCGGGGGGGAGTGGTTGCATGGACTCCTTATAAGCCTATTGCTAAGGTGAAGCTGTGGAATTGAGTCTTCCTCCAGCAAGGGAGAGAAAAAGATGTTTTGTAACATGCTCAGATAACTGGTGGCTATAGTTTGGCTTTGGGTGCATGCGGCTTGGCTTTGGTTAGCTCCCTTGGTCCTACTTTCCCCAAAAGGAAACCTCCAAGTGATGGGAATCCTATTTATTCCCATCCCCTGGAAGGATTTGCAGGATAATTGCTCAGAACTAGAATGTTGAACCAGATTTCTACATCACCTATCCCTTTTGTTCTTTCTGAGCTGCAGCTGGAGATTGCTGCTTGGTTCACATGAATAAGCAGGGTTAGTCTAAAATGTAGGGAAAAACTTAAAAACAACTAATGATTCTAGAATTTAATGACAAATGTATGATAAGTTTTATAACATAATTTCTCTCTCTCCAGTCCTCATTTTTGTTAAAAAACAGATCATGATAGGACTAAGTTGTTTGCAAAATAGACTTGAGGTTTATATTTGGCCTAATTATTTGCATAAAGTACAGCAAGAATTATTATTTCTACATAGGCCTTTTAGATCAGCCTTGATGGAACTTTGTTCCACAAGGAATCTCAGATAAGACCTTTTAAAGCCGAGCCCAATAATGGGTTTGTATCCTCAAATGCCCGTGAGTTGGCTGATCCTCTCATCTTAAGGTCCCAAGATAAACTCAGAGCTCCTGGGCCTGTCAGAAAGTGACATTCTTTACACCACAGGTCAGGAACCCTGTACAGGGACTGTGTAGACAAGAGTATGAGGCCAGTTTTTCCAAGGGGCTTTTATCAGCTCTGCAAGTCGAGCTTGACTCCTTAAAGGAAAGCATACCCTTCCAGTCAAAGCCTTGGTAAAACAACCAGTTTCTCCAATTGTATCCTGTTGCAAAAGAAAATGGATTCTTATTGCACTGATGCAAACAATTATATTACCATGAGTTAAGAATACTTACAACTAGTTTCCAAATTCTGGAGAAGCCAGGCAGAGAGAGACAAATGTGCTCCAAATTTTGTACACAGAAGTATATCTTACTCAATTATTAAAGGCCTTAAATTGTTCAAAGTAAGTTTCCTTGACTCTCAAAAACAAAACAAGCATCAGCAATCTTTCAAGCAAAAGTCAAAAAGACTACCCCAGTTTTCTATTAGCTCAGTCCATTCAACTAACTCTTGTTTTGTTTGATATTTGTGAACATTTCACCTCGTTATTAGTCCTGTACATTTTTCTTTTATTCCAATGTCACAGTCTCCAAAGTTATCAGAAACCTGCATTTGAGAGCACCTGTCAAAGATCTATAGATTATAAATCATCTTTTGAAAAGGATCAAAACAAGACAACAATTGTCTGGGAATAACAAAATATCCAGAATAGTTTCAGTTAGAAACACAATTGACAAAAAGTTTGGTCATCTCTGTGGTTTACAATAACTTAACATAGACACCTTAATTGTGATTGATAGCATATGCTTTAGACATTAGAATTTTAGAAATCCCATATAATTTTGGAACATATATTAGTACTATTCACCAAAATATAACCTAAGGAATACCAAACACGATTTTAGAAATCCCATGTAACTCAACATATCAAATAATCCTGTTTACTTCTTTTTTTAGATACTCCAGGGGCCCTCTGTTGTATTCAAAAGCCAGGCATCAGGAAAGACAATTTTGAAACTGAAGTTTGATTTTTGGAAGCCTGTTAAATATGTTAGAGGTTTACAACACTTGATGTTATGAAATAGAAATCCAAATTACCACGTTATTTTGCCAAAATGATGACTTAGAAATTTGAAAAAGCAAAAACCTTCTACAACCCTTTACAAATTTTGCTAAAGAGCAGATTAGTGCCTTAACAGTACCTTGTTGTGCTTTTATTTCAATGATCAATTTACAGAAAAACCATATAATATCCTTTTGAATTTAGTCAATAAGTTAACACACAGAATTTCTTCGGCAATATTAATTTTTACAATCCTTTCACAACATATTTGACCTTTTGTCTT